>NC_138168.1:61606388-62093006 GCF_964165515.1 Mesoplodon bidens
GAGCTTACACTGGGATAGAAGAAACCTGGAGTGGAATCTGGCCTTGAGATTTGTACATAGCTGGTTGGGCTGTAGAAGAGGAAGTCAACTAGAGTCAAAGAAATAGATCCTCCAGCTTTATTATTGAGGGCTCCTCTGAGTTAGGATGATTTTAATCTGAAGTGAAGCCAATCAGAATAGTGACCAAAACTCAGTATCTCTTTTCAGTCCAATACATTTTCAGACTTTCCTGCAACTCCACAGAGACACCTGATTGGATTTGGGCATTTTCCAAATCTCCTTACACTAGATTACTCTTGACTGATTTCATCAATGGTATACTGATTTTTACCCTTTCATTCTTCACTGTCTACAAATTCCAAGGGCCTGCATACAGAAACCCCCAACACACTGACAGGAGGAAAGAGCTACTTTCTTGGAGAGGTTTTCATAGAAAAAGATTGGGAACTTACTGAGATGTGGTGAAATGTTTCAATACTGAATTTCAAAATTTTATTCCTTACAGTCTTCAAACCCATTGAGAAACCCCAGTTTAAAAACCTTTCTATTGATTCTAGTTCCTGAAATAGAACCAAGTGAAAGGCAGAGCTAGTATAATTTAAAGTAACAGATTGTCTTCTTCTCGAACGCTGACATTCCATTCGGCATTCTACATGAACAAAGTAATGTTCCAGATTTTTTTTTTATTGTACAGTTAACTGTATTTATGTGATGAATTTTATTCTAGATATAGGTATTAACGATTGGAACCATGCCTCAGTTACCTCCCTTATGAAAGATAACGTAGGAATGTTATAACAAATATTTAGTTAAAAAACTGAAAAGCGCTTTGAAAATATAAAAGTGTAATATAAATGCTAAATAAAGATAATATATTCTGAACAGCAGGCTCCTTTGAAATAGGGCCTATGAATTCCATTAGCACTCTCTGTTTACATGCTTTCAGGAACTTTTAGGAGGATGTTGTCCATGGGCATGCGTGTGACATGACACCTCTGGCCTAGTCACCAGCTGGGAAAGGGGCAAGTAAAAGAGTGGACCTAATAATTTACATAATAGTATTTCCTTAAGTCACTGAATAAATATTTATTGCATACTTAACTGTGTGTAGGTACAAGTCTGGGTGTTAGGAATATTGCAGGGAACAACTCAGGCAAAACCCCCCAACTCACAAGCTAACATTTATTGATTACTAACCACATGCCAAGGTTTAGTCTTGTATTACTCCATTAAATCCTAACAACCTCATGAGCTAGGTACTGTAAATATTCCCATTTTACAGACGTGTAATCTGAGGTAAGAGAGGTTCAGCAACTTGCCCAAGATCGCACATTAGCAGCAAGTGATGGTGTTGGGATCTGATCCTTACCGTCTGGCCTGCACGTTCCACTAATGGGCACAAGATGACTGCATACTGGGCTGACTAAACTGACTTTCTAACTTGGTCCCCTTTAAATCTGTAAGATTAAAAAGAAGAAGTCATACATACTGCTGTTGCTAGGGGTCTTTTGTTTATCTACTCAATTCAAAAAACTACTCAATTTTTCATAAGGGATGGGGAGCTCTCATGGTGATACTAGTGAAGACAGAAATTCTAGCTATGTAGGTGGTTTTCATGATGTCCCAAAGTGGCCAGGCCTTTCCAAGACTAGAATGACATTTGGGGATAGGAGGTCATGTAGAGCCCAGGGCAGCTCTAGCACCTTTATCTTTATCTGGCTGGCTAACTTCTGCTCTGCTTTACCTTATGATTTCTACTTACGCATAGTGTCTAATGCCTAACAGCTAAGGTACCTGCACTCTACCTTTTTCTCTCTGTGAATCATTTAGTTTTTGTAATGCCTATCAACTAATTTCATCTTCAGTATTTCCGGTTCATATGGCCAAGGGTGAGAATAGACTGTTCCATTTCATCACTTTTATTCACATGGGGAAGCACTCCCTGCTGACTCATAGGCCACCCCTACTTGATTCAGACCTTGGATTAAATGCCCACTTCTGGACCAGTCAGCTGTGGCCAGGAGGCCAGGTCAAATGGAAAGAACATTCTAGAACCAGGGTCTAAGTGTATCAGAGGCTACTACTGTCACAGACATGTTCTGAAGTCTGGCTTGTTCCTCTAATACTGTTTAGTTATAAGGCTTTTAAATTTAGGCTTTAAGTGAGTAAGTGTGTTATGGAAAATTATAAACTCTTTTTCCTTTTAATTTAGAAGTCAGTTTATAGTCCCATATTATTCAGCTCTTTTGAATATGTCTGTCATATTTCTAACTTTACCTTTGCATCTAAACAAAATTATAATAAATATTCACATCTATCCAGAATTAATTTCCTCAAGACATTGAGGATTTAAGATTTACATTATGATCTTTCCTTACCTGATGAGTAACAGATCCTTTTTCTTTTACTCTCAGCATTTCAATTACATCTCACTATCACAAGCTCTCTGCTAAGAATGTATACAGATGTGTCACAGTAAAGATTACCAGTATTCAAATTAGAGTACTATATGAGCATTTCAGTGTTATCTAGAACACTAACAAGAAAATCAAACTCATCTCTTATAAATAAATATCAATAATAAGAATCTTGGCCAAATCAATGTTAATGTCATTTTTATACTTGGAAAAAAACATGGAGCACACATTATATAGGCTAAAAAAATAAATAACGTGACTCACACTTAAAAGTAAGATAATACATTGAAAGAATGATTTCAAGTATTGTTCATTTTAGAAAATTTCTATGGAAAGATTCAGTTTTACCTTAAGAATTGTGACCAATAGCACATGTTACAACATGGGAAACGGGTTAGGAAAGAAGTTTGTGGCTATGAAACAGATCAAAACTAACTAGCCATTAGGGAATGGAACTCATGACCTTCATCTCATTAGTACCGGGCCTAAACCAACTGAATAAGCTATAAACTGATAACATTCTGATACCTAGCAAATGGATGGATTTTTCACTCCTTACTTAAAATTCTTTCCTTGGTTCCATATTATTTGTACTAAAATGTGGCAATGTTACTGTTATGTGGAAGGATGGAAAGGGACATGGCTTTCAGAGATCTCAGAAGTCAATTATTACTCTCTTTTCTTTGTGTAACTAGTGAGAGAATTCAAACCCTGAAATATGAGGTGACCTGCCTAATAGTTCCCAGTGGGTGGTGGCAGAACTGGATTACTTGGACTTCATTCCTGGTCACTTTCAATTTATGAGGGGCTGGCTGGTGGAGTGGGTCGTCCTTGAATTGTTCCAGAAAGGAGGAGTGTGTCCTATCAATGCAGAACAAGCTTCATGTTAGGAAAAGCGAATGTAGGTTTCTAAATTGAATTCACACAGAGTAGAGGTTACAGGATGGAGTATAGTGAGAAAGGTTTTGAAGGACCTTCATCTGGGAGGTGATGAGAAGCCACAAAAAGTGAGTACAGTGATTTAAAACATTTTCCACGTAAAATGGCTTAAGCTTCGGAATATTTAGAAATGGAATAGCCTGAAGTCATGGGGGCAGGGCACAAGTTTGGGTATAAATAAATAAATATAAAGAAAAGTAAAGGAGTGGCTAATACTTTAGTTTGGGACATCAGGTAAGTCACAGACCTGGTCTGAGGATGGATTAGGTATGTACGTGTGATAGGGTAGAGCAGGGTGGGATGGGAAGTGGGGAGAGTGATGGAGAGTGATGCGATTAAGGGATGCTGGAAAGAAGGGATTCATCGTGAATTACTAACCAGTGACTGAATGGTGGAAGTGTGAAGGAACAACAAAAAGCTTCTACTAGTATATTACCATTTAGGGAACAGATGGAGAAAGGTTCTGTAAATACTACCAACTTATATAAAGAATAATGCAGTGTTATTTAGATTCTAATATCTTATTCTGCCCGTCTCAGGTGGTAACACCGATGGATTCTTTGTAGAAAAATCTGGTAGCATTACCCTTACATATGAGTACCTTCAAAATATTTCCCATCCGGAACCACATCTTGGGAACAATTTAGATTAAATCTTTGAGATTTTACTGATGATCTCTGGGGGAGAAAGACACGTATTGTAGAGAGCCTCAACTCGTCCTTATTTTTGTTAGTGAATCTCGACATGTGCATAGGTCTCAGGCAAGCCTTGCTCTCCAAACCCTTGGACCTTTACTCAGGCTTTCTCTGATTGGATCACCTTCCCAGAGAAAAAAGTAGAACCACATACCCTGGACACTTGTCCTTCACGAATCAGCTTAGTTATCACCTTTTCTGGAAAGACTTTCCTATTGCCATAGATGCTCCTCAGTTATAATTGTTCTGCATACCCCTAGTACAACACCTTCCACGCTGTACAGCAATGCCCAGTGCACTAGACTGTCCCCTTTGCCAGACTGAATTCCTTGTTGCCTAGTTTTGATCATCTGTTTATCCCCAACCCCTTGTAGCATGATTAGCACAAGGTAGGCCTTTAATATAAGTTTATGGACTGTGGAAATCTCTGAAAATATATGTGAAGTAGAAACATCATCCAGAAATTATCTAGAGAGAACAAATCTAAAATGGATTTTTAGAAAGAGGAATCTAAAATTAATTTTAGTTTCTTTTGGGGTAAGGTCTTAGTTTTGCACATAGCCCCTGGCTTTGCTTCCTTTCTCCTCCTGTAGTCTCTCTCCCTTTGGCCATTTCACTGCTTATTCAAGGGCTAGGGAGAAAAGGAGAGAAGCTGAAATTCAGATCAGTTAATTAGGCTGTTTGGGAGCACCTCAGAAAAAGGTTGGATGTGGTGGGTGAAATCAATGATATTATCTATAGTTCTCACTGACCCAGCCTTCCCCACTTCACATCCCTAAACCAATTGTTTCCCAAAATAAGAAGCATATTTTATGAACTCATTTCAGCTTCACAGAGTTTGTTCCTTTGTTTTGAGTACATGTCAAGCCATACATCATGGTTTTTGGTTTGGAGAATTTGGTCACTATACCAACAGAAGACATTGTCGGGTAGTCTGCTTCTCTAGGGTAATTTCATGGTCCTAAGGAAAGAATTTAACAGTTTATTTTCTGAAACTGGTTCAAGGAACATTCTTTAAGTGAAAAAATTCAATCAAGAATATTATTACTTACATTTTGGAGAAGGATTTTTAATACAGAATTTCCATCTGTGATATATTTAAATTCTAGGCCTCAGGCAGCAATTTTGGAAAAGGGCCTCCTTTACCCTTTATTAGATGCAAACTAAATAGTCCATTCTGAGGGGTGGGGGCATTACTTTATCTCCCCACCGCAGCAAAATGTAAGACCTGCTTCCACCATTCCTGAAGTGCTACTTTTTTTCTCGCGAAGCAAGCTCCGTTATTGACATAGAGGTGTTTATCACAATTTCAATTTCTTGAATTATTTTCTAAGTACTTGTATCTAGTAGAAAAGGAGAATGGTGAGCAGCCCAAAAGGAGGCCTGTAGTCAATAAGTGGAAAGCTGTCAATACCGAAATACAATACCCTCGCTTGATCTAGTTTTGATGCCTTAGCAAAGACAGGTTTTGCTATTTAGGACCGCTCAGCAATCTTGACTGAATACATTCAGAGGGTCGTCCTCGACCTGCTTATTGCCAGAGGACAGAGGACTTTAACACTGATTTCTAAGTTGACATACGTATCCCAACATATTTCACAACAGAGGCCTAACACATTTAAGCTGTCAATAAAGACCAACACTTAAGAAACGCAAAGCACGTGCACACTTCACATGCAGACTTTATAATGTATTCTTCCAGTACTAAAAGCAGGGGAGGTTCTAGGGCGTAAAAACTTAAAACTTTATTTCTTATTTTTCATGACCTGTAGCATGCATTTAGCCTTTGGGTTGTGTTCTTATAAGACTAAGCCCCACTCTTTAATGGCTGAAAGCACACGTTTAACAGTATATGGTGGATTAGCTGCTCTGAGAAATGCCTTTTTAAAAAAGTAAAGTGAAAAATAGACAAAGAAATTTATAACCTTAGCAGTCTTTCATATTTGTTTTGATTGTTCTTGAACCAGCCCTGAGCCGGTGACAAGGGTATTGAAAAGATGCACCTGAAACAGTGTCTGCGGGCTGCTGCATTTGCCAACCCGCTTTAATGCTGCTTTTCAGCGGCGAAGGCGCAGCAGCATTAACAGGGAAGCCAGAGCGAGCTTCCCCGGCAGTGGCGGCGGCGGCGGCGGCGGCGGCGGTGGCGGTGGCGGCGGCGGCGGCGGCGGCACCGGCACCAGCGCAGTTTCCCCTCTCCCCAGCCCTGACTCTACGCGCACATGCGCAGTGCGCCCGCAGCCCTGGACCATTTGTCAGGACTACTCGTGAGACGGAGAAAAAAAAAAGAGAAAATTTGGGGGTAAGAAGCGGTTGATCGGATCTAATCTCTTATTAATCTGAAGATTTGTCCGTGCAAAAGCCATTCATTTATTTTTCTGGGTGAGGATGAAAGTTAAGAGACCTATAGAGAGAAGGAAGCGCACCCTCGTCTTGTGAAACAGATCAGGGGAGGGGAAAGGACAGAAGGGGTTTCTCCCCCACTTCTCTGCGCCTCTGGGAAAGAGAAGAAAACTTAATCCTGGGGAAAAAAGTGGGCAAGTGACTCGGAAACGGCTGGAGGGGGAGTCTCTGGGCATCTCACTCTGAAGTAGTGAGTGCGAGTGTGAAAGAGGAACAAAAGAGAGAGAAAAGAGAAAGGAAAAAATGGGGGGAGGAGAGACTTGTATTTTTTTCTTTGCGCGCACACGGGGAAGGGTGTGGGGGGCCGTGCGGAAAGGAGCCGGGGCGAGGCGGCCGCGTCGGGCTCTCGCCCGCGCGCAGGCGGCCAGATGCGTGTGTGCCCCCTCCCCCGCGCCCCCCGAGCTTGTCACTTTGGTCGCTTTCATGACACCGGGCGCGGGGTGGGGAGCGCGGCGGCGCCGGGCTCCGCCGGGGTGCGTGCCCGAGTGGGCGCCGCGGAGCCGCAGCCCGGGCGGCGAGCGCGGCGGCCGAGACTGGGGTCGCCGGCGGGGGCGGCCGGGGCCGCGGATCGGTGCGGCGAGAGGCGCGAGCCCCGCGCGCCGCCCCTGCGGCCCCCTCCGCCCGTGTGGCCTTTGTGCCGGGCGCGCACCGGAGAGCAAGCGAGCGAGCGCGAGAAGTACAAGTACGGGAGACCGAGGCAGTGGGAAAAGAGGCCGGGCCACTTTCTCCCCGCTCAGGCTGCGGAGAATGGACTGGTTGAATGTGCAGGCGCGTCTCCCCGGCGTGTGCTGTGTGTGTGTGTGTGTGTGTGTGTGTGTGTGTGCGCGCGCGGCGGAAAGGCCTCCCCGACTCCCACCGCGCACACGCACACTCACACGCACGCACACACTCACGGACCCGCGGCGGGCTCGGCGGCCGAGAGTTTGCGTTTTCTTCCTCGCCGCCTCCCCCTTCCCGACCGACTGTGTGAGAATTTCATATAGATCAGCTCCAATTTCCGCCATTTTGGGAAAGTTGCACAAAAATAAACCCTCCGGTTTATTTCTGCCCGAGGCAGGAAAGTGCTTCGGGAAGCGAGGCGGCGCGGGCCCGCGGCGGCCGTCCGCGCGGGGGAGGGCGCAGGGCGCGGGCTCGCGGGCCGGGCCGGGAGCCCGCGCCGTCGCTGCATTCGCCCCGCGCCGTGCCGCGCCGGCCCGGGTGCGGGCGCGGGCGTGTGTCTGGAGGCGGCGGCCGCGGCGGCGGTAGCGGCGGGCGGTGGCGGCCGCCGCGCCGGGGAGGCGAGCGGGGCTGGGGGGGTGGAGGCGCGGGGCTGCTTTTCCTGCAACTTGTTTACGCCGTGCTTATACTGGGGAGGCAAAGAGGGGTCCGAGGCGGGGCCGCCGCCCGCCTCGCGCCGCGTGCGTGTGCCGTTCCGGGATAATGGGTTTTGCACACTAACGTCCTGGGCCCGGCGGGCCGTCCTCGCGCCGCGGCGGCCCGGCGGGGGGAAGTAGAGGCCGGCGGGGGTGGGGATCGGGAAGCGCAGGAGCCGAGGCATCCGCCGCGCGCCCCGCGAGCTGGTGGGGCGGGTAGGGGGGGAGGAGCGGGAGGAAAACTTGTGAGCCCTGGAAGCGGAGGAGGGGGGCGCAACTTCTGTGCTGGTGGTAAAACTTTAATTACCTTGAAAGAAAAAGGCCCTCGAGTCTCCCCCACCCTTTCTGGTCAAAGCCCGGCCCAAGCGCGACCGTGAGAGAAAGTTTAAAAGCGGGCACTTTCCTCCCCGCCTTCACCGCGGAGGGGTGGGGGGTATCTGTTTGTCCGTCTGCGCTCGGAGAGAGGTGGGGGTAACGAGCCGCCCTCCGGGGTCGCGAAGATTGTGGCTCTTACCCCACCCTTCCACGGGGAGACGAAGGTAAACGTCGCTTCGGTTTCCCTCCTACCTCCCCCCTCCCCGCTTCCTTTTCCTCCCCCTCCCTGCCGATTTTTTGAGGGGACCCAAAAAACGGAGTCTCTTTCCTTATGCAACTTCCTCGGGCGCCGTGATCACGGCCCTTCCCCCTCCCTGCATCCCTCGGCCCGCTCCTCTACCACCTCGGGTCTACCTCCAGAAAAATGCGTTAGAGATCCTTCAGAGTGCACCGAAACAAAAATAGATTTTTGATTGTTCTGAGTTTAAGTTCAGGGAAACTGAGATGAGAAATAAGAATGGGGCGGGGGGGAGCGGCTGGAGCGAGTGCGTCGAATATTAATTTTGATTTTCCTAGAGGGTTGTTTGTAATAGCTTTATCGGTTTGGGGAGCCCGAGAGTCTCTGTACTGGCTAGCTCGGTCGCGTGGATTTTTGCGCAAGTTTTTAGAAAAACACTGACTCGAGTAGAGCATTTCTCCGGAAAGTTTCAAGTGCAGCAAAATAGCGAACGTACAAAACTGGCCAAGGGGAGACCTCTAGTGGTTAAACGCATCTTTTTAAGTTCAGAAGGCCGAGAGCAAACTTTGGCCTTTACTTTTAGCTACGTAGCCCGTTCAGACGTGGAAGTAATTAGACGACCCGAGCGAGCAGCCAGATGTTGTATGAGAGGATGCTGATCAGAAATAGAAAGTTTAGTACATAGGAGAGCAAATTAGATCTGAGTACCCAGACTCTACAACTTCCACTCTTCATTACTTCTATGGGAAAAAACACTTTGCTTTTATTCTGGGATTTGAGATTGGTCACTCTCTGGATTAGAAGCAATTGTTTGTTTTTTATATTTATCGTTGTCTACACATTTGATCGACTTTTAATCAGGAGTCACAGCGTATAATTGCATTTGAACGTTAGTAAAAATGCAAAGTGCAATTTGTGTTTAAAACTTCGAAAAATGAGAAAGACCTTTGGTTGAAATTTGCCTTTTATGTGAGCTGATCATTTTATTCTCTAATAAATATAATTTAAGGCTGGTATTTAGTTTCTTAAACATACAGTTATATGTAGTCACAAAATAAATGGCCACTTTTAGTGCTAAGAGTGTAATTTTGTTTCACTGCAAAAGACATTATTTCTGAATACTTTGTATAGTTTGTGATTTAAACCTTTAAATATTTGATATATGGACAAAACTTGCTTACATGGTATATGTTTTTTTGCCAGTGTGTGTTCTGCTTAGTAACTTTAGTTTTAAGAAAAGCAATGAGAGAAATGAAAGTTGTATCATATGACCCTCGTAACTTTCATCTGCTTGTCATACAATGGGAGAGACTTTAATGGGGGAATTTAGGGGAGGGCAATGATATAAATGATAAAATCTAGTTCATCTCATCCAGAACTAGTTTTTTTTTTTTTTTAACATACCAAGTGGTAATGTATGAAATTATGCAATAAATCAGCAATTCAAAATTTATACATATTAATTGCGGGTTTGAAAGCTTTTTTTTATGACAATATTTTGATTTTATTTGTCCTCCTTTTAAATCAACGCTAGACCTCCGGAAGAAGTCTTGAGGGTGGACGACAGTCTTAAAGACCATCAGACAATTATTTCTTCACTGCAACTAGGTAAGAATTGCATGTTGAAACAAATTCCTTGATATACTTGCAAATGTTAAAAGCTGCATTTGGGGATGAGGGAGGAGAGTGTGGAACAAGGTTGGCAGAAAAACATCATTTTGTGAGGGCCGCTTTGAATGCATGAAAGTCTTGACACTGAGTGTGATTGAGGCTCCAATTAAAACATTAGGAAAAGTTAAGAGATTGTTCTGGATAACCTTTGGACTGGCTTTTTGCTAGATTCTTAATTCACACTCCAATTGCACCTGTTTTCTGCTGAAAATAAATAGTTTTATTCTTTGGAATTGTGAACGTGGGAAAACTAGAACAAAGCAATTGTGAATTAATATAACTGTTGTATAAGTACACAGTGATATGGAAGGTTCTGGAACTTGGTAAAATTTTGTAGGTGAAATTCACAACAAGATCTTTGGGGATATTTAAGTAACTTACATTCTGTGACTCAGGTCCAACGGTGGGCTGACTTGTGCCAAATATCGAATCATAGGTTATAGTGAGTTTCCAGTGTGTTAGCATAAACTTGTCAACTTTTAAGCATATGACCACAGGGAATACAGCCGTTGTCCAGTAAAGATCCCTTTGGTAATTTTGGAGGGTGCTGGTTTGTCTCCAATAATCCAGGGCCTACTTTCAGGACAAAGGTCATTCTCAGGCAAAGGGGGGCTCTCTCTGGGTAGAGCATCAAAGTACATTTGTGCTACTGTAGTGCTTCCTACTATGTATACCTTTTTTCTTTTGATCTTTCCCTTTCTTTTTCTGCCTTTCATTTTCCTTCTCTGTCTTGAGTATTAAAGGAGTTGCTAATGCTTGTTTGGCAAAAACAAAAGAAAACAAAATAAATTAGCAGGACTAATAATCCCTATTGAGCCACCTTATAACCAGGGTAGATGTGGTCTTGATGTCATAACTGAATAAATACCAATATAAAAATGATTGTTAAAAGGGAATTTATTGTCATTTTCTGCTTGTGGATCATCTAGAGTAGTATAATTAGCAAAATAAATAGATGTCCACGTAGGTGATGCAGCAGAGACAAGGGGGCAAGAACAGCTCCAAGAAAATCACCCAGACAGAAGTAGAGTTCAGGCCGAGTGAAATGTGTTTCCTAGGATGGTGAGTTTCACGTTTAGATGTGCTGAGTGGAAGACAGTAATTATTTTTCTTCATTTGGGGAATCATCGTGAGTGTAGATAGAGTACTAGAATAGGAATCAGAAGACAATTTAGCCACTAAATGTTCCACTTGGTGTAAGTCACTTTAACTCTTTCAGCCTAGATTTCCCCATCTGGAAAAGTGGAGCAATAATGCTTGCCTTGGTTTCTTTGTTGAAGGGATCAAATAAAATAAGGTTTTGAGCACTATGAAGAGCTATTCAGATGTTTGAAATGGTTGTCATATTACCATTTCACCTTAGCCAGGTTTTGTGGAAAGGGCAGGAGGTCGGTTTTTAAGAGCTGAACAGAGTGATTTAATTCCTGGCTAAAATTATTAGACGAGTTTTTGGTGTATATATTATATGGACTTGTCACAATACTTCTGGGGGATATTTCTTTTCTTTAGGAAAATAGTAGTTTCTCTTTTACAGCTTTGGCCCCTTGAGAGAAGGGACCATGTTTTTAACATGGTGTTGAATACGAATTGATATTTATTTATCCCATACTAGTCATTTGCTAGGTAGGAGTAGATGAAATAAATACTTTTAAATATAAAATGATGCCAAATTGTGGAAATGGTAGGGTGATGAAAGTAGAAGGGTTGGTGTGAGGGGAATTCATGTCCTGTAATTAATAGTTTAGTTGTGTGAATCTGCTGGGAAATGAGGATGAGAAAATAGGTAACTGGAGTAGTAAGAATTTAAACTCTCGGGGCCAGAAAATGGGTCCTGCAAATGACTGTGGATTTAGGGGAAGCTACCTGTAGGGCTTTTTCCCCCCTATGTTTTCTAGACCTCTTTGCTACTTTATTCTAATTCTAATCAACTGTTATCTAGATAGAAAAAAGAAAACCACAAGTACTATCTGTCATTGTTTTCAATTTGATGATACTGAACTTGACAAACTCTGACAAGTTTTAGTTTATCTCACTTCTCTTGTAAATTATCCAATCAATATGCTAAGAACCCAAAAACCCAATAGTAAAGGAAAGAAGAAATATATGTCCTGTTTAATTCATCCCTGAGTAATTGAAGGTTGGTTCTTGAAAAATTCCACTGGTTTGTTTTGTTTGGTAGTTTATTTCTAAGAAATACATATATCAACAAAGGCTATTTATAATAAGATGGGAAACTTACAAAAGAAGGTACTTTATGTGGTGTGGACAAGGGTACCCTTGGGGTCCCAAGGTTGGGTAACCTGAGTAATCTAGCGATGTTTCTACTAGTTAACTCATTTTTATTGAGCTCTCACAGCGCTGAACACTGAAAGACTAGGTCTTTGCCCTTGATGAGTTCCCTACACGCTTACGCCAGGAGTTTGATTTATGAAGTCGAATTGAAAAAAGCCTTTAAGAAGTCCTTTTGTAGGAGACAGGGTAGTTTGAAGGAAAGGACAAGGATTTTTGAGAGGAACTTGTATAAAGTTGGGTGATCCTGGATGTGGCTCCAGTTTCTTCCTCAGAAGTGGATTTATAGTTAATGACTTGGGTCGTGATTAGAAGAATTACATGTGTATTATAATAAAACATTTTTATTATTATTTACTGTTCTTTCTGTAAGTCAGTGTTTTATGTCAGTCCACAAATATTTATTGAGTATCTATTTTGTGTAAGTCTCCGTTGGAAAGTGCTTCACATAATCAATACTTAGAATAGGGTGAAATGAATGAATTTGTTGAGGCTACAGAGAAAGCAGCAGTCTTTGGCCTCAGTGTGTTCATAATCTAGTTGAGGAGATAATCTATACACATACAATGGTAATTACCAAAACAAAGCCATGGTTCAGTGCTAGTGAAAGGTAGATAGAGGTAAGTACTGTGGTGGTACTACTGGATGTGTTTCCTAAGGTAGGGACCTGGAAGGTAGGGTGCCCTCTGCAAAACACTGTGAAGTGTTGATATAGTCAATGTAATTGTGTATTGAGTGCCTTCTGAATGTCAAGCATTAAGCTAGATATTTTATATTCATTCATTGATTCACTCATTCATTCATCTAACAAAAACTTACCGAGTGCCTTCTGTAGGCCCAGGTACTGTTCTAGACACTGAATATTATCCCTAATACTTTCACTGACCTTGAGCATTTGGTGTTATTAATTCTCTTTTAGAGCAAACTGGTGCTCAGAGATACTTAGTAACTTGTCTTAGTTCATATCATGCACTTTGAAAGGGGTGGGGCCAGGGAAAATGACATTGGCTTTTGTTTTGTTATGTCTTTAACTTTCTAATATTCCAAATAGTAATTCTTAGAATATTTCTAAGAAAACACATTTCCAGATTAATGTATTTGCTCTTATACGTTGGTTCGCTAAGATGAGCAATAGCAAACAGGTGTAAGAAAAAATTATGGGAAGAAAACACTATCTCTTCACTTTCCTCTTTTTTTTTCCTTTTTTTTTAAAGCTGGGGAAAGACTGAGTTATACTGAAAAGAACACCGTGGTCTAGTTCATGGCCTTGAAACGATCACTAACTGTTAATAAAACATTACTCAGATTAGTTTGGGGAATTACTAGGCTTATATATAAAAAGATTTCACTTGTTCTGTATAGGAAGAGACCTGATAAGGCAGTAGGGTGTGTTATCAAAAAGTGTAAATCAGTCAATCATCAATCAAAAGATTGGGACCTAAATTTACCATTTTGTGAACTGAAAACATGATGGAATTTATTCTGATTATAAAAGAAGAAAATTAAAATGAGGGATAGAGATAATGGTGGTGAGAAGCTGGGGGTAGGGAGGAATGTAGTGTTAGAATCAAAGTTTGATAAAGATAAACAGGGAGTATGACTAAGAATATATTCACCAAAATACGATAACTACTGATATTATACTCTTTAACAAGAAGAGTAGCCCCATTTACAAAATGGAGTGAAGAGTTTTTGATTCATTGGGTGGTTCTAGATTACAGTGGGAGTCATATAATATTTCTGTTATCTGAGTCGTGGTCCATCAAGCAGAGCTTTTGTCTGACTTAGAAGGATGCTACTGCAGGCATTGATTACAGGGTGATGGGCTGTTTCTCCTTTGTTTTTGTTTGGTTTTTTTTGTTTTGTTTTCTACATTTTTATTGGGGTATAGTTGATTTACAATGTTGTGTTAGTTTCAGGTGTACAGCCTGTTTCACCTTTGTTGAAACACTGTCATCCAGTAAATTTTTTTGAGTACCTGCTGTGTGCCAGGCCTTTTCAAGATTGGACTATAGCTTTATGTTATGTGAAATTTTATAGAATTAAACCAGTTCAGTTCCTAAAACACTTTTAGTCGGATGGTTCAGGCACCAAAATCAGTTGATTATTTTCCTCCCATCTGTTATACTGCTTGAACCCTGAACTGTGAATTGAAATCCCTGGTCTGGTTGTTAAATGGTCTAGATAATTTCACCCCACTGGTTTGTGGTCTTATTTGGCAGATTGGAGGCCTAGCTGTTCAATCTATTGATAAGGAGTTTAGCTACAAATGGTTATCAGGATAAGCCCTGTAGACATGACTTCTGTGACAGAAATAAAATCTGGTCAAATCTAATTTATCATATGCAAAAGAGAAATCAAGTGTAAATCTTTTAATTCTAGCTCTATGTTCTATAAAAATATGAAGCAGAATAAGAAAAAAACATACTGCTTTTAGCATTTAAAAATTACAAGTGAAATAAGAAAAAAGAACAAGATACTACTTTTAGTTTTCTTTTTTAATTTAAGTTCATGCATATTTTGCGTAAGCATGGAAATATCTGTGTGAGACAGGTTCTTGCTCTTTTTATTCCCTTGAATCCCTCTAATGGGTGTAAAATTTCTATTATTACACTACTAGTGTAATATGTTGATGACAGGATAACACTTTTCAGAATAGTTTTGCCTCAAATTGAGATATAGTCTGTACACTGAAAATGAACTGCAAATAAAAGCATTTGAAGAGAGCATATTAAATGTGCTGTAAGACTGTTAATGTCAGTGTGTGATTTCATTTTCTATGTACATTTTTTTTCTTGAAAGGCATTTTTCATTTTCTGTTCCTCCTTCAGAGGAAGTAAGTAGGTTAGGCCACAGAATCTCAAATAATTCATCCTTCTTACAGTGACAAACGGAAGGGCAGGAAGTTGAGATTTCGTAAAGGTTGCCTTCAGTGACTACCCCTTTGCATGTAATCTCCATGGCAGAAAGGTAGCAAATCAGAGAAACCATCAATACGTTATAACTAGGGTCATTTTCATTAAAACATGACCAGTAGATAACTACTGGTGGTGGGGGGGTGTTTCTGAAAAAGTATCAATAAGAAGGAACTGTGCTAATAACCGATTTCATATTTAAAGGAAGGCATCTACTATATAAGCATATATATGGATAGGAGACCCAGATTCTCAAGGATTTGTTCTTGAGGCTACTGAGATTTCAGTTCTCACGTTGAAATGATCTAGAGTTTTACCTGCCTAAAAATCTATGAACTTGGGCCCTCAGGGCAAAATTTCACATCTCTCCACAACAGATCTCAGTTCCAGTATGTGTGCGATTCAGAGTTCTTGCCAGTCAGGGTGAGTAGAATATCAAAGCTGGTATCTGTCATGCTTGATTTGAAAGGAAATTTTTTCTTTGTAGCAAAATGTGTTTGTTGAGAGATGCTTCACGTGTGAGTTTAGATTTTTCTCTTATCCTTATTGAATAAGCCTGTTTAAGAGGTTTGAATTTAACTTCTTTTCATGTATTCTTCACTGACACTTAAATGAGGAAGGTTTCTTGGAGCAGGAATGTTATCCTTCTGCCGAAGAGGTAAATAAATACTTAGCAGCCTCGTTGTTAGTTAGAATTTTCACTGGAGAATAAGAGATAGATGGACAAATGAAGATCTTTTCCTGATTTCCTCTCTCCCCAGTCCCTGCCCACAACTAGTCTGTTATATTTTCCCCTTCTATTTTATTCATTCATCTGATAAATTTTTATTGATTCCTACTGTGGATAATCACACAGGATAGCGAAATGAATAAATCCAGTTTTCTTTCCTCCAAAACCTCCTGTAAATAAATGATCATGGTATGATGTCATAAGTATTATAATTGGGGTATAGATTCTGCCTTTCCAGCCCCTCTTCTCCTGGCATCTTACGTACACGTATTCCAGTACTTGTACAGAGAAAGACTCACTGTAGTCATTTGAGTCCCCTTTGGAGAGGATCCATAGCGTTCATCCCTCTTTTTCCTCCTGGCCTCTTGCTGCGATCTCTTACAGTGCTTTCTGTTTGCCTCTGTACTAGCTTTCTTGAAAGCAGGTCCTGTAACCACAGTTGGTATGCAAGGAAGCTTTTATGCCTCCTCAGCAAAAATGTCACAGTAAGGTTGCCAGTGGCTTAGTCTTGGGTCGCTGTTCAGAGATTATGTCCTTCATACTTTTCTCCTTGTTAAAATGTTCTTTATACGAGCTTGGGAAAACTAATACTTATTGACCTTTCATCAGCTTCCCAAATTCATTTTGAAATTTTATTTGTCCATGAAATCCCAGAATCCTACCACAGTTCTTAACTTCCACTTTTCTCCGCCTTCACCCCTGGACTCTTGAGAAATCAAATAGGACTTTTGTGGTGCAAAGGTATTGGCTTTTGCAGAGTTATCAACTGCTCTGCCCTGGGATACTTCAGACATCTGGTAAACCCATGTTTGGAGGGAATGTGGACACTGGAGAGCAGCTTGTTTCTTTTCTTCAAAATAACTGTAGCTGTTGTGGACTGAGTGTCCAAAAAGTACAAACCACTTTAACATGCATGATTAAAACACTTTTTAATCCATATGAAGTAGATATTTCTATTCCATTTTTTAGATGAAGGAGATAAGGCTCAAGAGAGGTTGGGTACCCTGCCCAAGATTATACAGCTAGTAAACTGAGAAGCCAGGATTCAACCCAGGTACTCTGGCTGCTGTGCTTTTCACCTTTACATTAGATTGGCTTCTTTATTGACTAAAAATACCTTGTGTTGGGCACTATGGTATAGTTCGAGGGGCACTGTCTTGGGAGGTAAAAGTCTGTTTATTGGTTGAGTGATCTTTTCTTATCTGTAAAATGAAGCTAAGAGTTCTTGGCCATCTTAAAAGGTAGCTGTGAGGGTCAACCAGTCTAGTATTGGTAAGAGCCTTTAAAATGGCAAAGCATAGAAGAAACCCTCCAGCTCCAGTATGTTTGTATCTCTGGAATGGGTTAGGCTTATTGGCTTTGTGTGACTACCCCTACGTGGCCGTGTATTTGTGGGTATGTGAGTTCCCCCGTTACAGGCTGTGTACCTCTCTGGTGTCATGAAAGTACGTAGGAGGCCATTAGAGAATAAATCAGAAAACCATAGGTAGACCTTAGGAGGCAGAGGTTTTGTCTTTCTCAGGATCGCTTTCTCCAGCCTGGACTCTAGGTCCTGAGGGCATTCCCCAGTGTTAGACACTACAAATCTCAACACATGGATGCAGATGGGGAGCTCAGCCAGGAGGTAGCACCTCTGTAGTTGACTCTAACCTGAAGATGAAGAAATTCTACCCTGTAAAATACTACCTGCTCTCATGTTGTTTCTTGAATTTATTTTCCATAGCTCAGCATTTTCTGAAAAGGGGATTCCACGGACCTCGCTATACTGTGATAACAGAGCCACAAGGCTAAGTGACTGTGGGAAACTTGGGCTCAGACAGCACTACACAGATTGCTGCGCTGCTGCTGACATGCGCCATCCGTCTCCTAAAGACCCCGGGGGGTTACACATCTCCCTCACCACAAAACTTTTATCACGGGACATGCAGAAATGGTCTAAAAGTTTTGAGGGGCAGACTTTGAGAAATGTGGCCCTAGCCTTTCATCTCGTCCTGTTTACATGCCTTAGCCTGATCCACAGTGTGGTTCCAGCCCAGCATGGTGGCCGAGAGAGCCTGGCCTTTGGGTCCACCTCCCTGCCCACACAGCAAACCCTTCTCCATTACTTCAGAGGTATTGTTCTATGAAGAAAGCTAGTCATTTCTGGAGCCATGTAAATATAGGTATTATTATTATTAACAGTGAAATATCTACTTTTATGTAGTGATCTTGACATCTTCTGATGGAGCTTTGAATACAGGTGGCTTACTATAAGAGATGCCATTGAAATAAAATGAAGGGAAAGGGAAAAAAAGCCCCTGAGTAATTTTTTGAGGTCACAGAGTGACTCTCATGAGCGCAGATAATTGTTAAACCAGATAATTAGAGCAGAAAGTTAAGATTTTATTGACTGCTTACTATGGGATAGGCACTGTGCTGAGGTATTACCTGGCTTATCTCATGTAATCCTCACCATTGCCCAATGAAGAAAAGTTCTATTATTTGCCACATTTTACAGGTGGGGAAATTGAGGCTTAAAGGGATTAGTTGATCTTATGTCACAGAATAGGTAATTGTTAATCTTTGGAAAGTGAATTGAAGGGAGGAAAGGAAGGCTGTGGTTTGTTTAGGAAAGGGAGAGGGGTGGAAAGAGGAACTTGAGAGACTGTGGCAGGTTTTGAGGATGATGCATGATGTGTTTGATTTGCGTCTGTCTATGAGAGGATGACAAGGGGCAGGGTGAGTGGGGATGGGGAGGCCCAAAACAGTTTTATGTGCCACTTTAATAGCGTGTTTAGCAGTGGGCAGAGGCCTTTTTGATGATATTACCAAAGATGACACTTAGGACTTTTTTGAGGATGTCACAATGTGCCAGAGACAGCATTTGGTTAGTGATTGATGATTTCTACAAAGTACACCAAAAGCCAACTTCAGCTGATGGTATTAATGTGGGCATCATAGCAACAAGGCGTTGGATCCCCGCAGTGGAGGCTGACTTTTCTTATTGCCGTCTTACTCTTCTGCATAGCTATCATTTTTGTTTCTTTCATGGTCATGATTTTAGGGTTAACATTCCTCTTCACAAAAGATAACATTGCCCTCTTGAACCAAAAACTGATGAGCTTAGTCCGTTGACACCAGGCACTGAGATCTCAGCCCCGGCATCTCTCTGAATGACAGAATTTAAATCTGATTCTCAGGTGCTGCTTCTGATGTCACATCTACCCCCATTTTACAACTACTTCCAGCTCTTGGCCTTGTCATATCTGTAACTTATTTTTGAAAAATGCACCTGTTAACTGTAAAGCTGTAAAATGGAATTCTAAAAAAGCAACTTCATGTAAAATGATTAAAACTATTTAACTGGTCTTAGTGAACAGTAACTAGCTGTTCTTTTAAATACTGTAATATTTTGAAAACAGTGGTTTGAGCAGGAATGGCCAGGCTACAGTTAGTACACTCTCTTTAGTAATCTTTAATTCTCACCTTATCTGCAGATCCAGACTTTTGGTTTATAGGCAAGGCCCACTCTCTCACTTTATGTTGGAACGTACTAGATTGGGTTGCTTATCTTTCAGGGGACTATTCTCTCCATCACAGCCCCAGGCAGCCTCTTCACCTTGAACTTGCTGTAGAAGTGCAGCCCTGCGGGAGTCTCTGCTCCCACTCTGAGCCACCATTTTATCCTCTCCTGGTAGATGTGAGGGAAGGAATCATATGAAGGGAGGATTGTGAAGGACTCTGTTTATCTCCAGTCAAAATAAGATACAGTAGCTTCTTGACATTTGTAAGGGATACAGCCCAAGATCCATCGCCAAGCCTCAACCTGAAAAAAATCACTGTAGCATGTAATTCCTCCCTTCAAATTACTAAAGTATAACTGAAAAATGTAAATGATCTCTCTAGACCTTAAATACTTATCTCACTTGATGAGCAACTTTTGTACTGTTGAGAGCCCTTGTTGAAACAACTTCACACATCTTTTCTACTTATTTCCTTTGGGAGCATTTGGTAGTTTTGTTCACATAGTGTGTCTGAGTCATCATTGCATTTGACATTTCAGCCTTTGATTTATCCGAAACTTCTATTTGGTGGCTGGGACCTATCACTTTCATAAACATTTCCGTATTCCCCTCGTTCTGTCATCAACACTAGAATCAACTAGCACTTGCTTTTGTTTCATTTCTTAACAAGAAACAAAGTTTTTATCACTTTATTTACAGTGGTCATAGCACTCAGACAAAGCACTGTGACTCAGAGCACACCTGGACCTTGGCCGGGACTCTCAGTTTATGGAGTGTTATTCAGAATCATGTCTCTGCAAAATGGCAAATTACTAAGTGTCATGGGAACTTCAGCTGTCACTCAGGAATGGTAGAAGCCATAAATAGTCTGTGAATGCCAAGGTTCTACTGTATGTTTTTGATACCTCAGTTGTGGAGAAGTGAACCCTACCCTTTCTCTTTTCACCCATCTGTGGAGCCGATACATTTGCATATGTAGTTAAATACCTACTAGTTAAATTACCCAAGAGCTTTGGGGAAGTTGATTTTCCTAGCACCTTCTAGTCTATAGCTTCATTTGTTGGCATCAGTAACAAGCTAAGTATTTTTCGTAAGAAGACGTGCCTTTCAAAACATGGAGTACTTTAAATAAATATGAAACAGGATTTTAAAACTTTTTTTTTAATGTAACTTTTTTTCTTAGAAAAACCCCACACGTTTAAACATTCAACAGGTACTAAAGGGTACACTACACAGAGAGAAGGTTCCCCCTCCCTTGGTTGTCTTTCAGTCAGTCGTTGCTCCTTCCTGGATGCAGCCAGTATTACCAGCTTCGGACAAATCCTGGCAAAGATAGGCTAAACATATATAAGCAATACACGTATTTATATATACCCCATTTGTTTTACACAAATGGTAGCACACAGTTTTTATACCTTGCATAAAATTTGAGTATTAATAGTATCTTGGAGCTCTATCTATATCAGAATGTAAAGAGTTTCCTCATTGTTCTTTGGGTTTTGTTTTTTGGTTTTTGTTTTTTTATTTATGGCTGTGTTGGGTCTTCATTGCTGCGCACGGGCTTTCTATAATTGCGGCGAGCGGGGGCTACTCTTTGTTGTAGTGCACAGGCTTCTCATTGCAGTGGCTTCTCTTGTTGTGGAGCACGGGCTCTAGGCGCACGGGCTTCAGTAGTTGTGGCGCGCAGGCTCAGTAGTTGTGGCGCATGGGCTTAGTTGCTTCGTGGCCTGTGGGATCTTCCCGAGCCAGGGCTCAAACCCATGTCCCCTACATTGGCAGGCAGATTCTTAACCACTGCGCCACCAGGGAGGTCCCCCTCATTGTTTTTTAACCATTGTATATGGCTGTACCACAACTGTCCTTTACTGATGGACAGTCAGGTTGTTTCCAGTTTTCTAACATTACAAACAGTGCTATAGTCCATGAATCACCTTTTACATTTTTTTATACATGTAAGTATCTATAGGATAAATTTCTAGAGGTAGAAGGGCTGAATTGGAGGATATGTTCTTGAAAATTGATCTCCATGGAGGTTGGTTCAAACAATAGTGCCACCATCAGTATATGAGAGGGCTTGCATCTCCATATTCTTATAACATAGGATCTTTAAATGTAAGGTGTTAACTAATTTCATCACCACCTAATGTTTCTAGATTACTAGTGGTACATGGTAGGCTAGGGCTTCCAGAGATTTCTTTGCATGAGAGATGGAGGAAGTGCACCCATTCGATAACATGATTCCCAGGGAGAGTCAAGTTGCACAGCTTTGGTTTAGAGACAAACAGTGGTGCAGGAGAGAGAGAAGAGGTAATTCTGTGGACAGTGTTAAAATGTCATTTAGTCTGTCCTCCAGCCCTTTTGCTGAATTCTTAGGGCAAGGAAATTGTAATAAAAATGAGTAAAAGCTAAAGTGAACTGTTTCACAAAAGAGGGACTTTGGGAGTATAATACATTTGCACTGGTGCCAACAGTAATGGTCTTCACCTTCAGTAAAATTATCAGCTCCTTGATGAGACATCCGCAATGGGCATTGGTGGGAACACATTGGGTGTCAGTACCCTTGATATTAGCCATTGTCAGCCATAACATAGGTGAGTGGGAATCAGAAGCTGCATGGATGCATTTGCTGGATATCTGATCTTGAAAGCTGTCGCTTTTGACATCAGCAGTGGCTGGAGACCATTAGCATTTAGAAGAGGTTAGGAGAAAAGTGGTAGATCTTGGCTAATAACACAGAGGACCCATCATGGTACATATTTAAGATACTTCCTTAGGAAATCTCAGCAGCATTAACAAGAGATTTGGGGTGTGATTTTCTGCAAATGAGAAATACTGTTTGTGACTTGTATTGTGAGTGACCGTTATCTACCTGGTTTTTAGGCCCGTGGAATACAGGTTACACATGGGATGATGGAACAGTGCCAGGTGAAAATTAAAGAAAGTATAAAGCATAGCATTTCTAAGTACTAAAAAAAAAATTGCTTAACTCTTAGAAGCACAATTTGTTGAAGTGAAAAGGCTTTGTATGTTTGTATACAAGTGCACACACTTACAGAAGATGAAAAAGGAGGATGACTTAGGGTGTCATAAAACCAGCTTCTGTTCAAATAATATTGGTTGCTGGTTGTTCTACCTGATGAGGAGATGGTGGGAAAATGCCTAATCCATCATAGCTGTTCAGACTTCATGCAATAGTGAAAGTAGCCAGTGGCTTCAAAATTGGATAAAGGAAAGGACAATGTAGCGAATATTTTTATGCTGTAATATTTTATACAAAAAGCCTTAGAATGAAACAATGGATGGAAACAATTTTTATAAATTTTAGATATGTGCTTGCAGGCAGAGTATACTATGTAACATTACCAGTGTTTTGTATAGCAAAAGCATATTCTAATTATTTCCTAAAATATGTAATAAACATTTACTGCAGCTTTTGTACAGTGATAGCTTTTAGATTACCCCGATTTTCTATTCCTCCTCCTGGTCGTAGCATTTTTGCTCTTGTAAATTTCATACATTTATTGTTTTTAGGTAGGAAAAGACCAAAAATCTATTTGTGTTGAATATGTGTCTCAATGACATTTTGTTAATAAGCATATATTTGATGGCACTTTACTAAAAAGGATACATGTTGTGCTGATCTACATAAATCGAGAACTTTGGACCTAGTAAACTGGTTTCTGGATTTGCTGTGTTCCAAGGAGTAAAATGGGGAAAAGTAGGCTTAGCCAGATTCTCAGAGGGGGTAAGACTTTGAGACAGCACAAGACAGTGGTTAAGAAAAAAGCCCAGGGTTGGAATCAGACTGACCTGGGTTAAAATCCTGGGTATGCCACCAAGTGTGGTTTTGGGTGAGTTACTGAACTCTGCACTTTTTTCAGTGTCGACTAGAGGGATGATAGAACCCATCTTTCCGTGAGAAACAAATAAGTGGAATAATTTGTTTAAGCTGTCTGATGTTTTGAATGCTTTTCTGGAAGAAGATGCGATTGAATTAATAAATGAAAAATTTTTCTTATTAAAGGATCACTCAGGTTTTACCTGGTTTATCCACCAGGGAGAAATTATTCTATCACTCTACTATCTATCAGGAAAAGATGCCACTCCTACCTTAGAAAGTCAGGTTTGTTGCTGATCTTTATGTATTTAGTGAGGTAGGAGTCATAGAGAACTTCAGTATGAGTCTTAATTTATTTCATATTTTTACTATTTCTTAGATTAATTCTTCCTCAGGCCTTTACAACCAATTTCCTATTTTGAGGATTAAGTCTTAATGATAAAGGAAGAAAGAATATTGAAGCATCTAGTAAACTCCAACAGAAGATAGCTATAATTCAAAGAAACACAGGGTTTTGTTTTGTTTTTTCCCTATTGACTATTTAAAATGTGGAATGTAGTGTAATAACCACCCTGGACCCTTCACTCATCTTTATCTTCACAGTTCCAACATGTTGCTGGTCTTATTTCATCATTTTACCCCTTAATTAATTTGTAGCAACTTCCTCACCTTATATCACTTCATTTCACAATTTCAGCTTGTATCTCTAAAATACAAGGAAGACCTCCCCTCTTTAAAGTATGTATCATCATCATCCCTCAAAAAAAAAGCAATGGTATTTCTCTAATATTATCAAATAGTCAGTTGGTATTCATATTTCTCCTCCTGTCGAATCATTTTTTTTTTTAAGATTTTTTGATGTGGACCATTTTTAAAAATTTTTTCTTTATTTATTTTCTTTATTTTTATTTTTGACTGCGTTGGGTCTTCGTTGCTGCGCATGGGCTTTCTCTAGTTGCGGTGAGCAGGGGCTGCTCTTCGTTGCAGTGTGCGGGCTTCTCATTGTGGTGTCTTCTCTTGTTGCAGAGCACAGGCTCTAGACGTGCGGGCTTCAGTAGTTGTGGCTCGCGGGCTCTAGAGCTCAGGCTCAGTAGTTGTGGCACACAGGCTTAGTTGCTCTGCGGCATGTGGGATCTTCCTGGACCAGGGCTCAAACCCGTGTCCCCTGCATTGGCAGGCGGATTCTTAACCACTGCACCACCAGGGAAGCCCGATGTGGACCATTTTTTAAAGTCTTTATTGAATATGTTACAGTATTGCTTCTGTTTTATGTTTTGAGTTTTTGGCCCCGAGGCATATGGGATCTTAGCTCTCCAAGCAAGGATCAAACCCACACACTCTGCATTGGAAGGCGAAGCCTTAACCACTGGACTGCCAGGGAAGTCCCTAATAATCTTTTTTTTTTTTAAATAATTTAAATCAGGGTCAAAACAAGATCTATGAAATGCAGTATTGCGATTGGTTAATATGTCTCTTAATCTAAATTTCAAATTTCCTCTTTCATTTGTTTATTAGTTATTCCTCACAATTTTTTGTGTGTGCCAAAAACAAGTTTTTAATCCTGTATAGCAGTGGCTTTCAGACTTTTTGGTCTCAATTCTCTTTTATGCTCTAAAAAATGAAAAGCCCAAAGAGCTATTGTTTGTGTTATATGTATCAATATTTACTGCCTTAGAAATTAAAGTATATTGGTTATTTATTTATTACTTATAGTAAACTGATTACCTTAGTATGTATAAGCACAATTTTTATGAACTATAATCACAGTTTCCAAAATTTAAAAGAAAAGGTGAGAGAAGTAACACTGTTTTACATTTTTGCAAATCTCTTTAATGTCTGCTTAATAGAAGATAGCTGGATTCTCATACCTGCTTCTCATTCAGTCTGTTGCAATATTTTGTTTTAGTTGACGCATATGAAGAAAATCTGCTTCACCCTGGTATGGGGTTGATAAAGGGAGGATTATTTTAAGTTTTTCGTTTAATGATGGACATTCTTCTTTAATATTACACCAAAACTTGACATGTGGTAGTTTCTTAAAGGTTAGTTGCAGTGTGCAATTTGAAAACCTATCAGTGAGCTTTCTGTACTCTGTCACATTAAAATCCATCAGTCTGTGTTGCACTTTGGATGGATCCTTTAGCCATGCATAATTTTGTAACTGTAAGCATTGGTCATTTGGAAAAATCACTTCACTGAGTTATGTAGATCTTCCAAATGTTGACATATTTCCTTATGAAATATTTTAAAAAATCATATTCATGAATATCACCACCCATCTCCTTAGAAAAGTCTATAGCTATTGGGAAGCTGTCAAGCTCATGGTGGTGGATACAGGTTTTCCAAAATGCTGAAATTGTATCATTAGTAACGAATGCTGTCAGTGTGACAAAATATTTTCCAAATATCCAAACTTGAATAAACATCGTTTTTTAAGTAAAAGTGGGATTCCATAAAAGAAAAAAGCAGCTTGTTCAGCTTGCATCTCAAACAATTCACAAGTGCTTTCCCTTGAGACGGCCTTGGTATTTTGGCATGCCCAAGCACTTTGTGCATACTTCTGTTTCATCACACAGAATATTAAAAAGATATATATTCAAATATCGACTTAATAAAATTTATTATTTTACTTCATCAAAGATGGTTTTTAGTGAATCTGACATTTGTTTACTGTGAGTGCATGCTGCTGAAGAATAAAATGACTACTACTGCAGCTGGGTGCCACAGCTTCAGCAGTTTTATCCACTATTGCTTTGCACCATCAGTGTAAATATCAACATAGTGAAGAAGGCAAATAACCTGTTAATATTTTTATGAAAGTAATTTTGACTTCTTGGACCTTTTGGAAAGGTCTCAGGGTGCCCAGTACAATCCATGTTTTGCTTCTTATGTCTTTATGGTGTGATTTCACATGTTCCTCTGTCTCTGGTATTTCCTGTAAATAGACTTGATCACAACAGATTTGATTTAGTTTTTTCCTGGCAAGAATACTTCATAGATGGTGTTGGGTTGGTAGGTATTCTTAGAAGGCATTGATGATCGTTACTAGAGTCATTATTTTAATGGTTGCAAATGGCTATGTTTCAGTTCTATCATTCCTTCTCTATTTATTAGCAAGAATTTTTTTCTGAAAGGAAACTTCTTCTCACCAATGACTTGGTTACCCTGAGATACAGTTTTTATTGATCTCATGCAATATGGGCAGGATAAGTCCTTGTTTATTTTTCCAAATAATAAGTTGGTTGGTTCCCTTGTATAATCAAAAGGTGATCAATGAGGTGTTCTTGGTTGGTTTGTTTTGAATATCGTTGTGAACTCATAATGATTTAAACTTATTTGATGTGTTTCAATTCACTGCAGCTAATATCCTTACTTTGGCCAACAGAAGCCTCTTCACGTTTGCTTCTGAGTCCTTTTGGTATGACCTCTGCTGTCTTTGATAGCTTCCTTGCTTTTTTATTTGACAAGATGTTGCAGGCTCATCTTGCACATTTCCTGCCACCTCTG
Organism: Mesoplodon bidens; assembly: GCF_964165515.1. NCBI lineage: Eukaryota > Metazoa > Chordata > Mammalia > Artiodactyla > Ziphiidae > Mesoplodon > Mesoplodon bidens. The sequence continues at coordinate 61,633,198 of NC_138168.1, forward strand.
GGAAGGCCTGGGAGAAATGGTATTTAGAGACCACAATCTGAACACTAGGCTGTTAATTACTATTGATTGGTGGTTGTTTCTAGAGTTTGTCAGTGGGCAAAGCTAGAAAATATGCATATTTTTTAAACATAAAATGCATCATGAAATTATACAGATACTTCCATTCAGATTTAGGACCCATTGATCTTTGATCACTTGTCAGTGACACCAACGTAATTATTTATCCCATACCACACAGACAGCAGTTTCAGAATAACAATGTCAATACTACCGCCAATGGATATATGATTACGAAAAAGTTTGTTTTGAAAATGAAAATTAAGAGCATTATCACAATGTAGCTAGCCAAATTGGTTATCTTAACATAGCCTAATTGTGTTTGCTGTACATTTTGAGACTGTTTTCCTGTTTCTCAGAACATCAACTTGGCAGATATTTCAATTGAGTTAAATCAATTTCATGAAAGAATCAATCATACTGTATATTCATTGTATTAATAGAACAGACTTACCTGTCAAATTTAGTGTAGATGGCATTCAATAATGGACTGAATTTTCTTGTTCTTTTTTAAAATCTAAATGGCCTCTTTTTCAACATTTTATACTGGATACTATCCTTTATCCACATCTACTCTCTTTTGAATGTCTTGGGGTGGGGGGAACTCCTTAGAGGGTGAAGAATTCTATCCATATGTCATCATGATTTTTTGTTCTAAGTGAATATGCTATGAAATGATGAATTCCTCTTCTAACACTAGCAAAAATTTACCATGGCACTTTTTGTTTAACCTAGAACTTTTATTAATATATTTTCTCCTGTAATTTACCGTGGATTACACTAGGAAAAATATTTTTGAAGCAATTATTTCTAAATCTCTGGATATGGGATATTATGATCAAGAAAATTATGTAATTAAGGGAAATTGAAGCAATGCACACTAAAATAAAAACTGATTTGTATGTAGAATATTTAGTGATATGCCCTTTTTTCCTTTTCCAGGTTAAAAAAAAATCATGACTGAATCTGCCTCTAGCACAAGTGGTCAAGAGTTTGATGTATTCAGTGTTATGGATTGGAAGGATGGAGTAGGTACATTACCAGGAAGTGATTTAAAGGTAAGCTGTCTTTATTACATAAAATTGTGTGTGTGTGTGTTTATTATTAAAATGAATTTGAGCACATATGTGAAATAAGGATTAAAAGCATTAAGCATAGTGGCTGTAGTTTTATATGATGCTTCGTCCTCAGCATCTCAAGATGATAAAACTGCTGATGGTTTGGCAGAAGCCTTTGTCACTTGGGGTAGGGGACTTAGAAGTATTTTTGCAATCTGTACGCATTTTGTAGAAATTAATGTATAGCTTCAAGGAGGATGGTTTCAGGTTTTAGTCTATCAGGATGGCCAATAAATGTAAAAGTGGTAGACTTAGAAGGTCTAGCTTTGTATATTTTTTGTAGTAATGGGCTTTGTAACTTGAAGTGAAAAACCACACTCCCTGTGTCCTAGTTTTCTTATTTTAAAACTGGATAATGTTAAAATATTGAATAAACAGGACTGTTCACCTCCCTTAAATTATTTATACTATAAACTGTAAATATGGATTTTTGTGTAATCACTTGTTCAGAAGCTGGTCCTTCCTGTAAATGAGACTGCTTTTGTATAGCTGAGACCTCTCCTCAGAGAGCACTGCTTCAGTCCACTCCTTTTCTAGGTGCTCAGCCTGCCCCTTTTCCCCAGCCCCCCAAAGCCACTCCAGGACCACATCTGCTGCACCCTGGGACAGGGTTGTGCAAGCACCCACCTGGAAAGTCAGCCACCCCACCTCTCATTTCTAATTTGTTTTTGCTCTAATCCTGTCTCTGGGACCTTGAACCTGTCCATGGCCCTTTAGACTTTGTGTTTGTACTTAGTCACTCAGGTGTTTGAACATCCGACCTCCCTAACTGGCTGTCTCTTGGCTTGCCTTGCTAATACTTGGCGTTCTGGCCTGTGTTGAATAGAAATCCCTGCCCCCTAATATTGACTTCTTGGAATCCAATCCCTTTTAGTGGCCACTTGACAAATATCTGAGCCAAAACTGTTCTAGACCATCCTCAGTGGTGAGATTTGGACAGTCCACCTCTTGTTGGAAAAATACTTAGATTTTAGTTGGTTTAGGTTTAATTAAGTGCAGTGTGCCAACATATCTATCTGAGTTTAGTTTAACAAAAATATTGCAGTGAGGTTTAGTGAAATATGGAAAGGAGATTTGGTTTTTAGTTTTAGTTCTATGTGACCTTGAGCAAGTCAGTTAATCTCTTTGGGGCCAATTTCCTCTTTGGTAAAATAAGGAATTAAATGAATGCCAAGGGTTTTATCTTCTCTAACATTCTCCCGAATGTTCATCTGGATTAGATATGATGGAAATAGAGTGCTGAAATTTTTGAGAAAGAAAAACTCTTCAAGATTCTGATAATGTCAGCCACATAATTAGCTAAATGAGCTTTGTTATTTAAATTCTAAGTTTCACAATCTTTATCTGTAAAATGGGGTTATAGGATCTATGTCATAAGCTGGTTATAAGGATTGAAAAACATAATATATGTAAAACACTTAACAAATTGTATCTTTTCTTGCTTTATGGTATATTATGTAAACTGCCTTTTTTTATTGCTTCAACATCTTATTTTTCTTGTACATTTTTATTCCTTCTGAATGGCTTATTTTTTTTTCCATGTAGGTGGATGATGAAATTTATAATTTTTGTTCAGTTAGATTTTGACAATAGAGTGAAGTCTCCATCCCTAAGAAATTTAGATTGCCTAAAGGTTTTCTAAGCAATGGATTTTAGGAATTAACCTATTACTTTTATAAAGGTAATCAGATAATTAAGCCACTTAGTGGGTATTATAATCTGGGTTATTTGATTTGACTTTTAGACTCATCTAATTACTTGGGTAATTACCATGTATCCAATTCACTTTATCTGCTGTTGACAGATACCCTATTTAAAAAAATAATTTAAAAAAATTTTCTACTTTATAACCCTTTTTATCTGAGGAGATTCAAAGACTAGCCAGTTGATTATATTGCTTAGGATATCTGATTCATTTGCTCCTCATATTAAAATTTGAGCTGCCTAAGAGATCTGATTAAGCAATTGATTTTTCATAATTAAGTTATTGGAAAGAACTTTGAATAAATCATGCAGTTTACTCTCCCGCATCATGCTCTGCCTATTTGACACTGGAAGCTTTTCTTTTTTAATGGGCGAAGGCATATGGCTTTCTTAATGTGCGATCCCTAAGACAACCAGCTGAAGTTAATTCAGCTAATATATAGAAGTTGGTTTCTTATCATGGGAACAGGTTTTAATATGCTTCAGTTTATTACCATTTTGAAAGAACTTTTCTCTGTAAAAGCCTCATGACTGCTGGCCAGTCAAGTGATATCGCTCTTCTGCTTAAAATCCTTTAGCAGTTTCCTGTATCCTTCGTGATAAAGTTCAAACCCCTTACATTTACCACAAGAGTTTTTTGGTGGTCTCTAGCCCCTACTTTCCTCTCCAGCTGCATCTCATTTCACTCCTCTGTGCCACCCTGTTTCCAGCCCAGCCAACTAGTTCACACCTTGGTCCCTTTTTACTGGTCCCCGTTGCTGGCATCCCCATTCCCCCCTTCACACTGGGCTAACCAACCCTTATATAAAACAGAGCGCAAAATCTCCTTATTTGGGTGCAGTAGCAGAAAGAATAGAGAACTTATTCTCTGGTGAGCACTTGACCTACATCTTTTAATTCTCTTATTTAACCCGTTTGAGGGAGTTTCTGTCACTGTTGTCAGTTTACAGATGGGGAAACAGAGACCCGGAGTGCTTAAGTCACTTGCTCAAGCAAGGTCTGACAGTGCGTTACTGGCAGAACTGGTTCTTAAAACCAGGCTTTTCTGATTTTAAAATTGATTCTCTTACCACTGCTATTCTCCTAACAAGAGAAATGTTTTCATATCAAAAGAGATGAAAGGGAAATGTTACAGCAGTTTAGAGGAGGTATTATGTTAGCTGGAGGGATGAGGAAGGCTTTGGAAGCAGGTGTCATGTGAGGTTTAGGTGCCTGAAAATAGGTGGGAAACTGTGTGAAGACTTTTGGGGGCAGGGATGGGAGGAAGGAGAGAAAAGGGCATACAGAAGAGGGGCTAGCATCCGAAAGTATAGCGTTAGGGAACAACAAGTGTCCACTGGCCCCCTGGAAAATATTGTAGTCATTAACAAGACATTTTTACTTAAACAAGCTTTGTAAACGTTACCATTGCCTAATTTGTTCCTTTAAAATGCAAATCTGTGTGTGTAGATTAATATCTCAGGGCCAGCTGTAAGAACAGGCAGGCGACTAAGTGGTAAGGCTTGTGGAAAGATGCACGGTAGGGCTTGCTGTCCGTAAGCGATTCTCTGCCTAAACTTCTTATGATTTCTGAAATTTATCTGCAGAGAATTATTCCTCTGGGTTATAAGGATTTAGTCTTCCAGAGCCCCTCAGTAAAAGGTCAGTACACTCCTGAGAGTGATAGCATCTTATCTCAAAAGAATAGTTGCCACTTAACCAAGAGCAAGACCCAGCAGCAGTGATGCAGAAACCCAACTGGAAAATTCACTGCGCTCTTATTGCAGCGTTTTGCCTCGATTGACGTTCACAACAGTTTAGTTACTAAATATCTTTGTCCTTAAAACAGATTGCTAAGTAGAACTCCTATTTCAACACTGAAAGTAATGAAAACAGTAATCTCAGCAGTGTCTTTTAATGATCTATTATTAAAGACAGGCACAAATAGGCTAAAGATCCTTTGCCTCTATAAGCAAAAGTAAAGAGAATGAATAAAATAAAACGTAGCTTAAGCCAAGTCAAACAAACAAAACCTTTTCAACCCCTTATATATTTCAGGCGTAATTGTTTTCTGATTGACCTAGATGTATCCACTAACAGAAGTTACAGTGTCAGCTGATATGCTTGATTTGCTTAATAAAGCCCTTTTGTAAAGTTTATAATTTTGACATTCTTGATTGTAGAATGGAGTCAGTTGCTAATTTTTTATAGTGCTTTTTAGATGTCTAGGTTAAAAGAACTCATAACTTTAAAAAAAGTGATTATATCAAGTTTCTATAGTTGCAGCACCATTCATAAAAGCATTACCAATTTCAGAATTTGAGTATTTTATTGGGGAAAAAAATGTTAGGAAATGTGTCAGTCTTTCTGGAATTTCATCAGTGGAACTCAGTAATGTTAGCAGCACCTAACTAACAGCCTATGCTGTCCAATATTTTTTACAGTAGTAATAATGTGGAAGACAAAAAAATTGAGAAGTCAAAAAATTGATCCCTGTGTCTTTTTGCATATGATACGATGCTTTAAAAACACTTTGATTAATTTAATTTTTTATTGTAAGTTACAGGGGTACACTATAGTGATTCACAGTTTTCAAAGGTTATACTCCATTTATAGTTATTATAAAATATTGGTTATATTCCACATGTTGTACAATATATCCTTGTAGCTTATTTTATACCTAATAGTTTGTACCTCTTAATGCCCTACCCCATGTTGCCCCTCCCCCCCGCCGCCACTGGTAACCACTAGTTTGTTCTCTATATCTGTGAGTGTGGTTCTTTTTGTTATATTCACTAGTTTGTTGTATCAGTATTTTTTAGATTCCACATATGAGTGATACCATATAGTATTTGTCTTTCTCTGTCTGACTTGTTTCACTTAGTGTAATGCCCTCCAAGTCCATCCATGTTGCTGCAAATGGCAAAATTTCATTCTCTTTTTATGGCTGAGTAGTATTCCATTGTGTGTGTGTGTGTGTTTTATATATATATATAATATATAGTATGTGATATACATATCTCTCTCACATCTTCTTTATCCATTCATCTGTTGATGGACACTAGGTTGCTCACATATCTTGGCAATCGTAAATAATGCTGCTATGATCATTGGGTTGCATGTATCTTTTCAAGTTAGTGATTTTGGGTTTTTGGATATATTTCCAGGAGTGGAATTGTTGGGTCATATGGTAGTTCTATTTTTAGTTTTTCGAGAAATCTCCACACTGTTCTCCACAGTGGGTGTGCCAGTTTACATTCCCACCAACAGTGTAGGAGGGTTCCCTTTTCTCCACATCTTTGCCAACATTTGTTATTTGTATCCTTTTTGATGATGGCCATTCTGACAGGTGTGAGGTGATATCTCATTGGGGTTTTGATTTGCGTTTCCCTGATGATTAGTGATGTTGAGCATCTTTTCATGTGTCTATTGGCCATTTGTATGTCTTTTTTGGAAAAATGTCTATTCAGTTCTTCTGCCCATTTTTTAATTGGGCTGCTTGTTTTTTGGTGTTGAGTTGTATGAGCTGTTTATATATGTTGGATATTAACCCCTCATTGGTCATATCATTTGCAAATATTTCCTCCCATTCAGTAGGTTATCTTTTCCTTTTGTCGATGATTACCTTTGTTGTGCAAAAGCTTTTACGTTTAAATAGGTCCCTCCTTTTTTGGCCTTTATTTCCTTTGTTTTAGGAGGTAGACCCCGCAAACTATTGCTATAATTTATGTCAAAGAGTGTTCTATGTTTTCCTCTCGAAGTTTTATGGTATCCAGTCTTACATTTAGGTCTTTAATCCATTTTGAGTTTATTTTTGTATATAGTGTTAGAGAATGTTCTAATTATTGAAATAAAGTAACTTTGGTTAGAGTAGATTATTAAATTTTTTTCAGGGTTATAGGATGCCTTTGAGAATATGATAAAACTTATAAACTCCATCCCTAGATAAACATATATGTGCCCTTAACCATAATTTTGCATATATTTCCTGGGATTTATCAACCCCTTACGTCCGTCCATGGGTCCCTGGCTTACGGGAGTTAACCGTTTCCCTAAGTGCACTGCATCTTTACTTTGTGCTTAGACTGTAGGTCAGTTACTGGCAATAACTATTACGAGAGGGAAAAGATAAATGGAATTAAGTGTTGTGATGTGGGAATATTACCTTTTAACTTTGAAAGTATTTGAACCTAAAACTCCCAGGTGTAATAGGTCTGAATTTTGATTTGAAGATTCCACTCAGCTGTGTTCTCTTTCTCAGTGTTTGAAATGCCAAGGTGTAGTTTAGCAGCAATTTGGAAATTTAAGCCACAGGACACTTTCTGTGTAATGTAAATATTTTGTGCTATTTCCCACATTTTTTATTTGTCAAAAAAAGTTTAAATTAACATCAACATATAGTAAAAATAAACTTACTTACCTGGGCTGGTGCCAGTTTTTAAAAATTTTTCATTCAGAATTGATTTTCTGCCATAGTTTTTAACATCATTAATTAATAATCATGATGGCTTGGCTTTTCTACTCTTGCCCAGTAGATGGTACTGTCAGCTTTATTTTGAAATATTCTGGTTTCAGAGTTGGTCATTTAAAATTTTATTTTTTTTTTCAAAAAGTAAAGTTATTTTTAGCTCTTTCCCTTCCAATTGACTTTTTACCACCTCCTAAACTGACATTTTTAGGTGAACGCACTAGGTTTAGTATATACATGTTACCTGGGAACTTGTATCTGGAATATGAAATAGAGAGAAAACATTTTCACCTTCCGTAACTATGTCACTTGTTCAGTCTAGAAAGCTTTTAATAATTGTAGACTATGTGCAGAAAATTGTTTAAGGTGCTATTTTCACCTGGTGGAAAGAATAATTAGTTGTAATTTTTGCTTATGGTGTTTCTGACTTGTAGTCTGAATCTAGTTTGGTAAAATAAATCATTCTGTTGGCATGTTGACCAAATAGATTTTTAGATTGGGAAGTGGAAGGCCTTATTTAAATACTGCATATTTGCATGCTCATCTATATTTCTGTGAGAGATCTAAAAACTTTAAGCCGAAAGTTTTATAATCCTTTTGAATTTTGAGCTTTCTAGCTCTTCATCCCCTGTCAAGATTAGTGGATCCCTAATGTCATTCTGTTTTGTGGAAAAACAGAAGGAATACAGAATAACTTTGACCTTCGTGAATGTGAGAGTAAACCTAGCTGTTTCAAAGAGAATGGGGCCCCTGCACACAGGTAGTGGTTAAAAGTCTTCAACACATAAACTGTATGTCCAGGAGATTGCAGAAGAATACTTGGTTTGAGACTCGCCATGAGGTGAGAGGAAATTTTCAATATTTGGGGTCAAAAATGCCCATGAAATCAAGATGCCCTTACTTTTTAGTGATAAAATTGGCCTGAAGCTAGTAAGCTTGTTCACATCTCATAGATATTACCAGTGGTTTAGTTTAGGAGGACTAGAAGTGAATGAATATAACAGAGAATTCTAAAGAGCAGTGAAAGAAAGAGGAGGTATAGGGCCGGGGGTCCCATGACTCACGCTTAGCCTTCCTTCCTCATATCTTGGAATATGGGGATAGGGACATGCAAATCACAATTTCTAGAATGATGATATTCCTGTTCTTTGAACTAGGTGAACTTGGGTGAGACAAGTTGATTCCTGGGAAAACAGTAATTCTCCTTTTACTGACTTTGATCATCAAATAAGCAGGAATATGAAATAAGAAAAGCAGTCTTAGCAAAAAAAAAAAAATAATGTTTGAAATTATAAGCCATATAAGTGAGCTGGCACCTCCATAGGACAGTGCAGGGGTGGTTGTTTGTATCCTTAAGACGTTCTTTGTCGCATTGTTCTATTCTCCCTTCCTGAAATTCCAGAATTGGTAAATGCAAAGGGCTTAATAGCGGTAGCAGGCTTTTCTGGATATAGTTGTTGAAATTAACTTTATAAAAACGTAGTTCATTTGCTTAAAGACTACATGTGCCAGCCATTAAATGATGACTTTTCTGAGCACTTTTGTAAATTTTGCCTCTTTCTACTATTGTCGCTAGTTCCGTGTAAATGAGTTTGGCGCCTTGGAAGTTATAACAGATGAGAGTGAGATGGAAAATGTTAAAAAAGCAACAGCTACCACAACTTGGATGGTACCAACTGCTCAAGAAGGTAAGAACAGGTCATCTGCATTGTCCTTTCTTTTTTTGTTTGAAGAGTTTTAATGTAAGAATACATAAGGTTTTATAATAGGCTGGAACTTTCAAAATCCTGGGTGATCTTTGTGTCACATATTCTTAGGTCAATTTCTATGACGACACTAATATGGAACCAGCTTTTATATTTTAAAATAACTATAAAGTGTCTTTTTCTTTATGCCAGATCTGTCATAGCATAAGGTTAATTGGAAATTATCCAGTAAATCCATGTTGTAATAGCCTACCCAGGTGACTTAGCCAAAAGCCTGCCACTTTTTTCTCATCTACTCCGATGGTTGTAACTAACACCTATATGCTGATGACTCCTAAATCTATATCTCCAGCCCCGACCTCTCCCCTGAGCTCCAGGCCCGTATTTCCACCTGCCTACTGGACATCTCCACCTGGATGTCCCACAGGTACCTCAAACTCCACATGTCTGAAATGCGATTCATTTTCTCTTTCTTTCTCCCCTCCCCCCAACCTGCTTTTTCTTCTGTAGCCCGTAATATCAATTGATGGTAGCACCATCCACCCAGTGGACAAGCAAGAAATCTAGGAGTCATCCTGAATTTGTTCTCTCCCAGCCCCATAGCCTGTTACTTAATCCTCTTGGTTTTTATTTCCTAAATACGTCTCAGATCTGGCCTTTTCTACCTATTATCACTGCCACTGCCTTAGTTTAGGGCCTAATCACCTCTCACCTGAATTACTGCAGACGGGCTCCTAAAGGATCACTCTGCTTCTGATTTCCCCCAATTTATCCCACACACCGAAGTCAGAGGAACTTGTGTAGATTGCTTATCTGACACTTCACCAACTTCTTATTGTCTTTTTAGCAAAACAGACAAAGATCTGGATGACCCGCACCCACCTGCTTGCTTTGTGTCTTTGCTCTCTGTTCTGTTCTTTGTATGCTGTGTTCTGGCAGGGCCAGCAGCACTGAATTACATAAAATTCTCCCAGCATATCATGCGGTTTCATACTTTCCTGCCTTTTTTGCTCATGCTGTTTCTTCTGGCTGGGATGCTGTTTCTCTCTTTGTCCAGTTGGTAAATTCCTCCTTGGCCTTCAAAACCCTGTTGAGGCTTTATATCAGAAAATCTTTCCTTGACCTCCCCCCGGGCTGGATGAGTCACTTCTTCCTCTGTACTACTTCTGGAACTTGTTCATGCTTCAATTATTGCATGTATCACATTTTATTATAAATATTGGTTTTCTTGTCTGTCTTCTCTTCTAGACTGTGAGCTCTCTTGGGCAAGGTCTATACTGTCATTATCAGTGTCTAGCGTAAATTGGTGCCTAATAAATGTTTGCTGAATGAATGATTAGCCTAACGATTCAAGCAAAAGGAAATGTGAGCTCCTAGACAATATGGATAATTATGATTTAGGAGATCTTCTACATTAAAAGTAAAATAGAAAGATGTTGATTCAGCCCATTAAGTAAAAGAGTCACTCATCAAAAACACTATATAACATAGATAACCCTTTTAAAGTTTTGTCAAAAAGATACAGCTGTATAGGATTCTATGGATGGTTGTTTCATCTTCTGAATTTAGGGACTAATGAAATTTTCTTCATTTTACTTTGAACTCTGTAGAAAAAGCCTTGGACAAGCTTTTGTTTACCTTTTCTGAAGAATTTTTTTGTGTGTTATGTAAATAATTTGAGTGATTCCTGTCAAGCCCATCCTCTTCTCCCTCCCAAGCGCTATGTAGTTTGATCATTCATTCATTCATTCAACAAACATTATTCTTTTATTGTGTTGCTAACAAAATTATTAGAAGAAAAAGTCTAAATGTGTTTTGCAATGATTTCTGTCACGGTTTTAAATTTTTTTTCTTCTTTTCGTCTTCTAGTCTTTTCCGAGAAGACTGGGATGCCTTTCAGGTTGAAGGATCCAGTGAAAGTAGAAGGGCTTCAATTCTGTGAGAACTGTTGTCAGTATGGCAACGTAGATGAGTGTCTTTCTGGAGGAAACTATTGCAGCCAGAATTGTGCTCGGCATGTCAAAGACAAGTAGGTTTTTGCCCTCATTCCATCTATAAAATGAGTTTGAGTCCAAGGGCCTGGTGCTTGGGAATACAGAGGTTTTGTGCTTTCTGATGTCTGTCATCCAAAAATATCTTTTTTCCCCCAGAGACTTTCCATTTGGAGACACTTGGACCCTGATCCCACTACTGGACTGGGGTCTTTGGTCATGTCTGAACTGAGTTGTGCTGTTCACGTCCTAGCTGCAATACAACCTCTGCCTCTTTCTTTGGCCTTTTGTTTACATTAATTTTATTGCTCCCCAACCAAGAGTATTTAGATTTCTTTGGGCTACACACACATTTTAATGATACTCATGTTTGTGGAAACACACTTTTGTTTATATTTTGGGAGGTCTTAGGTAATTCAGCTAAAACTCCACAAATGGACTGAAGCTTCTCCTGACTGAGAATCTGCTGAATGGCCATAGTGAGTAGTGTGGTAGTTGTGTTACTACTGATCTCAGGATGGATTGAGGATTCCGAGTCAGGGTGGTGTGACTGTCATTGGGAACTGTGTGACAAGGTCAGCTTATCACCCACAAGGTGTATTTCCTGTACATACTTGTATACTACAAATAAATGACTTGGCATTTATGTTTGAGTGGAGTTTCCCATGTGTTTTAATCAGAACAGGCTGGAGAATTGTCTGTTTTCATTAGCCACCTGATGTTTTACAAAGTTATACTTGGCCTTTTTCAGTTGGACTTGGCATTCTTAATAAGTGCTAGATCTTTGCTTTAAAATTGCCCCTGAAGACTAGAATATTTCTAAATAATCGATTCTTTTATTAGTATGGATGGCAGCTGTGGAAGACAAATAATTTTAAACTTGTTAGAACCTGTTTCACCTGTAGTGCTGGTGCCCTTTTAAAATTATATCATTAATTACCTAATTATAATAATTAATTATATAAATTAATACATAAGCTAATTTCCACTTTCTGTCTCGACAGTGTTATACATGATGGTGGTTTGAAGTGTCTCTTATCGATGATATGTACACCATTCTCCTGGTGGTTAAATATTTTTTTAATGATTTTTGCGTTTGCTAATCAACATGCAGATATTTGATGGGTATTGTCTCCTGTCACTTTTTTGGGTTTATAAATTCAGCAGAGATCAGAAGGAAGAAAGGGACGTGGGAGAAGACAATGAGGAGGAAGATCCTAAGTGTAGTCGGAAGAAAAAGCCAAAGTTATCTCTGAAAGCGGACTCCAAAGAGGAGGAAGAGCGAGATGAGGAGACGGTTAGTACCCACAGGGCTTTTCCTTCGCGGGTAGCACCGCGGCCCAAGGCACTGGCTCTGGAGCCAGTTACCTGAGTTCACATGTTGGTTCCATGACCTTGTTTTACCATCAGGAGGTTACCCACCTACCCTCTCTGTGTCACTGTCCTCATCTCAAGATGGGAGTTGTAAATAGTAGTACCCCTTCCTCAGGGTGAAGAAGTAGGATGTTCTGGAATTTACTGCTGCAGTGAGAGCGGCACCAGGAGAACCTGCAGTTTCGCAAATTAATTTTAGACTCCTCTTGACAGCAAAATGCCAATCCCATTTTGGTAAATTGCAGACAGATGTCATAAAACTAGGTGAGTAGGTATAAAATGGCAGATAAATGTCAGGTATATTTAGCTAAAACTAATTCACAGTATGCTAATTAAAACATAAACATCCCCCCTCTAAAATATTTATTAGTAACTCTATACGAAAAGAGAACTTTGAGGTCTCAAAGCATTTTCCTTAAGATCAATATTGAGCAACGATTATTGGCTAGTCACTGTTTTAGGAGTTGGGAATGCAGGGATGAATAAGACAGCAGGAAGACAGGGTTTCTTTCCTCAGGGACATTACATTCTTGTTAAGGGGACATAAAATTAACAAAATAAACAGGGGAAATATCAGCCTGTGATGAGTGCTATGCCGAGAATTACAATGGGGCATTAAGATGATCTGACTGCTTTAAGTTGGGTTATCAGTGAGGCCTCCTAGGGAGGGTGGCTTGGACAATGTGATATGAATAATAAGAAAAAAAGTTGGGAGTGAGAAGCCCCGTGGGGCAGTGGAATTGCTAGGGAAAAGACCATAAGATAAGAATGCCTGTAGCGTATTTTGTTTAAGGAAATAAAGAAGACAAGGTAGTTGAGCCTTGAGGGCTAGGGGAGAATGGAGTAAGATGAAGCTGAAGAGTTCTGTGTGGTAATGGGTTTTCACTTTATTCTGAGTATGATAGGAAGCCATTGGAAAGTTGAAGGCAGGGGAATACTTTGATGGGAGTAATGTTTTAAAATGATCACTAGCTTTGACATGTGAGAGCAAGAGTAGAATCAGGGAAACCAGTTAGGAGTTTATTGCAGTGACTAAATAAGAGGGCTATTTAAGATAGAAGTCAGTGGATTTGAGATAGATGCTGAAGGTAGGGTTGTCAGGGTGTGTGAGGGAAAGAGAAGAATCAGAGATAACTCTTAGCTTTTTGGCTTGAACTATTGACTGGCTAATCATGCCATTACTTGAGAATGGTAAGGCCAGAGTGGAGTATAGAATCTAGAGTCCTTTGGCCGTCGTGAGTTTGAGATTCTTATTAGACATCCACGCGAAGATCCCAAGTAGGCATCTGGATACATGAATGTGGAGCTAGGGAAGAGGTCAGGGCTAGAGATACGGATGTGGGATATTCAGCAGACAAATGATCTTTAAAACCTAGGGAGAATGATTAGATAAAGAAGAGAAGGGGATTAGGTTGCAGGAGATGTCAGCAAAGGGACTGAGAAAGAGGGGCCAGTGAGATATGAGGGAAACCAGAACAGAGTGGTCCAGGAGCTGAAAGAAGAAAGTGTTTCAAGGAGGTGGGAGCTGTATCTGTACTATAACAGAGTGTAATTCTTGGAAATGTTCTTATTTTGTAAGGACCTCAGGCCAACAGCAACACAGTTCTCAAGTGACCTATATTCTTACTTTCTTTTAAAAGTTATGAAGTGAAATTGAAGAAGAGTCCCCCCAAAAATAATGCTTTCTGACAGCTCTCTAACTTTTCATTGGTGCCAATTTCATGAACTTTTTAAAATCATAAACTTTTCTTCCTTATTGTAGGAAAACAAACAGGATGGAAGAATCCTGAGGGGTTCGCAGAGAGCCCGAAGGAAAAGGCGAGGTGATTCGGCTGTATTAAAGCAGGGTGAGTTGATGAAAGGAAGATTTTATTTGTAACTTTATGAAGCTGAAAAGATTTCACACAGGTAGACATTTTAGTCTTAATTGTAATGCACACTATGGCAGTTAAAGGATCATTTGGGGGTTTTCTTTGATTAAATTGTGTCAATAAAAATTAGAGTTTAGAAGAAGTAGATAAGGGGGAGAAGTGGAAATTAGCAACTTTTGAGTAGTGTCAGGGCAAACTTGAGACCACTTTCCATTATTTATTTTTCCATCCAGTAGGTACTTTTACTTATGCGCTTTGACTAAAACCTCTGTTCCTATTCATTTCCTAAGGTTATAGATTTTTAAAGTTTTCTCTCAACCATGACCTCCTGAGCTGGTACCTTTTTTTTCCTTTGTTCCTCAAGGAACACTTTATTCTCATGAGGAATCTAGTCCTTTACTCTCATGAGGCCCTGCCCTGCAGTACTTGGTGGATGAACTCGCTGCCTTATTCATCGTGGGCCTTGGGTCATCTCCATAGAAGCCTCCGTGTGCCCCACTAGGCTGTATCCAAAGAAAGGACCTGCCACATCTGGCTGTCCGGTCCTCCATGTTAGGTCACTCTACTTTGCACAGTCCCGTTCTGACCTGCCAGTCACATTGTCCCTGCAAATCCAGGCCTGAACCCAGCGCTCCTCTTCCGGGTTTGGCTGCATTCCTCGCTCATTCAGCTCTTAATTGCTCAAAAAGAGTTTGAGATATTTCTACCTGTGTCAAGCACACAGCCTAACTTTTAGGTTTTGGGGGAGATGACCTTCTATCTTATGTCACTGAAATTAAAGGGAGTAAATGCTCAGTTACTCTGCACTCTGCCTCAAAAGTGTCTTTATCCTGGCTCTTCCTTCCCCTTCATTCCTACTCTCAGGGCTCTGGCCCTTCTGTGACCTTGTTCCTTCAGTCATTTCCCCCCTCTTAGGTGTTCCATTTTTTTTCCTCTTCATGAGCTTCATCATTGCCTGTTGCAATCTCATCCCCAAAATACCATTCCTCCAATTTTAATACCCATCAAGCTGTTACATCCTTTCTTTCATTTTCATTTTTTGTCAAATTAATCCCAAATAAAATTGATATTTGCTGACTCCATATGTTTATCATTTATGTATTCTTTTGCTACTTCAATTTGGCCTTTGGCACCTTGATTCCCCGCCCCCCCCTTTTTTTTTAAATCTTGGAGAAAGATTAGCAGTCAGTCCCTAACCACTCGTTGCACTGACCTTTTCTCAGTCCTCAACTTCTTGATTCCTTAGGAAAAAAATTTTGATCATCCTGCTTCTAGAAGAAGCTCTTACTTGCTGTAGCTTCCATGGTACTGTTCTTTCTTGGCTTCCTACTACATCTTCTTCATTAACCTTAAGTTCTTCTGCTTCTTTTCTCTACACTCATACCTGGACATACACACAGTTCACTTGTTAGCTCTCATTTCTTTGGAAGAGGAGCCAGGAAAAGAGATTGAGAAATACCAGCCATGAAAGTAAGAGAAGAGCCAGGCCTGGGGATAGTTAGGGAAGTGAGAGTTCATAGTGTACCACTCTGATTTCTTAGATTTGGAAATCCTATCATTTTAGTTTCATTCGCTTTTCAGGTCTGCCTCCTAAAGGAAAGAAAGCTTGGTGCTGGGCGTCCTACCTGGAAGAGGAAAAAGCTGTGGCAGTGCCAGCAAAGCTGTTCAAGGAGGTACTGGCCCTTCTAGAAACATTGTCCATAACGCTTCTCTGGAATTGGTACTGCTGTTTCTACTGTCTGTTTAGGAAATGTGACTTGGGATAATTTCTCAAACATATTGTTTTTCATATGTGGAGGGGTGCCTCCGAGGGCAGCTAGCATTTATACGCACACCTTCCCCAGTGCCATGTGCATGAGCACACCCCACGCACACGCACACACGTGCGTGTGCTCTTTCTTCTCAATATTTACCAGGCTTTCTCATTGATTTTAAAAGGGATGTTTCTACTACTACTGAAAAACTAGTAGATAAAGAAGAACTAGCGTAAAATTTCATGTCAACATTATGTCTTTGGGAGAATAAAAATGAGTTACTGTGGTTTACATAATATCACAACAAAACATCAAAAGATGGGTTACTATATAACTATGGAAAAATATTTTATCATAAGTGATTTAAAATCAATAAAAGTAGTTCTGAGTGGGAACTGCTGTCTCTGGGCTAGACCAGGGGTCAGTAAACTTTTTCCATAAAGGACAATAGAAAATATTGTAGGCTTTATGGGGTATGTGGTCTCAGATGTAACAACTCAACTCTGTTCTTGTAATGAAAGTAGCTAGAGACAATACATAAATGAATGAACATGGCTGTATTCCAGTAAAATTTTATTTACAAAAATAGGTGGTGGGCTGGATTTGTCCCTTAAACTGTAGTTTGCTGACCCTTGGTTTAAATGATTTAATTATATTTAATCATGGTATGTAATAAATCTGCCATCAATACTTTGTTATATATATGTATGAACACAGAGTTTTTAAAAAGTGGTGAGTATTCAATAAAATTTTTTTAAAAAGTGGTGAATAGTAAATGTTGGGATGATTACATCTACATTAAAATATTTAATATGTAATATTAATTGCATATGACTTGTTCTGTATAATTATTTTCTGCAACTTTGGTCCTTTGCAGAATAGACTTTTTTACAATTTTTTTTAAAAAGCTTAAATACAGCTAATTACTTGAATCAGTAATACATTCATGTGATTAAAACATGAAGGCACTATAAGAAAATTGTATGTACATATAAGCAATATATAGACAGAAATCCTCCCCTCCCTGTCTTTAACCAAATGATAACATATGTCACATACTGTTTTGGACTTTGCTTTTTTGTCTAACTTAGTTTGGAGATGATTCCATCTCAGTTCATCTAACCACTTCATCAGTCTTTTATACTGATGCGTCGTATTCCATCTTATGTTTGTTCCATAATAATGTAAGCTGCTCCCTATTGATTGACATGTATGTCATATCTGTATGTCATATATATTACATGAGTATGACACACATATATGTGTCGGTAGGGACCACCTTAAATTATTATGGAACAGATATAAGATGAAATGCTATGTATATATGGAATATATACTATATATATATATATACTATGTATATATGGAATATATACTATATATACATGAGTCTTTTGGTAAGTAAATGCTTTGGTGAATAACCTCGTACACCTCTCCTTTAGCACATATGTGGCTATCTCTGTTGGATAATTTCCCAAGATTAGAATTGCTGAGTCAAAGAGAATGTTCTTTTTTATGGATATCATGAGATTGCTAGAGTTTGTACAAGTTTATGTCGCTATTAGCGATGTATGTGTGCGTCTCTTTCCCTAGAGCCTTGCCAATGTGCTGTAACCAAACTTTTTGATCTTTATCAGTCTGATAGGTGAAGTATATTTTACTGTAATTTTACTTTGTCTGACTCTTATGGGGGAGATTGAGCATCTTTTTAAGTCGATAAGACATTTAAATTTCCTTTTCTGTCTCCTGTTTATAGTCTTTGTCCATTTTTCCATGAGATGACCCAGTGATCCTTTTCTTTTGGATTTTTAGGAGTTGTTTATGTATTTGGTTATATAGTCTTTATTTAAGAATGGTGATCACTCACTAAAACTGCTGTCATTTTGCATTTTAGTATCAGTCTTTTCCATATAACAAAAATGGGTTTAAAGTTGGCATGAAATTAGAAGGCGTGGACCCTGAGCATCAGTCCGTGTACTGCGTCCTCACTGTGGCTGAGGTAAGCTTTGCCTCATCTTTATTTTTAAAACAAAATAGTGATTATAGGGATTTAATAATGGGAAAAGGTGCCATTTGTTGAGTGCTTACTTTATGCCAGGCACGGTGCTTAGCGTTTTGTAAACATTACCTCATTTAATCTTTGCAAGAACGCCTTTTCATCCCTGTTCTATAGATGAAGGAACTGAGGCTCAGAGAGGCTAAGTGAGGTATACAAGGCCACACAGCTTCAAAGTAGTAGAACCAGGATTTGACCCCTGGTCTGCCTGACGCCATAGGCTTTACCATACCATGTTCCTTAACATAAGGAACAGACCAACGGATATTTATATTACTTTCAGTATTTCAAGGTATCTCTTTGAAATTTTTTGGGAAAAGATGTCCAAGTCAATTAGGTATATCTTAGTCCAATATATTACTGAAAGCTCTTAGAATTGTTTTCTTCCTTTATGTACTTGCCTCCTTCTTCTTCTCTTCCTTGAGTCAAGGGTATGTATCTTTTAAAATTTTCCTCAAAGAATAAGACCAGGATGTGTATTAGTTTTAGTTATCATAGCTTTCCTTCAGTGACTTAGTGGATTTGTAAGACGTTTGGCTCCTACACAACACAGTCTCATCTGATAGCTGGATGATGACAGTCACCATAAATAATAACATACCGTTACATAGCGTGTACCATGGGACAGATGCTGAGCTGAGTGTTTTCCATGTATTAGCTTATACAGTTCTCAGAACAACTGAGATTTATGAAAACATTCAGTAAGTATAGACTGCTTTTAAGAAGTTGGCTGTAAAAGACAAGGGAAACTTTTTAAGGGAGGTGTGTGTGTGTGTGTGTGTGTGTGTGTTTCAACACTTGGTTTTAAAGGAAATTTATTTTAGTTTGTCTAGTTGTTTTTTTTTTTATCATTACAGTAATTAATGTTTGCTCATCCTGGAAATGTCAGGTAGTGTAAGAGTATATATAATTTAAAAAAATAGAAGTTCTGTGTCCACCCTGTTTTCCTCATTCTGTATCCCAAAGATAATGACACTTGTGAGTTTGTGGTGTTCCTTCCAGATGTTTTCTATGCATGTAAAAATATGTATAAATATATTTTTCTCTTTTTTACATGTAAGTGATATCACACATAATATTATGCAACTTGCTTTTGTGACACTGTATCTTATATATTATATTATACGTATATAATATTTTTAACCAGTGAGTAGTATTCCATTTCACTGAATTGCTGCAGTTTATCTAATTGTTCTCATATTGATGAACAACTGAGTGGTCTTCACTTTCTCATTATTACAAACAGTGCCTCTGTGAGCATCCTTTTATATTTCGGTGTTTTTTTGTTGGCCTTTGTTTTGTTTTGTTTTGTTTTGTTTTTTGCATAGTGAGTATGTCTGTAGGAGCCATCCCTAGAATTACCGGGTTGAAAGTTAAGGATGTTTACATTTTGATGCATATTGCTATTTTGTGCTCCAAAAAAGTTTATCAGTTGTTAGATTTTCACCAAGAGTGTACACGAATTTGTCTAAGCCTAAGAGATAGTTTTTTCTTTACTTTTTCTTGCTCTCTCCCTCATCCCTCCCTTTTTGTTGTAATGAGAAGAGACTGGCGTGAGAGTGCTTGAATTCTGAAGAAGTCATTAGGGAGCAGAGGATTGGAAGGCTCAGAGAGAGCAGATGATTGACAAAGAAGGGATGGGAGAAGATGGGATCCAGAGTATATGAGGAGAGCCAAGCCTTCGCCAGCAGGGGAATCTCTCCTTGGGTTCTGCAGGGGAGAGCAGGAAAGGGTGGGTGTGGTGGGCGTGGGCAGGTTTGCCAGTTTGGAGGCAACTTCTGGAGGTAAATCGTCAGCTGAGATTGACGATAGAGATAGTGGGATTGGTAGCTGAAGGATAGGGAGGAGGTTTAAAAAGGCCATTGTGAAGAATGGGAGAGGGAACTGGCCAGGCACGTCTAGAAGGATTGCTGTGCAGTAGGGAGAGTGCGGTAAACAGGTACATTTGATTCACGTTATTTATGGTAGTTATATTCCGTAAATACTACTGAACCATTGCGCTTAGGGGAAATACAGGGTTAGGTTCCTGGGAGCCTCTGGTCACAACATTCTCGTCAGCCGATCAGCACTAACCTTGTTTTATGTTTCTGTGTGAAGACAACCTGTTTGTCTATTGTTGATTCGGTAACATTGAACTCATGGCCACCAGCGCTGTAACTCATGCCTGATGAAGCTTATCTGTTACACATATCTTCCCTGTCAGGCACTTGCCGGCCTTCTTGTACTTAGGAACACTACCTAGCACTTCAGTACTAGGCTTAGGGGCGGTTTTAAATAGCAAAATCTCAACAAAAAGCACAAAACATGAAAAGACGTGACACTAAATAAGTAGGTAACATAAAGGACACTTGCTTGTAGGGTGAGGTACGAAACACGAAGGCAGAGCATCTTGCCTTGTTCAGCCTCAGCTAGAAACTTGCATGTTGGGTGAGTCAGATTTTTCACCACTCTGTGCATGCACGTGTCCCCAGACCCCACAAATATTATTTTGGGGTTACAAATGTATGTTATCAAGGTGAATTTGCAAATACGGAAACCATGAATAATGAGGATTGACTTTGTGTCATCTTTTTCCCTTAACACCAGTCCCTAGACCAGGTATAGGTGCAGACTGGGTGGATACTTGGGATAATGGAGTTTTGTCAGACAACATTTTAGGGCAACAATTTAAAATGTTGACAAAATATTTTAAGTGACTGCTAAGGAAGGAGGCTTCAGAGAAAGGAGGATGCTATGGAGAAAGTAGAGGAATCAATGTGAGATGCTAGAGTTTTCATTGAGATTCAGAAGGAAGTGTATCAGGAGTAACTGAGTTAGCAAACTGAATGGATGTGTTAATTTAATCGTTGAAAGGCAGCGCAGTTTCTGATGGGACAGGACCCATGGGAAGAGGAAGTGCAGGGAGAAGGAGCTGCGGTATTGGCTGAGTCACCCATGTGCCTGGTGGAACTACTCAGGATGGAAAGGAAGAGAGTGAGCCAGTGCTTAGTGTGACGAGTGACAAGGGATGTTTGGGAGGTAGTATGCAGGATGATGAGGGCGAAGTGGTGCAGCCACATGGCACAGGCCTCAGAGGAGCAGGGTGGAGAACAGGCCCAGGAGCGTGGTGTGGCCTGAGGCAGGAGGCCACGCTTGGGCCTCGGAGGGATGGAGAGTTGGAAAAAGAGCAGCCTCCACTTGACGGAAGGCTTCAGAGGGAAGAAGCAGATGTGCCTTTGAGCAAGGAAGCTGAGGGTGGAGGAGGCCGTTTACCAAAGGGTTTCAGAGGGCTTAAGCTATAGTAGAGAGATTATAGGGGGAGTAGTGGGAAGTTGACGGCACGGGGCAGAAGCTCAGGGCAGTATGACCCTGAAGGGTTGAAGGGATAAGTTACCGAAGGGGCTTGTTTCTTAGGCATTGACCAGAGACAACTGAGGGTAAGGCAGGGTGGGCCTGCCTAGCTCCAAGGATTGTAAGAGAAGCAGCCCCTGAGCTCCTCCTTGGTATGGGATGGGTGGGGGGCAGCCACCTACCCTTCTCGAACGATCGTGCTTCTAGAGACCCCATTCTCGGCTCTGCAGGGTGTTCTTATCTCTCTGGGGGGAGTCAGCTTATTTTCACTTTTATATATGTAGCATTAATACCTTCTATTTTTTTAAATGCTAATATGTAAGATAAAATATTTAAAAATCCATCATTCCCTTTTGACTCTTCTTTCCCACTTCTCAAAACAAATCATTGTTAACATTTGGCATCTGTCCTTCCAGACTTTTTTTTTTTTTACTGTGAATTTACATATATATGTGTGTAAGTATGTATATAAATGTGTGTGCCTAAATACATATACCTTTGTGTGTGAGTCCATGTATGTATTTATGTATGTATGTGTGGGCATATGTATATATGTATACACACATAATAATATATATATATATACCCGCCGAAACATACATAAATACATACATGGAGTCACACGAATATAATTTTTCTCATAAAGTGAGACTCACTCTGTAAGTTTGTTCTGCCACTTGAATTCTAACAGTATGCGCTAGAGAACTCTTCATGGCAGTAACCGTACAGCTTCCTGATTACTTTGGGATTGTGAATTGCCCTGGCTCCGCACTCTAATCTCAAGCTTCTTGTTCAGACTTCTGTGAGGCAGGTGCCCTGGAGTGGTTAGAGGTCTGGTGTGGCGTGTGGTTCCACTTGAACACATCTGCTGTGCTAGTGGGAAGGAGACTGAGAGGCTGAACTGTCTTGAGAGCCCAAGGCCAAGCGTGACCCAGCGAAGGCCCCATAAACCTACATAACCTTTTTTTTTTTCAACTGAGAACTCCCCCGAGTGGGGCCCTAATTTAGGCAGATATGTGGCATCAGCATTCGGCATGCGTTACATAGAGTGAGTTTTCACTGGATTCCAGGGAGCCTGTCTCATCTAAGTATGAACTGGGGAGGCTCTTCTTTCTTTCTCCCCAATCTGCTACTAGTGGAGAGGAGAATAAGTTGACTTCTCCACGTGTCTGCACCAGCCGTGGTCTGGCTGGATATCGCCGTGTGTGGAGCTTTATAAAGGACAGAGAGCTAGCACGGAGCCAGTGCACAGCAGGGCACCCACTCTGGCACCCTGCAGGAGCTGTGCACCCTGTGCTGCCGGCTCCCCTTGGTAGCATGTGCTTGTACAATGTAGGGAGTGAACAGAGAACTTGTCTGCCCGGGAGAATTGTCACCCAGGATCCATGTGCTCCTGGTGGAACTGAAGGTGATGCCAGAATGCTGTAGCTCAGCTCTTCCCAACGTGACAGCCTTTGCTTTTAGATTTTGTTATTTGTTCACTTGTTTTTGTGGCTGTTAACAAGGGTGCTTTGATTAACATAATCCATATCATACTTGATATCCATGTTAATTTATTTTTGTACATGTGCAGAAATTTCTGGATTTTTGGGGTTTTTTGGTTTCGTTTTTTAATCGACCTCCTTTACCTGTTTCAGGTTTGTGGATACCGGATAAAGCTGCACTTTGATGGATATTCTGATTGTTATGACTTCTGGGTAAATGCAGATGCTCTGGATATTCACCCAGTTGGGTGGTGTGAGAAAACTGGCCACAAACTCCATCCTCCAAAAGGTATTGTCACTTTTTAATTTCACATTTTATATTCTGAAACACTTATTTTCTTACATCTTAATTTAGATTTTTAAGAATTCAGACTTTATGATTATTCAGGTGGGCCCAAATTTAAGCTTATTGTTAATGATGAAAAATGTTTATTAAAGTGAAAGAAATTTAGGGCTTCCCCGGTGGCGCAGTGGTTAAGAATCCGCCTGCCAATGCAGGGGACACGGGTTCGAGCCCTGGTCCAGGAAGATCCCACATGCCGTGGAGCAGCTAAGCCCGTGCGCCATGACTACTAAGCCTGCACTCTAGAGCCCGTGAGCCACAACTACTGAAGCCCACGCACATAGAGCCCGTGCTCCGCAACAAGAGATGCCACTGCAACGAGAAGCCCGCGCACCACAACCAAGAGTAGCCCCCGCTCGCCGCAACTAGAGAGAAAGCCCGTGCACAGCAACAAAGACCCAACACAGCCAAAAATAAATAAATTAATTAAAAATAAAATAAAATAAAGTGAAAAAAATTAAAAAAATAGAATCCTACTTAAGAGAATAAACTGTATCCATGTACTTACTTGCATGTCACATAACACCTGCTTGATACTTAATTTTGACTACAGGTTTTAGCTACAGATTTCTATTTCATACACACACACAACACACGCACAAATACATCCTTGAAATATGATTGAAAAGTTAGTTCTAACATGTTTACATAGCTAAATATATTTACTGACATTTCAGTAAATAAAAAATCTTGAGAAATTATGCATTGAACTTACGTATATGAATATTTAGGAGACTGGAAAGGAGAATATAACACTGAAAATCAGTTCAGCTGGGGGTTGGACTAACAGCAGTTACTCTTTTATTATTAAATTCTTTATATTACAGTCTGCCAGTGCTTCTGTCTGTTTCATGTTTACAAAACATCCAAGAATAACAGATCCTGTCTTTTTCAGTTCATCCCTAATATATTTAATAATTTCTTATTTCCTTCCTTTTCATATTACATTCAGTATTTTTTGCTTGATGTCAAAGAACCAGGTTACTAGTTTGATATCTTTGGCCTGTCTCAGGGTTATTGGGTTTTAATGGACAAGCTATCCTTTGGTTTTAAGTGAAAAATTAATGGCAGAATGGTATTTTCAGATAACTGAAGGATCAAACAGAAGCGCCTAGAAAAGATAAGGATGAAGAAGAAAATCTGTAAGCCTTTGTGTAAATTGGCCTGTTATATGTGGTGAATTATTAGCTGTTCCTTTCACACCAGCCTCTGGACTTTGATGGAAGTAGAAGAGAGCACATGAGTAGATAAAATTAAATGCTCAGTTTCCTTTTTGAAGAAAATGTTGGCTTTACCAGCATTAAACGTGAAATTGTGAAAATTAAGACAAGGACATTTCCATTATTGTAATTTGCCAGCATGCTTACTTCATAAATCTTGAATTGTCATTCTTGTGGTGACAGGCCAGAAAGATTTTATCTGTTGTTATTACCATTTTTTGCAGCTTCCCACTTGTTCCTACAAGTTAGTCTCCCAGAGTAGAACGGGTGAGGGAAAAACAAAGAACTCAACTACTCTAGCTCACTGCTGAGGAATTCTACCTAAATACTGATAGAAATGGTCTGGTAATAAAAAGAAGTCCATCTGAGTACAATATATGTTTGCTTTCTTACACCTTTTCTTTTCATCCATTACCATTCATTCAGAATTGAAAAAAAATAATATAATTTGTTGGAAATAAATACCCTGTGTATAAAAATACATAGATATAAATTCTGAGTCAAATACTGTCTATTTAAAGGGTCACCTGATTGCTTGATTTTGGCATGTTGGAGTTACAGATAAAAGTAGGAGGGGAAAGCTAAGTGTGAAATATTTTGGTATTTTACTGTGTGTTTATATGTGCTTACCCTAGGGTATAAAGAAGAAGAATTTAATTGGCAGACTTATCTCAAGACATGCAAAGCTCAGGCTGCTCCCAAGTCATTATTTGAAAATCAGAATATAGTAAGTACCTCCAAAATACTTTTCCTTTCACAGGAAGTGGCTTTTGAGTGTTTCACTAGATAAATTAAGGGATAACAAGAAACTATAATACATTTTATAGCTTTGGTAAATACAGTGCTCTTATCTTAATTAAACTTTAAAATTAGCTTAAAATCATCATGAATAAATATGTTTTTAGCCATAACATGGCTGTCTTTTTTTGTTAAGTAATAAAAGGCAACATAGTATAAAACCTAGGTATAATTTACAATTAAGGTGCATAAGAAAAATTGTGACATTTCATTGTTACTGTCACTTGGCTTTAGGAGTGCTGTTCAAATGGGATTCACGTGGTGAGATGCATGTGGCCCCATTTAGATTTGCACACTAGAGACTATCATTTAAATCTTCTCTCCAGCTTCCAGCTCTGTTCTGCAGTGTAACAGAAGCCAAGTCTGGATGTGTTTGTATTTTCTACTTCCTGACCTGTTGGCCTCTCTGAGGAGGCCTGTTATGTTAGTCTTCTTCCCTGCCCCAGTTCTGATCTCATTGGAAAGAACAGAGAGCAAGCAGGTGGAAAACCAAAGTCTCATCTTTATAGTTGGTAAGGGCTCAGTTGGAGTACATGCATGGCCTGTATCTGCTGGCAGATGAGTTTCTTGATTCTGAGCCCTGGGGTTGAAGAGATTTACTGGCCCTTCCCGCCTCACCAGCCAAGCCCAGGAGCACTGGACCAGGGCAGACTACCCTCTTGCAGGACAGCTCTTGCTCCTAGAGGGGCAGAGTAGAGACTGTTATGCCCTGTAGGCCAGCTTACTCTTAAAAGTGTGACCAGTTCCTCTTTCCAGATTCACCAGTTAGGGACAGTGAGTGAGAGCGTAGAGAGAGACAGTCATGTTTCACTAGGGATTCCCTCCAAATAAATATCAGGAGTGGGGAAAAACCTTCTCACACCCCAAATACCCTCATTTAGGAAATGACATTAACCGGGTGTTTTGAGGGCATCAGTCATGGCTGAAACACTGTCTAACCAAATTGTGAACATAACCCAGATTGAGTTAGAGAACTGGAGAGGGTGTGTGTGTGTGTGTGTGTGTGTGTGCGTGCGTGTGTGTGTGCATTTAGGTAATTAATAGAGATAATAAGCCGGGTTATTATTTTTAAATGTCTTAATTGAGAGGATAGCTTAATTGCTGAAATGTTAATACCGCGTCGTCATTCAGCATCATTCTCTGTCAAGACAAGGAAGGAAGATCAGTCAGGTGGAAAACTCAGCAGCCTGCTTGCTGTCACTGCTCCAAAGTTTCCTAATCCTTGTCTGGTTCTCTGGTGATGAGTTCAGTCAGGGATTTGATCCACTGCCTTGAGCCATCGTCTTAAATTCTGTGCATTGCTAGCACAAAACTTAATCTTGGGCTGCGTGTTCGGTATCTAAGAGGCAATTAATTTTTCTATTTCTAGATTCCTCTACCTCAGAATACTCAAATATTTATGGTCAGAACACTGATAAATAATTTCAGGGCTTAAATATGTAGTAACAGTATCTGTGTAGCATTAGTGCCTGATCCTTCGACTCAGACGGAACTTCACTCTAACATATTCAGACACATGGCTGTCCACGTTTTTCTAATGATAGCTGTATAATTATAGTAAAAAGAGAGATAACATCTACTTTGCTTAAAGTGATTAGAATAGTATCTGTGCGCTTCAGTCTGGACAGAAGGATTTTTTTTAGAAGGGCTGAAATGATTTGTAATGTGTTGTGATTGATATAACTGATATTCAGTTACTTCTCTGAGATTCGGATACTTTTCCTCACAAAAGATTGTAAGGAATGTTTACACCTGCAGCACCTCAAGCACTAAGTCTTACTGAACTTATTATTGTCTTCGTTTCATGTCCCAGATGGCTGCTAATCTGTGGATTTCCTTATATTGCAAACTATTTTGAATGGCTGTATGTGTTAACAGCCAGTTCTTTTTGTGCTATTGTGAATAATATCTGTATTGTTGAATCAAAGTTGTAATAATTTGTAGCCTTTTGTATAGGAAGATGACCTACTTTTCAATAGAGTACTCTTTTGAAAGACCTTTTCAGAAGTGGGAGTGAATTTATACTGACTTACACACATTTTTAACTTAAGTGCTTATTTTGTGTGAAATAATTCTCATTGTTAAGTCTGTAATAAAGGAAAAGAAAAACTGAAAGTAAACTCTACAGTAAATAAAACTTGCCTAACTCATGTAGTCATCTAAAGTATCAAGTCACATGTTAAAATTAATTAACTTTGCGAGGTTGTGGGTGCGTAAGTTTTAAAGGTCCAGATAGTTAATTGGGTGTAGCAACAGGGCATTTTCCTTATTGCTGCTTGTTGGAAAGCAACTCTGCTGTAAAAGTGGTTCATGATTTTTAAATTATGTGAATACAGTTGATGGATGCCAGGCCTTCAGGCAGAGGTGCAGAGAGGGTGCAGGTCCTTGCTGTTAAGTGTGTGCTTATCTCTAATTAAATCTGTATGTTTCATAGACAGTGATCCCATCAGGCTTTCGAGTTGGAATGAAGCTTGAAGCTGTAGACAAAAAGAACCCTGCATTCATCTGTGTTGCTACGGTAACAGATATGGTGGACAATCGTTTCCTCGTACATTTTGACAACTGGGATGAGAGCTATGACTATTGGTGAGACATTTTTTCCATTGCTGTGTGCTTTATTAATTGAGTGTTTATCCAAGTACATGATTTAAAAACAGTAATAATGCAAAGCGTATGACTAAAGTAACAGTGCTCTGGCCCACTCTTTCCCATTTCAGATTTTTAACTTTTTACCTGTTCCATATGGCATATATTTCTAAATAACATCCTTTAATTCTACTTCGTGATTTGTATTTTAGTTGACTTCCTCCTGTGGAAGTGCAATTCATACCACACTCCCAACAGACACTCACACATGACTGTATGCACAGACTCACACTTCCCCTTCATCTCATTCTTCAGGAAAATATTTTAATCTTCCTTTCATGTTTTCATGCCCAGGAGCTAACTTAACTATTTATAATTGCTGAATACAAATTCTTAATTGAGGAATATTGTTTTTAATCCTTATGGGTGTTGACTATACTACATAAAGTGGTAGGAGCAACATAATTATAAAATTACATAATCATAAAATAATTATAATAAAACCGTGAGATTTTGATTAAGCAATTGAAATAATGACTTTTCATACCAAATTCATGTTCATTGATGAAACTACAGTTCAGTTTGCTGGTGAACGTCATTTCTGCACTGTTTAGTTCCTTCTGCAGAATACTTACAATGAGAAGTGACAGACATCTTTATAAAATAAGGCTAATGTTACAGTAGCAAATGGAGTTTAATTTATATAAATGTAGCTCAGTTTCAGGAAAGCTTGATTCCTGTCTTTTTCAGTATGTGTATATTTAAATATTCAGTAGAGCCATCAATAATTTCCATTAATCCTCAAATTGGATTCTCAGACAGGCATCAGTTTTACTTGCATTGTTTTAAAAAAGGAGAGACAGTGAAAGCCATTTGCTATTCAGACTTTTAAACGGTGAATTTTAAAAGTCTGAATTACATGTTACATATGGTTTTCACAGAAGCTTTTAAAGTAGTTCCGTGATCACATCGCATAGAGTCAAGTCCTTGTCAATATTTTAGTATGTTTAACCCAGCTTTTTTCTGCAGAGCATAATTTTCCTCATAGGATATCTTTTTATTCACTTTGCAATCAAATTTATTATTGAAACATAAACCATTTCAAGTATATACAAAAGTGAGAATAATAGAGTGACCCTCCTGCAGCCATTACCTACCTCCAGCAGTTACCAATTTACATCAGTCTTCTTTCCTGTGTTTTCCTACTCCTAAATTCCCAACACCAGGATTGCTTTGAAGCAAATTCCAGATACCATGGCATTTCATCTGTGAATGTCTCTTCTAAACATATTCTTTTTCTTTTTTCAAATATATAAAGTTATAAATGGCATAATGTCACTAACACACTTAAACATTCTCCCCCAATTGTCTTGGTTTTCTTGCTTCCTTGCTTGCTTGCTTGCTTTAGGTCCAAATAAGATGCACATTTTATGATCGCTTTGATGTTTCTCTTGATCAATTTTAATTTATAGATTCCTATTCCTCCATCATTTTCTTCCCCTTGTAACTTTTAATTGAAGAAACCGGGTTGTTTTTCCTGTTGAGTCTCCCACATTCTGGGTTTGGTGATTGAATCCTCATCGTATTTCTTACCATGTTCTTCTCTTCTTCGTATTTTCTGCAAACTGGTGGTTTTTGTTTCATTTAAAATTATGTGTACCTATCTTGAGTGAGTGAATGGATGAGAAAACTGTAAATTTAGAAATATTGTAATCTGTCCTGGGAGGAACATATTTCTCCCTTCTGTGTTTGATGTGCTGTGATGGTGGCAGTACCACCTTGATGACTAGGATCCAGTCCTTTTATTAATAAAGGATACTTTAAAGCAGTAGTTAGAATTTGTTGAAATGAGAGCTTTTTGTTTTTAAAGGTCTGATTCATTTAGGGAGAATTTTTTTTTAGAGCTTTTGCCTGATTTAAACAAAATGGGTGGATGTTAGTTTCAGTTATTTTTGTGGTCTTATAAGTATTACAGGGTTTAAAAGTTAAGTTGCTTATTTGACGTAAGATGCATTTCCTTTAAAAACATTCTTCTGGAAAAAAGTAATGAGGAATTCTAGAAGAATTTGTCACATTTTTCTTTGATGGAAAATGCCTAGGGACTAGGAAGCATCCTGGTTTCTTATTAGAAAGAGCAGGGGGAAAAATTGATCTCTTTCAGCTCTGATTTTGCACTCTTATGAGCACAACCAAATTATTTTTTAGAATGGAATGTACTTTGAGGATATACTTCTAACTCTTGAAGTTATATTTTGTTAATTGTCAGAAAAAGAATGGCGGTGTGTTCTCTGCCTCAGTATACAATTAAGGCACATTGAAAATTGCTTAAGTGTACTGGAATTTCTCCAGCCTTATTAAATATTATGTTCTTTGATCTTCGAATTTTGGAATGGTTTGTATCTGCATGAATTACTTAGGTATGTAATTGAGGATACAAATTGGATTGCTTTCCCAATTTAAAATAGTTTGGAAATGAGATTTTTTTTCCCTTTGAATTGGACAGTGATCTTATCTCTTTTTACCTTAGTGGGAATTTGAAAGCGCTCACGCATGCATGCACACACATGCGTGTGCGCGCACACACACACACACTTGTGGTACTGCATGTTTAATTGCAGTAAAACATTTCTTCCTTCCAAAGAGGAGTGCTACGTGGGATTTAAATGTATGTAGGATTGAAGTAGTTTTTAATGAAAGGAAATAATATACGTGTATTAGAATAATGATTGGTTTACCTCTGGGTTTCCTCTGTGCTTTTATTACCGGTAGTTGGTAGTCGTTTAATTCTATCCCCTTGACAGTGATTAGACTTAGGAATAATCCTAAATATCACAGAATTTTGGAATACTGGAAAGAACTTTAAGGATGGCAGAAGGAAAGCCCTCCCAGTGAGGATGCCACCATCCTCCCGGAGCAGCGTGTGGCCTCTTTCCCTCAATCATCTTCCGATGCCTGGAGGCTGGGCTCCGCAATGAGGAGTCACCCCCTCTCTTCCCTCAGGCCCTGGGAAGGAATCTTGCTTTTAAGAAATGTTATTTTCGGAATAGATACATGTATTTGTATAACCGAATCAATCGCTTTGCTGTGCACCTGAAACGAGCAAAACATTGTTAATTAACTATACTCCAATATAAAATAAAAAGTTAACAAAATAATAATAATAAATAATAGCAATATGTGACCCAACCCCACCCCCCCAAAAAATGTTATTTTCACGTGACCTGTCTTTTGGGAACCAGGGAGCCATGACAACAGGACTTAGGCAACTGTTGACTAGCATGAGGTTGCCACTTCAGCCGTCTTTGAATTTCAGTCCAATATCCCAGTGAGGTAGGCTGAAAAATCATCAAACAGATCTATGAAAAAGAGAAGCACTGAGTTAGTGAATTAGAACAAATATGGGGCTGGGGCCTTTTACTGTTGTTTCCAAGTGGATTGCAAACTTCTTCTAATTTTTTTTAGAGATGGGGCTCTTTCACATTTGTACATTGAGAGTAATACTAGTTTTATGTGTCTCCCCAAAATAATGTTGAAAAGCTGCATTGTGTTGTCAGTTTCTTAGAGCATTGTCAAAGTTAACAGGTTTGTCATCAACCATTAAATTTGGAAAGCAACCCTTGATGGTGGTGATGAGTCACAGAGATGACAGGGACCTAGGTAGCTCTGCACTTCAGTCTTGAGGGGCTCAGTGTCTGGGAACGGAGAGAAACACAACACTACTGTCTTGGCTGCAGAGTTGATGGTGGTTAGTGCTTAATAGAGCCAACTGCTTGCTGTTTCTGGTGGCAAATGGAAGGAAAGACTGACTCACTGGAGGGTTCTCGGGGAGGTCTTCCTGGGGACATGGGATTTGAACTGGACCATGAAGAATGATAGGAATTAGTACTTAGATGTTGGGATGAAATATTCCCGGAAAGCACTGCTTATGTTTAAGCCCATGGGGCAAAAATGGTATGTCTGGGATATGGCAGCCCAGGGATTCAGTAAGTGACTTAACTCCTCTAAGCTTTAGTTGCCCCCTTTGCAGAAAGGATTAATAGCCCCTATCTCACAAGGTGGTGTGAGGATTAAAATAAGAATTTTAGAAACAGAAACCAGTTTGCAAAAGGTTAAAGAGATAGCTGTAAAGGACATCAAGCAGAGAAGTTTGGCCCTGAAGGTGAAAGTGGATTATTGCCTGAGGGGGAGTCAACCCTTAAGGAGGGTTTCCTGTACACAGAGAGTGTTGAGCTGAAGGAAGGAAGCCACTGTAGAGGGAGAGGGGAGATATCTGAGACTGAATAATTGAGGATACCGTGTCCTGTAGGAGGGGCTAGCCTTGGGAAGAAATATGCTTTATTCTCACTCACGGAGGAAGTGAAGACATGAAAGGAAAATTGACGCTAGAGTGATGAGGTGGCACCTCCTTTATCTTTTCCTAGTAGTCACTGTGTTAGTGAAATCAGGTTTTAATCTTGAAGCAAATTATGAATATTGAAAACAGCCACTGTGGGGAATGGGTTTGGAAATGAATTAGGGATGGAAAGGAGAGCTATGATGACTCCGTATGATGAGGTTTGGGGTTTAGTAGTAAAACAGAGTGTTGGAAGCCCTGAAGAGTTAGCACAGAGTGGGAGCCAGGAAAGTGGGCCCTGGGAAATAAATTGACAGTCATCATGCTCTGGATTTAGGGAGTGAGAGAGGCCAAGTGTGCTGTATTTCTTCAAAGAATCTAAACCATTGCTTGAATGAAGACTTTGAGGTTTTCCTTAAGTGAGTGTCTTGAAATGTTCTTGTTTGACTCTCTGCCGAGATCTGGGGAGCCCAGCGTGTGTGCCTTACTTTCGTTTAGCTTTTGGCTGTGGCTGA
Organism: Mesoplodon bidens; assembly: GCF_964165515.1. NCBI lineage: Eukaryota > Metazoa > Chordata > Mammalia > Artiodactyla > Ziphiidae > Mesoplodon > Mesoplodon bidens. Next base: position 61,665,885 of record NC_138168.1, read on the forward strand.
TAGAACCAGGGTCCCTTTCTTTTTAACCCAAAATTGCTTAACCTCTCAGTGTTTCCATAAAATGAGGATCTTAATGTTTGCTCACTTTATATTACAAACATGGTCTTTTCATGAATTATTACTTCTGTTATTATCTACCAGTCTAGGTCTGATTGGATCTTAGCAGCCTTCATAAATAATTTGCACTTACTTGTGAAGTGGACTTAAAAAAATTTTTTTTTGGAGATGGAGTTCTTTAACAATACACATAAAAACCCCAAAGAAAGAAAGGAAAGGCACAGGGAGCAACGATTTGCCAAACTTTTCACCATTAGTTGTTCTTCAATATATTTTTTCTTGGTTACATTTCTGCTTCTGAACACTAGATGGGACTAAGAGATGACTTGTGTTTCAATAGTAACAAAGGATTTCACAGCCTTCCAACTTCTGAAGGAAGTGTTGTTTGTCTATTGAGGAGCTATAAGTAAACTAGATAAAAATAGGGCTATTTTTATTTTCATTATTGAGACAGTTTCCTGGTTTATTTTAGACGGTGACTTTGATCAATATTTAAATAATATTGAAACCTTAATAAGATTCAGGCAGTACAGGAATGAATGGCCAAGATACGCTACAGTATTTCCCTTACTTATAATTTATAGAGAAATCCAGTAAAATCAAGAGTTAATTATGTCTTATGCTTGTATTTCAGTCAACATGAACCTGACAGATAATTAGAAGTACTTGATAGTTGTCTTAAATTGGGAAGGAAAAAATTAAAGTATTATATACTTATTTTTTCATTTTTAAGGATCCCTATATCAATTAACAGCTTTCCCGAGAATGAAATAAAAATTTCCCTAAAATAAAGTCTGCATCATTATTAATAATCCATAACCAAATAATTGTCTAGGAAAGAATAGTACAGCTGGAAATCGAGCTCCATAGTTTTGCTTATACAATTTATAATAACGCCTCGGAAGGAATTGGGTATTAAAATATCTTTTATGAAAATGTATAGTGTAAGAAATGTACCAATTGCCATATGAACTGGGCGGCATTATGTCTTCCTTTCACATTTCTAAAATAATGACATACATGTACACATGTAACCCTATATAGATTAAGAAAAGTAATAGTGTAAGGGAGGGTGGGTAGGAGATATTCAATAAGTGAATAAAAACCTTCAACTATAAATTTAAAGGTATTTTCTACTGAAATAATTTTGAGAAAAATCAGCATTAAATTGGGGTTCCATCAGCTCATCTTGTGTTACTGGTCAGAGCTGCTCACTTGGAAAGATTGACTTGGAAAGTGGTGACTGGATGTTAGTTCACTTACAACATTTCCTAGAAAATTCTCTGTAGTCTGTTAAGTGTGCAATAGCATTATGTCTAAAAAAGCAATGTATATACCTTAATTAAAAAACACTTTATTGATAAAAAATGCTAACCATCTTCTGACAACACAGGATTGCCACAAACCTTCAATTTGTAAAAAACGTGATCTTTACAAAGCACAGTAAAGCAAAGTGAAATAAGGCGAAGTATGCCTGGTGTAGAATAACTTCAGTCTTTAATATGCCAATGATGTAGTTTGTAAATCTCTAAGAGGGAGATGCGTTATTTTCCTTAAATATTTGATCATAGGGTCCTGACGTTATTTTTAAACTTCAAGATTCCTATCATCTTTGAGAACACAGATGGGAAATGTTCTACCAACTTTTTTTTTTAAGGTTTTAATTGTAATATGCCTCTAGATGCTTGTATATTTTGTGATACTGTTATAACTACTCCCTTGTAAGTATAGCCTCTCCTTCCTTATATTGTGTTTGCCTGGCAAAATCCCAATTCTGGTTGAATCTGACTTTCTGCCTACTCTCTGCCTGTGCCTGAGCGGTTGAATATAGCTGGAGAAAGACGCAACATGCTGACTGGCCTAACTCACTTTCATGACTGCTAACCTCAACGGGGCCCTTAGTCCTGCCCCGTAATCCTGCTACATGTCCTTGTCTATTCTTCCAGTAAATTTCACTCCCCTTTTTATTCCCTCAAATCTTTCACAACCCCTCTCGTTTTCTCCCACTCAGTTGGTAAGCTTGCTTCCTGTATCACTGACAAAATAGACATGGTCAGAAGAGTGGTCCACATGCTCCCACCATGTTGTCTCCCCACCTTTCTGATCTCTATGGAAGCTTCTCTCTAACTGTGCGTGATGTCCCCCTGCTCTCACGCTTTTCTGTTCCCTCGCACAGAGTGAGTTCTCTTCTGCATTGATAGGTCATCCCTCTCTTTTGAATTATTCCTACGGTACCCAAGCAGGAGAAAGGATTTTTGTTTGTTTTGATAGTTGCTGTAGCCCTAGCACCTAGAACAGTGCCCTGATCATGGTAGTCGCTCAGCATATATGTCTTGAATAAATGAAGTAATATTTCCCATCTTTTAAAAAAAAGTTTTATTTTGAAGTAATTCCAAACTTAATGTGCAGAGATTTCCATATATGCCTAATCCAGCTTCCCCTAAGTATGTCCCAAATTTAAAAAAATCCAACAACCTCCCTTTTTCTAATTTCTCATTTCTCTGCTTCCTTTTAAAACACAACCCCTTAAATGTATTTTCTGAGTTAGCTATTCCCATCTCCTTCCACTCTCTCTCTCTCTCTCTTTTTTTTTTCCCCTGGCTTTCCATTTTATTTATTTATTTATTTATTTATTTATTCATTCATTTATTTATTTATTTATTTTTATACAGCAAGTTCTTATTAGTTATCTGTTTAATACATATTAGTATATATATGTCACTCCCAATCTCCCAATTCATCCCATCACCACCACCACTGCCCCCCAATTTCCCCCCTTGGTGTCCATATGTTTTTTCTCTACATCTGTGTCTCTGTTTGTGCCTTGCAAGCTGCTTCATCTGTACCATTTTTCTAGGTTCCACATATATGCGTTAATATATGATATTTGTTTTTCTCTTTCTGACTTACTTGACTCTGTATGACAGTCTCTAGATCCATCCATGTCTCTACATATGACCCAATTTCATTCCTTTATATGGCTGAGTAATATTCCATTGTATATATGTACCACATTTTTATCCATTCATCTGTCGATTGACATTTAGGTTTCTTCCATGACCTGGCTATTGTAAATAGTGCTGCAATGAACACTGGGGTACATGTGTCTTTCTGAATTATGGTTTTCTCTGGGTATATGCCCAGTGGGATTATGGGTCATATGGTAATTCTATTTTTAGTTTTTTAAGGAACCTCCATACTGTTCTCCATGGTGGCTGTATCAATTTACATTCCTACCAACAGTGCAAGAGTGTTCCCTTTTCTCCACATCCCTGCAGCATTTGTTATTTGTAGATTTTCTGATGATACCCATTCTAACTGGTTTGAGGTGATACCTCATTATAGTTTTGATTTGCATTTCTCTAATAATTAGTGATGTTGAGCAGCTTTTCATGTGCTTCTTGGACATCTGTATGTCTTCTTTGGAGAGGTATCTATTTAGGTCTTCTGCCCATTTTTTGATTGGGTGGTTTGTTTTTTTAATATGGAGCTGCATGAGCGGTGTATATATTTTGGAGATCAGTCCTTTGTCTGTTGATTCATTTGCAGGTATTTTCTCCCATCTGAAGGTTGTCTTTTCATCTTGTTTGTAGTTTCCTTTGCTGTGCAAAAGCTTTGAAGTTTCATTAGGTCCCATTTTTTTATTTTTGTTTTTATTTCCATTACTCTGGGAGGTGGATCAAAAAAGATCTTGCTGTGATTTATGTCAAAGAGTGTTCTTCCTATGTTTTCCTCTAAGAGTTTTAGAGTGTCTGGTCTTACATTTAGGTCTTTAATCCATTTTGAGTTTATTTTTGTATATGGTGTTAGGGAGTGTTCTAATTTCATTCTTTTACTTGTAGCTGTCCAGTTTTCCCAGCACCACTTATTGAAGAGACTGTCTTTTCTCCATTGTGTATCCTTGCCTCCTTTGTCATAGATTAGTTGACCATAGGTGTGTGGGTTCATCTCTGGGCTTTCTATCCTGTTCCATTGATCTATATTTCTGTTTTTGTGCCAGTACCATATTGTCTTGATTACTGTAGCTTTCTAGTGTCATCTGAAGTCAGGGAGTCTGATTGCTCCAGCTCCGTTTCTTTCCCCAAGACTGCTTTCGCTATTTGGGGTCTTCTGTGTCTCCATACAATTTTAAGATTTTTTGTTCTAGTTCTGTAAAAAATGCCACTGGTAATTTGATAAGGATTGCATTGAATCTGTAGACTGCTTTGGGCAGTATAGTCATTTACACAATGTTGATTCTTCCAATCCAAGAACATGGTATATCTCTCCATCTGTTTGTGTCATCTTTGATTTCTTTCATCAGTGTCTTATAGTTTTCTGAGCACAGGTTTTTTACCTCCTTAGGTAGGTTTATTCCTAGGTATTTTATTCTTTTTTGTTGCAATTATGAATCGGATTGTTTCCTTAATTTCTCTTTCTGATCTTTCATTGTTAGTGTATAGGAATGCAAGAGATTTCTGTGCATTAATTTTGTATCCTGCCACTTTGACAGATTCATTGATTAGGTCTAGTAGTTTTCTGGTGGCATCTTTAGCATTCTCTATGTATAGTATCATGTCATCTGCAAACAGTGACAGTTTTACTTCTTCTTTTCCAGTTTGTATTCCTTTTATTTCTTTTTCTTCTCTGATTGCTGTGGCTAGGACTTCCAAAACTCTGTTGAATAATAGTGTTGAGAGTGAACATCCTCGTCTTGTTCCTGATCTTAGAGGAAATGCTTTCAGTTTTTCACCATTGAGAATGATGTTTCTGTGGGTTTGTCATATCTGGCATTTATTATGTTGAGATGGGTTCCCTCTGTGCCCACTTTCTGGAGAGTTTGTATAATAAATCGGTGTTGAATTTTGTCAAAAGCTTTTTCTGCATCTATGGACCTGATCATATGGTTTTTATTCTTCAGGTTGTTAATATGGTGTATCACATTGATTGATTTGCTTATATTGAAGAATCCTTGATCCCTGGGATAAATCCCATATGATCATAGTGTATGATCCTTTTGATGTATTGTTGGATTTTGTTTGCTAGTATTTTTTGAGGATTTTTTCATCTATTTTCATCAGTGATATTGGTATGTAATTTTCTTTTTTTGTAGTATCTCTGTCTGGTTTTGGTATCAGGGTGATCGTGGCCTCGTACAATGAGTTTGGGAGTGTTCCTTCCTCTGCAATTTTTTGGAAGAGTTTGAGAAGGATGAGTGTTAGCTATTCTCTAAATGTTTGATAGAATTCACCTGTGAAGCCATCTGGTCCTGCAGTTTTGTTTGTTGGAAGATTTTTAATCACCTTTTCAGTTTCATTACTTGTGATTGGTCTCTTCATACTTTCTATTTCTTCCTGATTCAGTCTTGGAAGATTATACCTTTCTTAGAATTTGTCCATTTCTTCCAGGTTGTCCATTTTATTGGCATAGAGTTGCTTGTAATAGTCTCTTAGGATGCTTTGTATTTCTGCGGTGTCCATTGTAACTTTCCTTTTTCATTTCTGATTTTATTGACTTGAGTCCTCTCCCTTTTTTTCTTGATGAGTATGGCTAAAGGTTTCTCAATTTTGTTTATCTTCTCAAAGAACCAGCTTTTGGTTTTATTGATCTTTCCTGTTGTTTTCTTTGTTTCTATTTCATTTATTTCTGCTGTGATCTTTACGATTTCTTTCCTTCTCCTAACTTTGGGTTTTGTTTGTTCTTCTTTCTCTGGTTCCTTTAGGTGTAAGGTTAGATTGTTTATTTGAGATTTTTCTTGTTTCTTGAGGTAAGATTGTATTTGTATAATATTTCCTCTTAGAACTGCTTTTGCTGCATTCCATAGGTTTTTGATCATCCAATTTTCATTGTCATTTGCCTCTAGGTATTTTTTGATTTCCTCTTTGATTTCTTCAGTGATCTCTTGCTTATTTAGTAACATATTGTTTAGCCTCCATGTATTTGTGATTTTTACTTTTTTTTCCCTGTAATTGATTTCTAATCTCATAGCGTTGTGGTCAGAAAAGATACTTGATATGATTTCAGTATTCTTAAATTTACTGAGGCTTGATTTGTGACCCAAGATGTGATCTATGTTGGAGAATGTTCCATGTGCACTTGAGAAGAAAGTGTAATCTGCTGTTTTTGGATGGAATATCCTATAAATATCAATTAAATCTATCTGGTCTATTGTGTCATTTAAAGCTTGTGTTTCCTTATTAATTTTCTCCCTGGATGATCTGTCCATTGGTGTAAGTGAGGTGTTTAAGTCCCCCACTATTATTGTGTTACTATCGATTTCCTCTTTTATAGCTGTTAGCAGTTGCCTTATGTATTGAGGTGCTCCTATGTTGGGTGTATATATATTATAATTGTTATATATTCTTCTTGGATTGATCCCTTGATCATTATGTAATGTGCTTCTTGTCTCTTGAAACATTCTTTATTTTAAAGTCAATTTTATCTGATTTGAGTATTGCTACTCAGCGTTCTTTTGATTTCCATCTGCATGGAATATCTTTTTCCAGCCCCTCACTTTCAGTCTGTATGTGTCCCTAGTTCTGAAGTGGGTCTCTTGTAGACAGCACATATATGGGTCTTGTTTTTGTATCCATTCAGTGAGCCTGTGTCTTTTGGTTGGAGCATTTAATCCATTCACGTTTAAGGTAATTATTGATATGTATGTTCCTGTTACCGTTTTCTTAATTGTTATCAGGTCTCTTTTGTAGGTTCTTTTCTTCTTTTGTGTTTCACACTTAGAGAAGTTCCTTTAGCGTTTTTTGTGGAGCTGGTTTGGTGGTGCTGAATTCTCTTAGCTTTTGCTTGTCTGTAAAGCTTTTGATTTCTCCGTCGAACCTGAATGGGATCCTTGCCACGTAGAGTAATATTGGTTGTAGTTTCTTCCCTTTCATCACTTTAAATATATCATACCACTCCCTTCTGGCTTGTATAGAGTTTCTGCTGAGAAATCAGCTGTTAACCTTATGGGAGTTCCTTTGTGGGTTATTTGTCATTTTTCCCTTCTTGCTTTCAATAATTTTTCTTTGTCTTTAATTTTTGTCAGTTTGATTATCGTGTGTCTCTGCGTGTTTCTCCTTGGGTTTATCCTGCCTGGGACTCTCTGCACTTCCTGGACTTGGGTGGCTATTTCCTTTCTCATGTTAGGGAAATTTTCGACTATAATCCCTTAAGATATTTTCTTTGGTCCTTTCTCTCTTTCTTCTCCTTCGGGGACCTGTATAATGTGAATGTTGTTGAGTTTAATGTTGTCCCAGAGATCTCTTAGGCTGTCTTCATTTCTTTCCATTCTTTTTTCTTTATTCTGTTCCACAGCAGTGAATTCCACCATTCTGTCTTGTAGGTCACTTATCCGTTCTTCTGCCTCAGATTCCTTCTAGTGTAGTTTTCATTTCAGTTATTGTATTGTTCATCCCTGTTTGTTTGTTCTTTAATTCTTCTAGGTGTTTGCTGTTTAATTCTTCTAGGTCTTAGTTAAATGTTTCTTCCATCTTCTCGATCTTTGCCTCCATTTTTTCCCCGACATCCTGGATCATCTTCACTCTCATTATTCTGAGTTCTTTTTCTGGAAGGTTGCCTATATGCACTTCATTTAGTTGTTTTTCTGGGGTTTAACCTTGTTCCTTCATCTGGTACGTAGTTTTCTGCCTTTTCATTCTGTCTATCTTTCTGTGAATGTGGTTTTCGTTCCATAGGCTGTAGAATTATAGTTCTTCTTGCTTCTGCTGTCTGCCCTCTGGTGGATGACACTATCTAAGAGGCTTCTTCAAGCTTCCTGATGGGTGGGACTGGTGATGGGTAGAGCTGGGTGTTGCTCTGGTGGGCAGAGCTCAGTAAAACTTTAATCTGCTTGTCTGCTGATGGGTGGGGCTGGGTTCCCTCCCTGTTGGTTGTTTGGCCTGAGATGACCCAGCACTGGATCCTACCCGGCTCTTTGGTCGGGCTAATGGTGGACTCTGGGCGTGCTCATGCCAAGGAGTACTTCCCAGAACTTCTGCTGCCAGTGTCCTTGTCCTCACAGTGAGACACAACCACCCCCTGCCTCTGCAGGAGACCCTCCAACACTAGCAGGTAGTTCTGTTTCAGTCTCCTATGGGGTCACTGCTCTTTCCCCTGGGTCCTGATGCACACACTACATTGTGTGTGCCCTCCAAGAGTGGAGTCTCTGTTTCCCCCAGTCCTGTTGAAGTCCTGCAGTCAAATTCTGCTAGCCTTCAAAGTCTGATTCTCTAGGAATTCCTCCTCCCAGTGCCAGACCCCCAGGTTGCGAAGCCTGATGTGGGGCTCAGAGCCTTCACTCCAGTGGTGGACTTCTGTGGTATAAGTGTTCTCCAGTTTGTGAGTCACCCACCCAGTGGTTATGGGATTTGATTTTATTGTGATTGCGCCCCTCCTACCATCTCATTGTGGCTTCTCCTTTGTTTTTGAATGGGGGGTATCTTTTTTGGTGAGTTCCAGTGTCTTCCTATCGATGATTGTTAAGCAGTTAGTTGTGCTTCTGGTGCTCTCACGAGAGGGATTGAGAGTACATCCTTCTACTGTGCCATCTTGAACCAATCTCCTCCTTCCACTCTCTCTTACACCCACTCTATTCAGGCTTTTGCCCTTTCCCATTCCCAGCTCCACCAAAACAACTCTTTTCAACTATACTAATGACATTTATGTTGGTAAATCCAGTGATCAGTTCTTGTTTGTCTCTTCTTTGACCTAGCAGTAGCATCTGACCCAATCGATTTCATCTTTCTTTCTCTCTCTTACTTCACTAGTCATTCCTTCTTGGACTTCTTTGTCTCTTCTCTTCTCTTTTCTGTTCTCTGTACTCATTTTCTGGATGGTCGCATCTCTGCTCATGGCTTTAAATACCATCCCAAATGCTGATGACTCCTAAATATGTGTTTTTAGCCTTGATCTTGCCCTTGAACTCCAAATTTTTGTGCTCATTATCTACTTCGTGACCTGTTTATTAAACATGTTAGTAACAGAACGCTTCATTCACTGTTTGGAATGTCAGGCTGTGCTTGTATTCTTCCTGTCTCAAAAAATGGTAAGTATACTCTTCTAGTGGCCATGCCCAAAACCTTGCAAATGTCCTGGACTTCCCTTCACTCACACTCATACAAATTTATTATCTTTTAATTTTTGCTATTTTTGAAGTTGAGGAATATAACACAATTTGTGTGGGAACAAAAACTATTTCCCTGGTATCAAGTTTATACGATACGTGTCTGATAAAAATCTACTTGGTACTAATATATTGGAAGAGTGAAAAATCCTTTGGTATAGCAAATATTTTTTTCAAATTAGATAGATTGTAAAAAATAGAACTCTGTATAAGGTGTTCACAATCTCTAACTTTTTTGAACTTTTACTAGTATTTGAGAATTTATCCTGATAATTACGATTTTTAAATTTATATAACCTACAGGTGTGAAGCCTCTAGCCCACACATTCATCCAGTTGGTTGGTGTAAAGAACATCGAAGAACCCTTATTACTCCTCCAGGTTTGTGTTGATTTTGGGTCTACTGTTTGTTATGTCAATTTGAGTTTATTTTCATGTGCTAAAGAACAGATTCTGGGGCTTCATCATAAGGCAATGAGTTTTTGAGCATATCACTAATGTGCCGTGGCTACTGCTTATATGAAATGATGGGTGGTTAGCTAACATGGAGCATCACTGTGGTATATGTGGTTGCTTGTGGATACTCCTGTGAGTGATGAAGACTCATTATCACAGGGAAAGGATGCCTCCTTGGTTTGTTAGGAGCTGTTGTGTGGTTGTTGCCTGCAGCGTGTAAGCATAAAGACTCAGCTTGGAGCTTCAAATACTTGTCTTATTCCATTCTACCAGCTGGTGTCAGTTTTAGGCTTGTCCCCAGTTCCTTGATACTGCGTCTCAGTTAGTACCTGATCATTTACTCACTCAGGGCACCAACAATTCCTGTGATGGGAGAGGTGAGTCCGTTCCACTTTCTGAGTTTTCTTCTGTGTTCACAGATAAAAGCTCCTGTCCTTTACTGATTTACAGAGCTGTTTTGAAGATAAAAGAGCATTTACATAAACCGTAAAGTGTTAAAGCAAGGTATTAATGGTTTTGTGGCCCAAATGTGTTGCTGCCTGGAAGATTTCTCCCATTCAGTCCTCCTGAGTCCTGTGGCTTATGTCATATTAGGAGTGGTGAATAGTGATTGCCACTATCACCATCTGAATTGCTGTGTGGATTCTTTTGGATTTCGCAGTTTGATAATGATCTTTTTTTTCTTATCATCTGTTTAGTCATAATCAGGGATCCAGTAAATAAACAGGACCAGTGAGCAACAGGTTCCTGGCTGTGTTTTCACAGCACTGGGTTAGGTACCCTGGGAAGGGGTGGTGTGAGGCATTATTAGTGACTTCTGATGTGAGGCAGATTACTAAGTCTTCTGTCTCCTTTCATGGACTTTTATAGTTCAGTAGAATGAACAGAAAAGTTGCAAGAACAGTAAATGGCTCATCTATACCCTTGAACCAGAGACCCATTCAAGTTTGTCAGTTGTACCAGTGATGTCATTTATAGCCAGAGGATCAGGCATATTACTCAGTTGTCATATTTCTCTGGTCTCCTTCACTTGGCTCTGCTTGACTTTTATGACCGCCCTATGCTTGAGAATTAATGACTACAGATTAGTCATTTTGTAGAATATTACTTAATTTGGGCATGATTGGTGCTTCCTCGTAATTAGACCCAGCATATGCATTTTTGGCAGGAATATCACAGAAACAGTGCTGTGTTCTCACTGCATCCTCTCAGGTGGCAGTTGATGTCCGTTTGTGTCATTACTGGTTGATTTTTACTAGTAATTGATCAAGGTGGTAGTTACCAGGCTTCTTCACAGATGTCAGTTTTTTTCTCTCTGTAATTGATAAGTATTTGGGGGAGACACTTTGAGATTGTGTAAGTATCCTGCACTTCATTCCCATGTCACTCACTAGTTTTAGCATCTGTTGATATTTCTAGTGTGAATTATTATTCCAACAGTTGCTAAATGGTAATTTTTCTTATTCCATCATTCCTTGTACATAAGTAGTTGACATTCTTCTGCAAAGAATACTTTTCTCATCTTCCTATTTATCATTCAGTTTATTTATATCAGCATGGACCCATACATTACTATTGTCATCAATGGGTTATAATCCATTACTATAGTACCTTATTTATTTTTATGGCCAGATTTTCTCAGATTTGGCCAGTGGGAGCCCTTTTAAGCTGGTTTCTATGTCCTTTTGACATGTTTTTTTTTATCATTTTTTGGAGAATTTCCTATTTTCTGCTACAGCTAGGCTTATCTTGTGCTTTCCCTGACCCAACCCTGAAGTCGCCCATTTCTCCCAGACTCCATGGTTCCTTTTCATAGAGAATGATATTTAGACACTAAGACCTAGACACTAGGTGTGCTCACTGCTACTGGACTAATGCTGCTTCCGGCCTCTCAGTAGACATAGGAAATATAGTTATGTAAACATATAAAAAATTTATGTGTATTTCTATATCCATTTGTAGATATTGAAAACCATGAATTTATACCATTAGCTTCAATTCACATCCAACACCACTAAATTCATTCTGGTTTTCCACTTTTCATATTTATACCTCTCTTTTTAGCCATTGAGAAATCTGGCTTCTATTGTCTCCAGTATATTTACTTATTTTTTCAGTCCCCATAAAGGGGACTATATAAAGTAGCCAATTTCCTACCCTACTGGGCCAACATTAATTCCTACTCATGTCTTCCTACTGGGTTTTGGACTCTGGAGGAGACAAAAGGAGGGTGGGAGGGAGGAAGGATATTTGTTTTTAGACATTTTGTTAATACTGTTCCATGATTTATTTTAACTTATTTGTTTGGTCTAACAATATGACTATCTGGAATATTTCACATATTGATATATATAAACCTGCCTCATTCTTTTTAATAAATGCTTTCTATTTTACACTTACTGTATATATGTATTTTGCACATTTCTATATTGATGGTCATTTAACTGGTTTTTACATTTTCACATTTACAAACAATGATGCATTTTCTTTGCATACACATATGAAATTTTTCCTGGATTATTAGAAGTAAAATTGCTAGATTTTAAAGGGTATTTATGTTTGTGTGTATTTTGTGTTGTAAGACTATCCTTACCTGAGAAGAAAATTGTATATATAAAATTTTCATTTAAAAGTTAATAAAGAAATCATGATCTAGATGAAAATGGTTTCATTATTACAAGTAGTTCTGAATGTGTAACCAGTTTAAAGTTATTTTGTGTAATATGAACATAATTTCCTTCACTATAATGATAACAATATCTCATAATTTTATAGGTCAGTTTGTGGTTCTCACTATCATTTTGGTTAAACCTGATAGGATTTACTGTTTTTATTCTTAGGTTATCCAAATGTGAAACATTTTTCTTGGGATAAATACTTAGAAGAAACCAATTCTTTACCTGCTCCTGCAAGAGCTTTCAAAGTGGTGAGATATTATATTTTACAATATTTGATTAATTTGTGTTGGTGGTAGTGTTCAGTCATTGAAATTTAGGAACAGAAAGAGTATTGGTGAACAGGAATAGGAGAGAAACAGAAGACCAAAGAAGTTGTTTCTGAATTTTTACAATTTTGAAAGGCAGAATTGTTACTGGGGGTTTTGTTGTTGGCATCTAAAAAATACTTCCATTTTGGACTTTAAAGTCTCCTTGGAAAATACTTACATTTGAATTGGTTTGCAGTGAGTTGGTTGCACAGCACACTTCTCTTTTTCCAGCTAGATATTCTGAAAGACCAAACAGGATGAGATATTGCTTTATAATGAAAATTATATTTGGTCATTCCTTTGGGTTTGTTTATGGCAAGCTGAGATGCTGGGTTTTTTTTTTTTTCTTTCTTTCTTTTATTGCTATAAATCAGCATGTTTGACTACCAAAATGCAAGGTCTTCTGTTTTTATAATAGTATCTTTCTAACTCAGGGTCATTGCTTCTTGCCTATTAAGAGTCACAGTTAACCTCAGTTGTGTGCAAGGGAAGAATAAGAAATGAAATGTATTTAAAAAATTTTTAAATCTCATATATCTTTATAATTTGTAACTTTCCATGAATTTAAAGGAAAAGAAAGATATTTTAAATACTTGATTTTTTTAAAAAAATGTGAACAGTCTATCATAAACAACATTTTTCTTTAATGGATCCTTTTGTGCATAATTTCTAGGATATTTAATGATAGAATTAATTAGTAAGCATGGACACAAATACATAAGAAAAGAACATCAAAATTTTTGAGAGAAAAACTATATTACATGAAGAAAAGCCATATCAAAGAATATGTATGATTCCGTCTGAGAGTAAATTCAGGATTTATAAATGAGTAATGTTTAGAGTCATGTCATATTTATGGATTTTACCCGACTCTCTAACTTTAACATAGCCTCGTACAAAGAAGAGCTGCTTTGCACTTTGCTTTGAACTGGATAAAATTACATCAAGCTCAGTCTGCATGTCTAGTGTCACAGTGATATCAGAGAGAAAATTAAGATTTCTCTCGTTTGGCCTTTAGGTACCTTGCATTAATTGTTCTGCATCCTTTACATAATTTTCACACTTGATTTTCACAGTAACACTTTTATTACACCCATTAGCAATCACCTTGCCTTCTGCCCATAAATTTTTCAGAGGCTGATGGGTTTTTGCTGAGTGTTGAGGTGTGGGTAGCTGTAGGTCCTCATTCTCATTCTTGTTCTTAGGAGAGCAATTCCATCTTGCATGTCTTGATTGCTAATTCTCTTCTTAAAAAGACATCTGTTGCTTTTTGGTCTCACTACCACCTCTAATCTCTGTGTCTCATCTTTGCCACTTGAAGGTTCTTCCCTCTTTTTTTTTTTTTTTTTTTTTTTTTATTGCAGTATGCGGGCCTCTCACTGCTGTGGCCTCTCCTGTTGTGGAGCACAGGCTCCGGACGTGCAGGCTCAGCAGCCATGGCTCACGGGCCCAGCCGCTCCGCGGCATGTGGGATCCTCCCGGACCGGGGCACGAACCTGCATCAGCAGGCGGACTCTCAACCACTTAGCCACCAGGGAAGCCCTTCCCTCTTTTTTAAAAATAATTTTCATGTTTGTTGATTTTGCCAAGACACCTCCAACCAATGAGAAGAAACTCATCATCCCTATGGCTAATCAAAAAAACCATAGCATTTTGAATTTCATCTTAAGATCTTTGGCTTTCTGTTTGCTCCAGTGACTAGTTGCTCAGGCTGTTTCTATTGCCTGTGGGCTTGGCCATGTGATTTGGGATTATTTTTTTGGTAGGGAGGGTGAGGTCCAAAGCCACTCTAGGAACTTGAGTTTGAAAAGCTAGTTCCCTTAATAGCTCATCTTTTTTATTTTATTTTTTTAATTCTGTCTTTGTGACATAGAGCTCACCTTCCCTTCCTCTGAATCTCACTGTATAAAATTTTCTGTTATGGCAGAAACCTCCACATGGATTCCAGAAAAAAATGAAGCTTGAGGTCATAGACAAAAGAAATCCCGTGTTTATTAGAGTAGCAACAGTTGCAGACATGGATGATCACCGAATAAAAGTAAGTGTTCTGTTGTGGTTTTGTTTTGTCTTTTTTTTTTTTTTTACAAGACATCTTAGACAAAAACTTTAGCAGATATTTAATTTGTGAAGTCCGAGAATTAGAGTAGTAAAGCCATAGAAATATGCAAATTAAGTGGCTGCGCACATCCTTGTGAATCAGTATTTTTCCACTTTTTTACTTTACATAAGTATTCTCTTTAATTATGACTGACTTTTAATATCTTACGTATATATTTGGAGGAAAAAAGTAGATACATCCTATTAAGGTAATCTATTCAGGAGAAAATATAATACTTCATTTTCCAGTAGTGTGTTCTTTTTAAAAACTATTTAAGGTCAGTGTTTTCTTATGCGGTATCGTGCATGTCGACTTTTCAGAATATCCTGCTTTTTAATATAGGACAACTTAAGAGAAATATTTTTATAAATAAAGTCAGATTTTATTAGAGTTGGATTAATAAAAGTCAAGTACCTCTCATAAAGTAAACAAACGTATAAGAAGATGGGTTCAGTCCATGTCCAAATGTGATAAAGTGAAGTGTAGTAGCAGTTCCGGGTGAGGAGCTTCAGGCTCTCGTCTCTGTTTCTGGCTTCAGCATTAACTTCACTCTCAAACCAGAATGATGTGCATTCTACTTACCTCACAGGATCATTTAGAATTTCTGTTAAGAATAATACTAGTTATGAGAGCAGCCAGACGTTAGATTTACATGGAGTTTTACAGGGTAGGAGTATTCTTCCATTATCTGATATTTGTGGTGATAGCAGTGTGGGAGATTTATGTTATTGTCCTTACTTTATCGATGAGGCTGAGGCGCAGAATCAATTATTAATTATGGGCAGTGGCAGTACTAAGTCACGGTCCTAAGCTATAGGAGTCTAAGTTCATGTTCTTTAAATAATAATAAATCAGATCTTCATGTATCTCTAATGAGATAATATATAGGAAAATAAATTATAAAATAACATGAAAAACCTGTACAAAGGTAGTATTTCCATAAAATAGGACTTTTAGCATTTAATTCACTGTTTTTAAGATTGCGTAATCATATAACATTTTAGAAAATTTTATAAGTAATGGAAGACCTGTGTTAATCTTTTTCAAGTGTGTTTTCTTGTTAGTTTTCCTTAGAAATGTAGAATTAAGTAATACATTATTTTTATAATTCAAATTGGTCAGAATTGAAAAAAAAAGTGTTTTGGCTTGGGTGCAGAAAGTTTATTCCCATATACAGCTGGTGAAAGTATAAAGGGTCTCAACCTTTCTGGAGAGCAGTTTGGTGATAGGCATCAAAAGTCTCAGAATGTTGTTTACCCTTTAATTCAGGAATTTCAGTCCTAGGAATTTATGTTAAAGGAATAACCAAAAGGAATATGCAAAGATAAAAGCTGCAAGGAGGATATAACAGAGCCAGTGATTTATGGTATTTAGCATTGAGAATAAGCAGAGTGGGAGATGGGTAAAAATAAATGACTATACGTCTTCATGCTGTTTTATATTTTAGAAGAATATTTAATTTTGGCAAGTGAGAAATTCGGGTTTAATACTATATATAATGTCTGGTGTTGTCTTTTAAAAGAATATATATATGTATGTGTATATATATATATATATGTATGTATGTGTATATATATGTGTGTGTGTGTGTGTGTGTGTATATATATATATATATATATACACACACACACACATACATAAACAGTTATGGAAATAAACAAAGCAAAATAATGACAGTGATTTTCTGTTAAGATTATACGTGATTAGGTTTTTCTTTTTCATTACCAGGTTTCAGGAACACATATTACTTTTGTGATTTTGGTCCAGAGGGGTCAAATACTCTAAAGTGGATGGTTCAGTTAGTTAATGAGAAAAGTTTAGACTAGAAATCCAGCTCTTTTTGCTTCTGGCTGAATTCTCTTTCCAGTACAACATCCAGGTCAATCTTTAATACACAAAAAAGAACTGGCTACTGAGGTATATAGTTGACAATCATCTTTTATAATACTGGAATGAATTTCATAGCTAAACATAAACCAGTGGACAAATATCTGTTTTTTTATGAAGTCCACAAAAGGTTAGTGAACAGGTGACAGTAACTCAATCTGAGGATTCATCAGAGACTTGTGAAAATACAGGACACTTTCAACAGTAGAAGTTTTTCTAATAATATGGGAGATGATATAGCAAGAATGCTTATTTTTTCTTTTTCAGGAAGGACAAGAAAGCGGAAAATAGAGACAAAGTCATTAGTGTAGTGTAGTGTAATATTTTAAGTTTCTCAAGGGTAAAAATCAACTCTTAAATAAAATCAACTTTTTAAGTTATGTAATCCATAACATTTCACACTGAGTTATTACAGTTAAATTTTTTTAAACCTAGTGTATTTTGCTGTTGAAGGAAAATGACGAGAATAGTTTTGCTCTTGTCTTTTACGTTTTCGTGACAGAACGTAAGATTGTTCTGCCCTCTCCGTCCCCACCGCCAGGTCTGGTTCCCCAGAGGCAAGAACTTTCAACTCTTCTGGCTGTTGCTTATGACATTTGATCAGCAGTTTAAAAAAATAATAGCTGCATTCTGCTATTTCTGAATCCATCTATTTAAAATATGTTTATTTCCTTCCTGTTTTGGTAGTTCAGGATTTAGGTCTTGTCATCCTTCCCTTCCGCTTATCCTTTCAGTAATTATTTCACAGTGTTTGTTCTTTTTTTTTTTTCACTCTTCCATGTTTACTGTTGTAAACAAATCTCGTTCACTGCTGAGCAAAGGCGTCTTTTTCTTATGATACTTTGTTTTTCCTAGAGTCAGTAATTAATTTGTATTTTGATTTTCAATTGTCTGTGTTCTTACTGGATTTTAACAAATGCTCCAATAAATCTGACAAGCCTTTTGGTCAAAAAGCTCAAGTGTATTTTTGAATCTTGCATCTATATCTTTCATTTTTTTCCTGAACCCTTCTTCCCACAACTTAACAGCCACCTATTCTGATCAGCATGGTTACCCTCTCAGCCTCACACACAGCTTTCATCCTGAGACTCCTCTTTGCCAACACACTATATTGTATATTCATTTTTCCTGAGTCTCATGCTTTATATTTCTTTGTATACTCTCTTACCTTGCTGAAATACATCTTTTGTAACTTTCTGAGGAAGGGTGTATGAAAGGCATATTTTTCGACTCTTTGCATATCTGAAAATGTCAATATACTAGCCTTTCACTTGATTCATACTGTGATGGGGTAGAGAATCATTTCCCCTCAGAAACTACAAGCATTGTTCTGCTGTCTTCCCATGTCAAATGTTGGTTTTTGAGACATCCAAGGCCATTGGGTTCCTTCTCTCTGGGTGATGTACCTTTTCTCTCTGGAAACTCTCAAGACCATCTTTGTCCCTGATATTCTGATGTTTTGTAGTGACGTGCCTTGGTGTGAGGGTCATTTTTCACTTATCATGCAGGGCACTAATACCCTTTCACTGTGGAGTTTCATATCCTTTGGTTTTTAGAAATGTTCTTACATTATTGATTTGATGACTTCCTTCTCTCTCACTGTTCTCTTTTGCAAGTCCTGCTACTCTGGTATTAAACCTCTGGGATGGACCCCCTATTTTTCTTATATTTTCTTTCTTATGCTTCTCTGATTTTTTTTTTCTACTTGCTTAGAGATATCCACTCTATTTTTTAAATCCTGTATTGCATTTTTAATAACAACTATGTTTTTTTTAATTTTCAAGAGTTTTTTCTTATTTTCTAGTCTTCTCCCTTCCCCCCTTTCAAAATGGCGTCCTCTTTTTATTTCCTGAAGCAATATTGTTTCTTATCTGAGGACACCAGTGATAGTTTTCCTTCTGTTTCCTTTTATTTTCTCTAAATTCCTCTTTGAGTTAGTTTGGCTTCTGCTTTCACATTAGAGCCTCTCTTCAAATGTCAAGTCCTTGGCTGGATGTTCACAGTAAGAAAAGGCGCTTAACATTAGTTGTTTTTAGTCAATAAGGTGGGCTTTATTGGCTGTTGGGCTTCATGTGGGAAAAGAGAGCAGAGAGCCAGCTTTTTCATAGGGAGGTCCCCATTCTTCAGCGTCTGGATTCTTGGTCTAGAGCCTTTCGGTTTCTTCTAGTCTCCTCCCTAGGGAGGGGCAAACTTGGTGGCCCCTGT
Source organism: Mesoplodon bidens (assembly GCF_964165515.1). NCBI lineage: Eukaryota > Metazoa > Chordata > Mammalia > Artiodactyla > Ziphiidae > Mesoplodon > Mesoplodon bidens. The sequence goes on from NC_138168.1 coordinate 61,684,670, forward strand.
GTGAGGCAGGGAGAAGGATGGGGTTGGAGGATACGGGCTCTCACTCAGTCCGTGTGCTTTCTGTCTGGCTGTCACCATTGTCCTGGAGTTTAAAACCTCCATGCTTATGTCTCTAGAAAGTAAACCTCTACTCTTGCAGGGTTGCTGAAGGGGCAGCTACTTCGGTGGGTGGCATAGAGGATCAGACCTGGAGGTCTAACCACTCCATATTCAGAGTTTGAGCCAATCCTGTCATTTTCCAGGATGTGGAAAACCTCCTCACATACCGCTGCCTCCATATTGAGCCCTTCTGGGTTCTGCACTGCGAGCCAGTTCACTCTGGGCCTGCATTCCCTCTCTAGGCATCTGGGTTGCAACCCACCCACTCTCTACCAGTGGGTCAGCCCTCCCTCATCTGCTTCTTCCCTCCACATACATCATTGCCACTTCTCACCTATCAGCTACTTTCCTTCTCCATTTGTCCTTCTGGGTTTTTACCTTTTCGAACATAACTTTCATTTCAGAAGAGAGCAGAAATAAGCACCTGGGTCTAAAATGTGTTTTACTGAGTTGCCTTTCACCTGAACAGAAAATACAACCAAATCATTTTTTTAAAAAAGAAATAGTGTGCTTTCTAAAAATATTATCTGTCTTAATCTTGAAATTTTCAATAACGAGTATTAAGTTTTTATAAAGGATCCAAATTACACTCCTAGGTTAAAAAATGTATTCAGTTTTCTAAACTATAATTTTAAATATGTGTAAGTTAAATCATCTGTGCTATGCTTTGATACATAATAGTCTATTTTCTTTAGAATTTTAATTAAATTCAGCCTTGTTGCTGAGTTGCTTTTATGTTTAACTGATTTTGTACTGGGACATTTCTATTATAAATATTTTTGGATGTCTTTTTATGTTCTGTACAATGTTTAAATATTTCGTGTTGTATGTTTATGTATCTTCCTCTCTTGCTCTTTGTCAGGCATTTGATTTCATTTCAAAATAGGACCCAGCAAGAGAAAAGTTATCAGTTACCATTACTAGAATGTCTGATTTTTTGTTTGTTTAAAGCCTCTTAATGTGCCAGGGACTGAAGTAGTAAAGATGAAATGAAATTATATAAACTTTAATAAATTTATTTCATCTGGGCTTCCAGAGTAAGAATATTAATTAGGGTTAATATTAATTTTGTATATATTATTAATGTTCACATAATTTCACATAGCAGTTTTTTCATTGAAGTATACTTGACTTACAATATTTTATTAGTTTCAGGTGTACAGTGTAGTGAGTATTTTTGCAGATTATACTCCATTAAAAGTTATTACAAGTAATGGCTATAATTCCCTGTGCTGTACAATATATCCTTGTTGCTTATCTATTTTATAAATAGTAGTTTGCATCTGTTAATCCCATACCCCTAATTTGTTCTTTCCCCCTTCTCTCTCCCCTCTGGTAACCACTAGTTTGTTTTCTATATCTGTGGGTCTCTTTCTGTTTTGCATATATATTCATTTGTATTATTTTTTAGATTCCACATATAAATGATTAGGTAGCAGTTTTTAAGTGCATTTGCTACTTAGAGAATTGTATTGTTACCTCTGTTCATAATATCTAAATTAAATTTTAACTCTGAAATTTAACCTTAAAGTACTAGGATTCTCCTGATTGCCGGTCAACCTAGTTTGTAGGAGATTTTAGACTTATTTACAGTAACTAAGTTATATCTGTCATCTAAGATAGGTGACTTTTCATTGCCAAACTGAGAGGTCAGTTTTAATGAAAAGTAGGAAGGGGTTATGGTATCACCAGATATAGTAGCTCTAACATATTCTTGAAGGTATATGGGAGGAAATTTTTAAAATAACCCTATTTTTTATGATGATATTAAGATTTTTGGAGTCTATATTGCTTTACAGTAGTGTCCTGTTTAGTGTCAGTGGGACTCAATTCTGAGTGCACAGCAGAGTTACTTAGAAGTTAAGTAAACATATAGGTGCACAGAACCCAAGCTGTAAGTTCAGAACCTCCTTGGTGGGCTCAGCCATTTTTGTATTTTTTTTCTTCTTCTTTTCAATAATCATGAGTAATTCTAGTGTATATCCAGGTTGGAGAACCACTTACTTGTTAGGATTGAGTTTGTTTGCTGTTGGAAGATAGCTAAATTTTGTAAAATTTAATAAATGGAACATGAGTTATGGGAACATTGATTCCAGTATAGAAGAAATGAAATTCAGGAATAGCAAGATGAGAAAACTTAAGAGTTTTGTGTATCCAGTAAAGTAGAGCATTATCACTTGATGATTAGTTGAGAATTAGAATGCTTAAAACTTAACTATAATGCTGTGAATTATGACTGCTCATTTATTGGTGGCATTGATAGCATAAACTTTAGAAAATTACCATGAATATCATTCTGTGTTATTTGAACATTATTTTTGATCAGAGGAAAGGAAAGGGTTGTTTCAAGTTAAACAACTTTCTTTAAGTGCTGCTTTATATGCAAAATATATGTGAATGATGAATAAGTTTATTTTGGATCCATGAATTTTAGCCTCTTACTCCTCCTAACTAGCTCTGTGATCTTTTCTCCTCTTTAAAATATTATCCATGATTTCTTGCAGGTGTGGAATTCTGTGGGATTTAATTCTAGGATTAATTAATTTCCAAGCTTGAGAAAGTGGAGTCATTGCAATGGACATTATATTGAACCTATATATACATACCTTAATAACTCTGTACTATTCCATCATATAAATATACCATTATTTAACCAGTCTCCTGATGGTAGACACTCTGGTTGCTTTCTACTACAACAGTGAGTTGAGTTATTTAGATTATCAAGTCAAAGATGATATATTTTAAGTGTTGATCCATTATTGCCAAATAACTCTCCAGAAATATCTCACCAGTCAAGACTCCTGTCAATGGTCTATGAGAACGTCCATTTATTCTCATACTAACAGCTCTAGAAGTCACCAAAATAGAATGTTTTGGCAGGTTGAAAGAAGAAGAATTTCATCCTGTGATTTTAATTGATAGTTTTTTAGTTATAAGTGAAATTGATTGTCTTTTCACGTGTTTACTAACAATTTATTTTCTTGTTTATGAGCCATTTGTATCTTTTTCATCTTTTCTGTTGGATTTTTCACCTTTTTATACTGGTATATGGTGTTTTTACAAATTAAGGAACGAAGTACATTGTCACATGTTAACAGATGTGTTTTTCAGGTTTCTTTTGGGTTTTCCATCTTGCCAGCAGTAATATTTGCCATTGTGAATATTTAAATTTTGATGTACTTGAATTGATGCATCTTTTTTTTATGGCTTTTGAGTTTGGTGTCTTGCTTACAAAGGCTACTGCACTCTAAGATAAATATATTAATGTATGCTTTCTTCTAGAACTTTTATTGTTCAGTTTTCAGTGTTTCGATTTTTTTATCCATCTGGCATCTATTGTGCTTTTAGTAGTAAGAGATTCATGGACTTTAAGAAGGAAATCTAGCTGGCAAACTTGATCTAAAATAAAATATATATAACATTTTAGTATATCCTTTCCTTCTAAAAGATAAAAAATATGTGATACTTGAAAGACATGTAGCTAGCTGATCCTTAGTAACCATGCCTGAAAGACTAACTGCCCTTTTACATGGTGGCCAATAAAGTTGGTAGCCCTGACCACTGTGTAAAATCTCTTTGAGAGATATTGTAATTATTTATGAGAAAAAATACTTTAAAATGCATTTGATGGGGGCATATTTTGTAAATTGGGTGTCCATTCACTGAATTTTTTTAAGTCTTTTTTAGCATAATTCTAGGAGACTTGACATTTATATGAAAGGTCCTGCCTCTCTACTCTCCCTTCCTCCTCCCTCCCTTCCCTGATTTGTTCATTACTCAATAATATTTATTGGGTGTTTAGTGTTGCTCATATGAAGATGTTAGGTACTCAAACTGCTTATAGTAGTGGGAGATACATGTAATATGTCTGTAGAAGTATTACCGAAAAAGTGCCCTTGGCAGGACATTTAATTATGGTTAGATAATATGTCGAAGGTAGTTCAACAGTACCTCTTTTCTCATACTGGGATGAAGTAATTTGAATAATTAAAATAATTTATCTGGATATTAAATGTACTATATAAGTTAGAAGAGAATGAACATGGTTATGGTGGGCAAAACTTTTACTGTAGGAATTCTCGTGACCTAAATTCTACTATTAATTTCTTTTTGTTATCCAGGTTCACTTTGATGGCTGGAATAGTTGCTATGATTACTGGATAGATGCAGATTCTCCTGATATTCACCCTGTCGGTTGGTGTTCAAAAACCGGGCATCCTCTTCAGCCTCCTTTGAGTAAGAGACACAGTGATAACCTAAAGAAATGTTTCCATTTTCTTGTGTAGTGTGCTTAATATTTTCTTTTCCTCTACCTTCTCGTTCTATTGGGTTGGCCAAAAAGTGCCTTCAGTTTTTAAGTAAAAATAAAAGACACATTTTTCATTTTCACCAAGAACTTTATTGACAACGTATTCACCCATTTTTTCCACTACCTTCTGCCATTTTTCAGGCAACTTCGTAATTCAGTCTTCCCAAAACTTAATTATCTTTTTGAGCAAAGAACTGTTCCAGGTGCCTTTTACAGTCTTCCAGTGAATTGAAATTTTTTCCATTAAGAGAATTTTGTAAAGACCTAAAAAATGGAAATCTGAAGCTTCAATGTCTGGTGAATACAGCAGATGAATCAGAACTTCCCAACCGAGCTGTTAACAGTTTTTGCCTGGTCATCAAAGAAACATGCAGTCTTGCGTTATCCTGATGGAAGATTATGTGTTTTCTGTTGACTAATTCTGGACGCTTTTCATCGAGTGCTGCTTTCAGTTGGTCTAATTGGGGGCAGTACTTGTTGAAATTAATCATTTGGTTTTCCAGAAGGAGCTCATAATAGAGGACTCCCTTCCAGTCCCACCATATATACATCACCTCCTTTGGATGAAGACTGGCCCTTGGTGTGGTTGGTGGTGGTTCATTTCACTTGCCCCATGATCTCTTCTGTTCCACATTATTGTACAGTATCCACTTTTCATTGCCTATCACAGTTTGTTTTAAAAACGGAATGTTTTCTTTAAGTTTAAGAAGAGAATCACATGCAGAAATATGGTCAAGGTTTTTTTCGCTTAACTTATGTGGAACCCAAACATCAAAGTGATAAACATAACCAAGCTGGTGCAAATGATTCAATGCTTGATTTGATATTTGATATTTTGGGTATGTCAGCTATCTCCCACCTGGTATAATGTTGATTGTTCTCAATTAATATCTCGACTTGATCGCTGTCAGCTTCAACTGGTCTCATGGAGCATCGTCCAGTGAGAAATCTCCAGTCCAAAACTTCACAAACCACTGTTTTTTTTTTTTGCAGTACACGGGCCTCTCACTGTTGTGGCCTCTCCCGTTGCGGAGCACAGGCTCCGGACGCGCAGGCTCAGCGGCCATGGCTCACGGGCCCAGCCGCTCCGCGGCATGTGGGATCTTCCCGGACCGGGGCACGAACCCGTGTTCCCTGCATCGGCAGGCGGACTCTCAACCACTGCGCCACCAGGGAAGCCCCACAAACCACTTTTGACATGTTCGATCAGTCACAGCACTTTCTCCATACACTGCACAAATCTTTTTTTGCATTTTGGTTGCACTTTACCTTTCTTGAAAAAGTAAAGCATAATATGCCAAAAATGTTGCTTTTTTTCTTCCATCTTCAGTATTAAAATGGCTACACAAAAATTCACCAATTCTGATAAGTCTTTTTTTAAATGAATGCTAATATGACAGCTGTCACATAAAATCTAACAAAATTGTTTTGAAATAAGTTAAAGACAACTAAGTGCTACCAGAGCCATCTTATGGGAAAAACCAAACAAACCTTTTGGCCAACCCAATACTTCTCTACTGTACATTTCTTCTTTGGTTAATCCTTTTGCCTCTTACTGCATGTTTAGTTACCTGATAGTCAAAAATACGTAATAGAAAAAATTTAATATTTGAAAAAGTAGAGTGTTTCCAGACTTTTATTTAACAGTATCATCATCTTTTAAAACTAGTACTAAATTTTGGAAGACAATTTGTCAGACTATCAAAACTTAATGTATCAATGTCAATATCCTAATAGTGATTTTATCTTGTAGTTTTGCAAAATAGTACCATTGGGAAAAACTGGGCAAAGTGTACAAGGGATCTCCCTGTGTATTATTACTTACAACTGCATGCGAACCTACAGTCACCTCAATAAAAATTTCAGTTAAATTCAATTTTTTAAAAAAGGTACACTGAGAACTTGACATACCAGATCTCAGCTTTGGAGGAAAATAAATACATTGTAGAAAGAAAAATGTAGCAAATACATTATTGTCGGGTTTCTTAAAAATTTAACATGCCTTCCCCACCTGGTGGCTTCACTTCTGGATGCCACATAGAAGCTACATAAGGGCACCAGAATGCACAGACATGGTATCGGTTACAGTATGTTTAAAATAATAAACCTTGGAAACAAATATTGGTTAAATAAATTATGGTGCACTCATGCTACAGCTACAATGCAATAGTCATAAAAATATTACTGTTAAGATGGAAAGATTTATAAGACATGAAGTTAAAGAAGAATGTTTCAGAATCGTACATATCTATGTTGTGCCTTTTATGTGGCAAAATAAAACAAAACCAAAAACTTGATACATGTATATACACAAATATAGATACATGTGGGAATACTTGGAACATCTAGGAAGGTTACCCATTAACATGATTAGTCAGGAAAAGGAATGAAATGTGAGGGGAGTTGCTTGAGGGGATCTGTAACTGTTCTTCTGTATTCTGGTGTATTCTCTGAAGTTTTCACAGTGTGCAGGTATTCATATATTAATTATGTTATTTACTTGATCAAAATGTTCAGAATCATCTCATTATTTTAGATTTCAGTATTTCTGGAATTTGTGACATTTTGAAAGAGGGTTGGATCAAAGGTTACCATTTCACTGTTGAAGTGTGAACAAAGTCCTAGGGGAAAACCTTGAGAAGTAGAGACTTTAGACATATTTTTAATTTTGTAGAACCTTCTTTTTCTGTTTATACATGTTGATTGAAAAATTGGATTTTTTTTCCCTATTCTGATCCAAGACATTTGACTCTTATGGCCTTAAATTTTTGCTTTTTTTTTTTTGGCTTTTTAATAGGCCCCTTAGAATTAATGGAAGCCTCGGAACACGGTGGATGCTCAACCCCAGGATGTAAAGGGATTGGCCATTTTAAGAGAGCAAGACACCTGGGCCCTCACAGGTATGTGGTGCTGCCACTCAGGTGGAGATTCCTTATGTGGTCAGAGGGTGCCTGTCCCTTGTATGTGGAAGATAATGATTTCCATGTATACTAAATAGATATTAACTAATTCTGCATTCAGATCCATATGAAATGTGGTTACCATGGTGACCATGTAAAAATGAAGAGTGTGTCTGTAGTTAAATTTGCCTGGGAAAGAATGCGTTCATGATTTAAAATAGATTTCCTCTAGGTACTTGGCTTTTCTTGGCAACCTGATTAGTTTTATAGATACTGAACTGAGATAGTCATTTTGTGTTGATTATTAATAATGAGAAGAGGGCAGGCCTTGTTGAAAGTATTTGTTTGGTAGAATATTCTATGATTGGGTGACTCAACAATTTGAATAACGAGAGGTGAGATTATTGTAGATTACACAAAAGGCACAAATATAAATAGACAAACATCAGAATACATTGTCAAAAATTAAAGTTTTTCAATATTTTTCTCTCACATCTAAGTAACTTAAAAGAAAGAAACCAAATTTGTACATTTGAAATTTGATGTATTGTTTAGGCAATTTGGGGTCTTTGTAGACATGTTAAAATATTACTGAAATAGTAAGAAATTTCTGTGATTTAACTGGGATTTTTAGAGGACAGAGGCATCACCTAATTCACGTACACATTAAAATAATAATTTGTCAGTATAAGTATTCTAACTGTATGTTAATTGGATGGCCCAGTAATAATAATGATTCCTTGTTTACCTAGTTTATACAGGTTGTGAACCTAGGTCTTTAAAAAATCTGAAGATTTCACTACCTGTTCCTCTAAGAATTAATAGGAATTGTTAAATTGGTGTGATTATTTTATCTTTATATAATTTCCTCTTTCTTAAATCTCTGCAGCCTCAAATGCTGCTTATCTTCCTTTTGCAACACTCCTGCCAAGTTTTTTTTGTTTTGCTTTGTTTTTGCGGTACGTGGGCCTCTCACTGTTGTGGCCTCTCCCGTTGCGGAGCACAGGCTCCGGACGCGCAGGCTCAGCGGCCATGGATCACGGGCCCAGCCGCTCCACGGCATGTGGGATCTTCCCGGACCGGGGCACGAACCCGCGTCCCCTGCATCGGCAGGCAGACTCACAACCACTGCGCCACCAGGGAAGCCCATGCCAAGTTTTTTAATGGGGTTCAGTGTGTTCCAGAGTAAAAGTCTGTGCGTAGACAGAATAATGACTCCATTTGCAAATATCCATTTAAAAATCCTTTTCATGGCTTGTATGACTGCAAACCAAAAGTTGTATGATTAAAGGGACATAAAAATACTGCATCTTAGAAGTGGTTCAGTATTGGCAAGTGAAAGCAGCTGGATTACTTTTAGGCATTACAGTAGTATCTCCCTTACCCACCTTATCCCTGTGGGGGATGTGTCCCAAGATCCCCAGTGGATGCCTGAAATCTCAGATAGTACCAAACCCTATATGTACTGTTTTTTCCTATACATACATACCTGTGATAAAATTTAATTTATAAATTAGGCAGAGTAAGAGATTGGCAACAATAATAAAATAGAACAATTATAACAATATATTATATTAAAGTTATGTTAAAAGTTATGTGACTGTGGTCTCTCTCTCTCTCTCAATATCTCATTGTACAAATTTAATGCCTTTTCCATTTTAACTCAGTGCTTATTACACACTAACTTTCGCGGTCTGAGGTGTGACAGCAGTACTAACACGAATGTCTTTTTCTTTCTTCAAAATTTCACAGATGGAAGATTCGTTCTTACTGTAGAGTTTAGCAACCTCAGCATATGATTTTTTTCTTTCTTCATGAAGTCGAGAACTGTCACTTTGTCACCTAAGGAAGCACTTCACGGCTTCTCTTTGGTGTACCTGGATTGCCAGCACCACTACTGTTGCACTTTGGGCTGTTATTAAGTACAGTAAGCGTGACTTAACACAAGCCCTGTGATACCTCGACAGTGGATCTGATAACCTAGGTGGCTACTAAGTGACTAACGGGCGGGATACACTGGACTAAGGGGTGATTTGCTCCCTGGCAGGTCAGAGTAGGACAGCGTGAGGTTTCGTCACGCTACTCAGAATGGCGCACAGTTTAAAACCTATGAACTGTTTATTTCTGGAATTTTTCGTTTAATATTTTCGTACCTTGGTTGACCTCAGATAAGTGAAACCACAGAAAGCAAAACCACGGATAGGGAGTGACTACTGTATATAAGTCCAAAAACTCATTAGTATGCTAAATTTCCATTATATATCTATAAATTCTTTCACTTAGTAAATATTTCTGAGCAGTGGGGTGTTTTTTTTTTTCAGTAAGATTTATTGAGCATTTGTTTACTCTCCCTGAGCTTTGCACTAATTGTTTTAACATGTACTGGATAACCTTCAAGTGACCCTATAATATAGAACTATTATTTCCTCCATTTTTTTGATGAAGCCACCGTGGCACTCTAGAGGTTTTTCTAACTTGCCTACTTGACTAATGGTGAGGGGGGAGCCAGGAATGGTGCCCAGTCTAACTGTGCCCTTGACCATCCCCCTCTCACTGACTCTCAGGGCACGGCTTTCTGAATTAGTCACAGATCCAGCCTTCAAAGAACTCAGGGACTAATGGACCTATAAAAGCTGTACATAATTTTATTAAAATATAAGATACAAAACAGTAACTAATATTGAAACTTTGACATATGTGCCTCTCAACTGTACAACCCCAAGATGTTCATTGAACCAAAGGCACTTGGCTCAAATTATGAAGGAAAAAAAGAAATCTTAAAAATGGGTGAATACTGACATTATGTTTTTGGGGGTACAATGAAAAATTTACAAATAATTTTTTTTTGGTCTTCTGGGAAGAAAATCCACCTTGTAACAATGTCCATAATCTCTTTAGGAGTGCTGTAGGTCTGAGCAGAGAGGTTTGCCTGTCACAGCAAGGTCTGTGGTGACAGTCCTGTCCCCTGCCTGATGGCACCAGCCATTCATTAAGACTGCCTCTCCCTAAGTGTGCTGTGGACCTCTGAGGGTCTTTCACCTGGTCCACACCCATTTCACAAAGTTTCAGTGACTGTCTCTGGAGTCTTTTTTCAAAGGTGCAGTGTTGTATTTGCTAAATGAAGGGGGAAATTATGGGGAGAATCATGAAAGATGTTATGGAGAAATGTGATCCAAAAAAAAAAAATCTATTAGTATAATTGGAACCATAGTGGAGAATGACTCATTGTTTTCTGGAATGAGAGAGGAAGAAGTATACCTCATGGCTTAGAAGCCATGCATTGATAAAGAAGTTGTGTTCATTTCCTTGTCACGTATCAGACATAACCGGCAGATCTGTATATAACTCTGGGGCAGGGATGCGATCCAGAGAACTAGTGTCAGCTCCTGCCCGTGTCCTATATTCCCTTCTTTTCAGCCCTCTCAGCTGGCTTTTCTTAGTCTCCCTGAATATGCTGTTCTCTTTTCAGCACTCAGAGCTCTTTATCTGGCGGGATATTAATCCTTACCAGTCACAGCCTGTTTTCCATTTCCTTGGTAGACTTGTGGAAGGGCTGCTGCATCATGGCTGTTCTTTAAAAGGTTCATTTCACTGGCGCTTATTTTTGTCCTTACTGAGAATGCTGTGCTTAGGAAAACAATGAGAAAATTCTCTTTGGATTAATCTACTGAGAAACCATATAAATCAAAACATGCATTCTTTGCTTAGATAACAAGGAAAGTTGCGCTTTTGGAACGAATAATCAGTTTTATGAACATGTAAGCAAAAGCCTGTGTTTTGACTAGCATGTGTTGTTAGAGTCTCCAGAAATTACAATAGTCGAATTTGATCTAAGAAGTGTTAGAAACAGAAATGTGTTCTCAACAATGAAATGTCAGAATGTGATGTTTTTCAATGTTGAAATGTAAACAATCAGTGAGGGAGTTGGATGTGGATGTGGTGTTCTCATTTCTAGGGATGTTCAGGAGCCAGATGACTTAATTCTGTCTCTAGCAAGGCAGCATTAATATTGGTTGTGTCATGGTGTTTCCCTTTGTTGATTCATTCGTTTGGCCTACCGAGAGGTCATAATGGGAGGAGATTAAAGGATAACTAAAGTTATATAAAACGAAATGTTCTACGTATCTAATGCCTTCAGAAGTAATTGTTTCCTATGTAAGATTTTATCTTGGTGAAATTAAATAAGAAAAAAACAGAGAGTACTTCGTGCAACCTTAAAGGATATTTATAAAGTCCATGGAGAGTTTTAAAAAATTAGTAACTCTGGATTTATACCTGCAAACTATAGTCATCATATTCGTTCCACATCCATCATTCATGGAACAAACACTTACTGAGTGTCTGTTGTGTGCAGATACTGGGTTAGGTGATGGGCTGTACAGAGGAGAGGGCCCCTACTTCTAAGGAGAACAGGGTGGTACAAACAGATTTTTGGAGAGCCATGAATGAGTAGCAGTCGGAGAGAAGCATCAGCTTTTCCTGAGGGAAGCAGAGAGCCTCCATAAGTGGGGCATATTATGGAGTTTTTAATGCTATTGTTTATTTTTGCTGATGGTCTTTTACACAGTAGGGGTTGTTACTCTTCTTCTCCTTTTAAAATAATACTCCTAGGCAAGATTTTTTTTGTGGCTTCCTATTTGTGAGGCACTTAGATCTGTTATCTCATTTAATTCTCTCAGAAGCTCTATAAAGCTGGCACTGTTCTAATCTCTGTTTTACAGAAGTGGGAGGAGAGATTTATAATGCTTGAGAAAGGGCCCAGGATCAGAGAGTGGCAGACCCGGGATTCAGCCCGGGCTTTTAAGGCACTTAAGTCACTACTCTTAACCGCTAGACTCTCACACAAAGCACAGTGGCTGGATAGAGCATGTATTTTATAGGTTCTTGTCTCGACAGAGTGTGAGAATGGTTATGTGAGCACTTAGAAAACTGAAGACATTGTCCTGTTGTTTAAATAGGTGTATTTATAACTAAAAGGGTTTTAAAGGTGGCAGTGGAAGGCAGTGAACATGGCAGGTTTTCCACCTTTCCTAATAAGCTGGACCAGTCTTTACAAGGAAAAACTGCGTCCTTACAGTGGCCAGTGGGACAAGTATGTGTATATATAGCAGATATGGAATTATTTGCTAATAGAACAGCATGCACCCTAATCAAGTCCTTATGGTAGAGAGCTGTGTAATCCTGTGTGAATCTGTTCCCCTGCCTTCTGAAGAACTACGTAATGGTAGAGTTGTGTGTACATGTATACATGCGTGTGCCCATGACTAAGTACACATGTTGTGCCATGAGCCATGCCTTACTTATGTTTTGTTACTAGAAACTTAGTAGACGAGAAACTAGAAATGATTATAAGCCTAATGAGAACCCACTTTTTCTACAGAAGTTTGATCAGCACTGCTGTGTTTATAAAGTCATTCACTTTTAAAACTGCATATGAATTTTAGAAACTTAAAAGTGAGGAAATTGGCCCAGAAAGGTTAAGTACTGCCTCAGTTCATATTAGCTACATGACAGTAGCATCTTGCTAGAAGGTGGTACTCTCAGATGGGTCACGGATTAGGCATAAGGAAATTGCAAGGTACCTTTTGCCAGTGTAGTGTAACAATTAGGAGACAGCCAGTGTTCGTACTCTAATGGGATGATACTAAGAAAGTTCCCTTTTTTTTTTTTTTTTTTTTTGTGGTACGCGGGCCTCTCCCTGTTGTGGCCTCTCCCGTTGCGGAGCACAGGCTCGGGATGCACAGGCTCAGCGGCCATGGCTCACGGGCCCAGCCGCTCCGTGGCACGTGGGATCCTCCCGGACCAGGGCACGAACCCATGTCCCCTGCATTGGCAGGCGGACTCTCAACCACTGCGCCACCAGGGAAGCTCTCAAGTTCCCTTTTTAAAGCCTCAGTTTCAACATCTATAAACTGAGCATTAGAATAGGAGTGACTTCCCAGGAGTTAGATGAGGTGATGCAAGTAAAGCGCGCAGCCCGGGTAACGCACTCAGTCTGTGGTAATGTTTGTCGTTGTCATCTTCATTTTACAAATGAGAAAACGGAGTCCTCCAAGTTGTGCCTGCTCGTTGTGGATAAAGCTGCAGAGCACATCTAGAACCAGGTTCCTGATATCCGTCTGGGGCATTGCCCATCCCTCTGTGTACACTTCATTTGCATTTTGTGGCATCTTCTTTTTTTTTTTTTAATCACCTCCTACTGTGGGAACCAGCTGGCTTCCCTTTCTGCCCCAGAGTAGTTGTAAGAATAGGAGGTGTGTAAACCCATTTGAGTTTTCTCAGGGTTCAGAAGAAAAGGTGTTAGCACAAAATCTGTAACTGATCAGCATGTGGTTGCCTTGATTGATCATCCTGGCCCATTAGTAAATCTTTGCTTGGAAGGCTGTGATTGTTTCCCCTACTTCAGGGTGAGAATTTGAAATTACCCTCTGGCCCTAGCAATCCAGAAAAGGGGGATATTTAGGTGGCAAGTCTCATTCTGGTCTGCAGTCTTGCCTCTCTCCGAGCTACCCAGATTTACATATGGTGATCTAGAGAGACATATTCTTCCTTTACTTAATCAACAAACAGATGAAGGGGCTCCCTCATGGAGCTTATAATATAAGCCTTCTACACTGTAACTGTTCACTATCGTGTGTAGTTGGAGACCCAGCCTATCTAAAAATCCAAGAATCTTCCCTGTATTGGAGTGGCACTTGGGGTTAGGATCAGGAACTTCATTTTCTTTACTTTCTTCATATCCAATAAATTCCAGAGTGAACGTACAGTTACTCAGTAATCGTAAAGCCAGCTGTTTAATGGTGAGTCAAAACATTTGATGATGGCGATATTCTAGGAAGAGCAGCATACTGTCTGTCAAAAGAAACCAAAAAAAATATATTTGGATTTTTTTCCTGCTACCACACAATTTAAGTAGATAAATTTGCAATAGAAATACATCCACAATTTGAGGAAGAAAGAATAGAATAGAGTCAAAGATGACCACGATCTGAGTTGGTTAATATATTTCCTTTATCAGAAACCAAGAATCAAGAACAGGAAGAGGAGGTAGTTGTGTTTTTTATCCTTTTTCTTTTTCTTTTCCAGGGGAAGGGAGTTTATTAAAGATGAATTTGGTTTAAACACGTTTATTATAAGGCAGTCCTAAGACATTTACATTTTGCCTGAAACCAAGATTAGGCAGGGCTCCACCTCCCTTAGGGGAGCCACAGGATCCCCTTCCTCGGGCCTGTGGGCAGAAGACCTAAATGTAGCCCAGCAGATGCTGCCATCGGGGGCTTCCATCACGAGGGGCGATGTGAAGGTAGATCGGACTTATTTGCAGCCTCCGTGGAATGGAGCACTGGGTGAGGTATGGAAGTGGCTAGGGTCTGAGAAGAGGGATGAGTGCTGTTGCCCAGCAGCCTCATCCTGTGCAGATCATTTTGGAGGGGCAGGTACTGCTTGGACCCTGCTTCCGGCCCGAGCCCGATTGTCCAGCCTTCCTGCTGAGCTGTCCAGTGCCCTTGCAATAAGTTCATTTCTGCTCAAGATAGAATTGGTTGTTGTCACTCATATCTGTGAACACTGATTAGTACAAATATCCCATGAAGGATCCCATGAAGTACTTGAGGGGTATTGTTCAAAAAAAAAAAATCGTAGTTGGCAGCGGATTTTCTTTCATATCATTGTTAAATGAGTAAAATGAAATAAAATAGTATGTCCATTCTGAATAGGATGGATAAAATAGTATGCTCATTTTGCTGAGCTACTTCACTGCTATGTGACCATGGGCAAGCAGCATCTCTGTTTGGATGTCTAATAAACATTCCATGATGCCTGATCTTGCCCCCAAATCTTCTTCCCTCTAGTCATTCTCATCTCAGAAAAAGAAAAAGGCATCCCTATTACCACCCAGTTCTTCAAGCCAAAAACCTTGAATACTTCCTTTATATCATTCCCTATCTCCAGCCCATTTACAGGAGGGATCTCAAAGGATACATGATGGTCCTCTTTATCCCCATCCCAACCACACAAATTCAAGTCACTACTGTATCTTTACTCTTACATAATTTCTCTTCCATTTCTGCTGCCTTGACATCTTCTCTCCACAAAGAATCCTGAGTGATTATTCTCAGTTGTAAATCAAACCATATCATTTCTTTATTCAAAGGTCCTCCAATGGCTACAAATTGAGCCTAAAATAAAAATATGAACTGGTGACTGTGACCTGCTAGGACCTACATAATACTTCCCTGCCTGCTTCTACACCATCTCCTGCCCTTGATCACTTCACTCTAGCCTAGCTGGTCTGTCTTTCCCTTACTCGTGCCTGGCTTTCCCTATGTTGTATTACTCTTCCCATTTCCTGGAATGCCTTATTCAGAGAAGCCCTTCCTCACCGCCCCCCTCGCAGCCCCGCAGTCTCTCTTAACATTATATTCTGGCTTTTGTCACTATGTGGGGTTGTCCAGTTTATTTGTGTAAATCATGTATAGCCCATCCCCTTCTAGAATATCAGCTCCATGAGAGCAGACAGCTTGTCTTTTTCATTTTGACTGTGTTTCCCATGGCTAGAAAGGTAATTAGCACATCGTAGTCACTTAATAAATACTTGTCGATCAAATGAATGAAATAATTCAAGAGTGAAGTTATCTAACCGTTTTAAACTTAGTTTGTCACATGAAAAGCCTTCCTTGTGGGTTATTGTAAAGATTAAGTAAAATACTGAATGTAAAATACTTAGCATGGTGTTCTATATATAGTAAATGCTCCATAAATATCACTGGTTTTGTTTTTGTTATTGTTGGGTTAACATTATATACATTTATGTCAACACATGATCAAATGTTATTTACTTTCCTCTTTTGCATAGATATCAAAGTAGCATGTAAATAAAGAAAATAAAGATTGTACTTTTGCTTACAAGGTATCTGTGATAAATTTTATAGACCATTATCAGAATCACTTGGGAGCATTTGCAGATTCTTCTCTCCTCCCAGGAGGATGTGTCAGATTCTCTTGGTAGAGGGCAGAAAGTCAGTGTTTAAAAATTTTCCCTAGGTGATTATCAACATTCCAAATAGTACCTAACCTGAGGAAAAGAATATGCAAGACACTAATATAATTTACCTAAGTCCCAGTCATTTGCAGATTCCAGGAGGCTTCCTAAAAACCAAGGGGCAAGATAGGGAGTTAGTTGGAGGGGTTGATTATGTATTGAGATAGAGGCTGCCCAGTTTTTCTGGGGACTGGAAAGCTGACGCCCAGGCACAGGAGTATGCTGACTTAATGCTGAATTAACAGTTAGTGACCTAGATTCCCTTTGCTTGGATAACAGGAATGATCCCCACATGGAATCTGAGAGACGAACCAGTGGTCACAGATAGAAGGGAAGGGAGCTAGCTGAGTCATTATCCAAGTTGGCTTCTGGTCCGTTTTCATATTAGGGATGGGAATAGCTACAGATTGATTTTTTTTTTCCTAGGATATCAGGTATACATATGGGCCTGGAGACAGGAAATGGGGGGAACCTCCTTCCTTTGGAGGGTAGCAGCTGTTATAAAGGAAATTAAACAGTTTGTGATGGCCCTGGGCCTGGAAGATCACTTTAGGAAGGGATCTGCTCCATCTGTCAATCACTCTGTCTCTGTCCCACCTCTATCACCCACCCTCTTATGTTAAGCGTTTCTCTCTTGGGCTGATGGTTCCTAGAGTTATGCACAGGCTCTGCCCTTGGACAACACAGGAGGGAGTGCTTCGGTGACCATCGCACACTTCCAAAGACTGCATTTAAAAATCGAATGCAAAGACATATTTTCTATCAGAGTATACTTAAATTATGTTTTTATTTATTTATTTATTTATTTATTTATTTATTTATTTTTGGCTGTGTTGGGTCTTCGTTTCTGTGCGAGGGCTTTCTCTAGTTGCGGCAAGCGGGGGCCACTCTTCATCGCGGTGCACGGGCCTCTCACTATCGCGGCCTCTCTTGTTGCGGAGCACAGGCTCCAGACGCGCAGGCTCAGTAGTTGTGGCTCACGGGCCTAGTTGCTCCACGGCATGTGGGATCTTCCCAGACCAGGGCTCGAATCTGTGTCCCCTGCATTGGCAGGCCGATTCTCAACCACTGCGCCACCAGGGAAGCCCTTAAATTATGTTTTAAGATAAAATATTTCATACTGTATGTTTAATCTATGTATATATATCCAGTTAAATTTTTGCATTTTATATTTTTAGCTTGTCATTTTAATTGGAAGAAGTAATTATGCTCTAACAGGAATGTTCTTTTCTTTCGTTTTTTTTAAATTTTTAATGTTTTAGTGCTGCCACCTGTCCCTATTCAGAAATCAATTTGAATAAAGACCGAATTTTCCCAGACCGCTTAAGTGGTGAGATGCCTGCGGCTAGTCCATCATTTCCAAGAAGTAAAAGGGCAGACACAAATGAAATCTCTTCATCTCCTGAAACCAGGTAATTAAAGTGGTAATATTAGTGTTATTTAGAGGTACTGTAGTTGGAAGATTTTTTTTCCTTAGGTGATTTATGTTCTGTAGTGATGTCTTCTAGTACATTATTGAAAATGCACCTGAATTAACGTGAGGCCGATGGTACTTATAAAAGCGTGTCCAAATCAGGCAGGATATCGTATTACTTGTTCATCTTTTAGTTGAACTTGCTTGATGTTAGAAGTTTGGAAATCCCCATTTTATTTCATGCCAATTCATACACTGAATGAACGGATCAATATTTGTATAAAAGCATCCTTTACAAAGAAGATGGTAGATTCCTTGTGAAGAAAGGACATTATTTCTTTTTAGTGCTCATTATATGCCAAGTACTTGCATCTACATTATTTCATTTAATTATTAGGATATTTGTTGTACTGTATGCTCAGTCATTTGGTTTTGATATCACTTGTAGAGTTGAGTTGGAATGTTTTAACCTCCATGGATTATTAAGTAAAGAACCAAGTTTTGTTTGATGTTTTAAGTAAATGGGCTCTGCCTTTATATTAACTAAAGATATTACTAAAAGAAAACGTTAATAGAAAGATGATCCTTAGCACTTAGGTTTTGGGGCTTTCTTTTATGGAGAGTTTTTAAAATCTAAGACAATGTAGTTCTTTGATTATTTTAATATTTTGTAACTTTTGTTCTCATGGATGAACCAAGTGAACATTTGAATTAATAAATCTGATTCTTGGACTTCCCTAGTGGCCCAGTGGTTAAGAATCCACCTGCCAATGCAGGGGACACGGGTTCGATCCCTAGTCCGGGAGGATCCCACATGCCATGGAGCAGCTAAGCCCGTGCACCACAACTACTGAGCCTGCACTCTAGAGCCCTCGAGCCACAACTACTGAGCCTGTGTGCTGCAACTACTGAAGCCCGCACACCGTAGAGCCCGTGCTCCACAACAAGAGAAGCCACCGCAATGAGAAGCACATGCACCACAACAAAGAGTAGCCCCTGCTTGCTGCAACTAGAGAAAAAAGCCCGCGCGCAGCAATGAAGACCCAATGCAGCCAAAAATTAATTAATTAATTAATTAAAAAAAATTTTTTTAAATCTTATTCTCAGCTCACAGCAGTGTTATTGGAGTAATGGTATTTAAAGTATCAAAATCCTTAGAGAAAAGCAGTTTCACCCTATGGATCGGGGAGAGCTGTAACTTCTTTAATTATCAACAATGATTTTTTTTTTTTTTTTTTTTTTGGCTGCATTGGGTCTTCGTTGCTGTGCATGGGCTTTCTCTAGTCGCGGCTAGCGGGGGCTACTCTTCATTGCGGGGCGCGGGCTTCTCATTATGGTGGCTTCTCTTGTTATGGAGCACGGGCTCTAGGCACGCGGGCTTCAGTAGTTGTGGCTCGAGGGCTCTAGAGCGCAGGCTCAGTAGTTGTGGCTCACGGGCTTAGTTGCTCCACGGCATGTGGGATCTTCCCAGACTAGGGATTGAATCTGTGTCCCCTGCATTGGCAGGCAGATTCTTAACCGCTGCACCACCAGGGAAGTCCCTGATGCTTTGTTTTTAATCCTCAAAACCATGACTAATGTAACATAAATTCATTTACCCAACTCAGTGCCCTGTAATGAGGGCATATCACTTGAGGAAATTTACTTTAAGACAAATAAAGTACTAATTCACATAGTAATAATTACAGAAACAGAGTTCATTGACTCACAAGGAGGTAAGGATCCCTGAAGTTTAGATTTCAAAAGCTGAGATATTGTTTAAAATTTTAACAGGATACTCTGAGGGACTGGCAGTTTCATCTCACAGGCTTTTCACTAACTTTCTGGGCTCTGGCTGGATACCTGGGTCCAGTTTCCTCACAGCAGAAAGACCTAGTTGGTTTAGATGATTTTTGCGGTCCTTTTTAACTCGACATATTTGTAAGAAAAGAGTACTTTTTTTTCCTTTCAGTTTTATTGAGATATAATTGACATATAGCACTGTGTAAGTTTAAGGTGTACAACATAATCACTTGGCTTACGTATATTGTGAAATGATTACCACAGTAAATGAACATCCATCACCTCACGTACGTCCAAAAAAAAAGAAAAAAATGTTTTTTTCCTTGTGATGAGAACTTTTAGAACCTACTTTCTTAGCAGCTTTCAAATATACCATCCAGCAGTGTTAACTGTAATCATCATGCTGTACATCTTTAGGACTTACTTATTTTATAACCGGAAGTTTGTACCTTTTAACCGCCTTCCTCCAATTCCCCCTCCCCCATCCCCTGCCTCTGGTAACCACAAGTCTGATCTCTAGAAAAGAGTGATGTTTATAGTGGCTCTAATGATTCCAGGGATCCATCTTCTGTGAGGATGTGAGCATGGTTCTTCACGTCATCACCTGTCATTAAGGAGACAGTCTTAGAGATTTTAAGGTTTCTATCGTAACCCATGGCACATGTTTGATATCTAAATAATTTTTGCATAGATTTTTAGCCCATACTGTCTTTTGATTCAGTGAATTCTAACCTGCCATTACTTCTCTGTGAATTAATATTTACACTTATTTGTGTTAAAGTTAAATTGCTTCAGGGGTACCAGGATTTGGTAAATGAGCGTTATGTTATTCATGGTTTTGAAGACTTTGTTCAGATTTCTTCTCGTCTTCAACTTCCCAGGTTAACTATTTTTATTTTATTTATTTATTCTGACTCATTTATTTATTTATTTTGAGGCTAGTAGTAACCGGAGAGATTTGATTAGGTATACGTTGTTGAAGGAAACATGAGGGAGACAATCCAGACTTTGGATTTTCCAGACATTTTAATGATCCCAGACTTTTTAAGGTGAACATTTTTGACCGAGATTTTTTTTGCTTTACCTTTTATGCTAAGTATTTTTAAGAAATGATTACAGACATCATGATATTTCAATCTAAGCACTTCATTATGCATAAAAACATTTCCAAAATAACATCAATTTATTTACTTTTCTAAATATAGATTTTATTCTTTTAAATTTTTAAAAATTGACTTCAGATTATTTTTTTTTTCTTCTCCAGGCAGTCACTAGTTCTCAACAACAATCAAAATGATACATGGTATTTTAGATATAAATGATCATGGGGTAGCAACACAGCAGATGTTAACAAATGAAAGGTTGTTAACCAAGAAGCCTCATCTTACAGCTTGAGGATGGTTGATTTAATGTAGAATTAATAGAGTTGAAGTTATCTGGCTTCTTTGCTGTAAGTGAATCTGTATGAACATATTTAATTATTTTTTTCTTTTTTAAAATTAAAAAAATTTTTTTATTGAAGTATAGTTGATTTACAATGTTGTGTTAGTTTCAGGTGTATAGCAAAGTGATTCAGTTATACATAGATCCACTCTTCTTTAGACTCTTTTCCCATATAGGCCATTTCAGAGTATTGAGTGGAGTTCCCTGTGCTGTACAGTAGGTTGTTATTAGTTATCTATTTTATATATAGTAGTGTGTATAGAAAACATAAAATTTTTTGATCACTGATTCTTTCACCTGGACTTAAGAATGAAATCGTGAGCTGTGCAAAGCTCTGAGAACAGTGACTGATAAGCAATAAGCCCTTAATAAATGTTAGTTTTTATTAGTGCTGTTGCAAGAGGAATAGTTTGCTTATTTGTTTCACAATATTTATTTTATTTCAGAGGAGCAAAGTAAGGCTGGCCCATTTCTTTTTTTAATATTCCTAGGTTAAACTTTGAGTCGAGAGCACTCAAGCAAGATGATTCTCATAATGTCAGATTACGGTCTCTCCTCTTTTTCCATAATTATTGCTCATGTAGATGGAGTTTCCCAGTCAGGTTTTAACACATTTTCTTTGCATCCTTCTTAATAATTTGCTAAAAATTGGTTGCCAGACTCTACTTTTAAAAAAAAAAAAAAAAAAGCATTTGGCACAGCAAGAGACAGCTACATCCCCAGAAGCAGACCTTGAGACAGATTTGATGGCAAGTGGTTTACTTGAGAGGTGAGGAAAACGCCAGTAAGGGAGTGGAGAGGTGAGACCGGGAAGGAAAGGCAGCCAGTAAAAGCTTCATTGTCACACCAGCTACCACTGTGGACAGTGGGAACACAGCCCTGCTGGGGGCACCAGTAAAAGCTTCATTGTCCCATCAGCTACCACTGTGGACAGAGGGAACACAGCCTTGCTGGGGGCATTGTGGGAGGCTGTGTAAAACACACATCTCAGGTTTTCCCACCATAGAGATGAGGGAGCTGAGCTATTTTAAAACACAAGTTCCTCTTCGGTCACGGAGCTAGGCTGCCAGGGGAGGAAGGATGAGTTAATTTCTCCAGCACGTCCCCTGCTGCACAGCAGGCAGAGCAGTCAGAGCCCCAGTAAATCCTGTGGGAAGGCAGAGCAGGTGAGAGGTAGGTAGGAGTCGGCCGCTGTGCACTGAAGAGGTAGCGTGTGGCTAGGAGATATGGGCCAAGCCCCGACAATGTCTGCTGCACCAGCCCATTCACCCATTTCAAATGCCAGCCGGTCCCCAGAATGAAGTATGCTGGCGTTGCTTGTGATCCAGGAGCAGACATAATAGGGCCAGATAAATGAACAATGCAAGGAATAGGTATGTCCTTTTCATACCATAAATGGTATTTTAAGGGCCAGTTCACAGGCCACCTGCTTGGGATAGACCCATGGATAGCCAGTGTTCCATAGCAATGCTTCCCAAACCTGACTCCACGTCTGATTCCCTGAGATCTCCAAAATTCAGATTACGGGGCCCAGCCCAGCCCACCAGAATCTTTCAGGCTAGAGCCTAGGAGTCTGCATTTAAAAAATTCACTTGGGAGTATATCTTCCTGCTTAAAATTTTCCACGACTTCCCATTGCCCTTGGAATTAAGACCCTAATTCTGAACATGGCCTACAAAACCAGTGTTATCTGGCCTCTGCCGAACTCTCCAGCTTTTTCTCTACTAGGCTGTTTTTTTTTGTTTTTTGTTTTTGTGGTATGTGGGCCTCTCACTGTTGTGGCCTCTCCCGTTGCGGAGCACAGGCTCCGGATGCGCAGGCTCAGCAGTCATGGCTCACGGGCCCAGCCACTCCGCGGCATGTGGGATTTTCCCGGACTGGGGCACGCACCCGTGTCCCCTGCATCAGCAGGCAGACTCTCAACCACTGTGCCACCAGGGAAGCCCCCAGTTCATTTTTAACAAGCATCCCCAGGTGATTGGATGCAAGTGATCTATAAACCGGGCCTTGAGAATCATTACTGAATATAAAGACCCTTCTCCGGGGTAATAGTTCACAATGTGTTACCAAATAGAGAACATCAGCGTCTATCCCACATAGTCTTATTCTCACGAAATATATTCGACAGATGCTTGTAATTGTGTTTCTAGATTAGGTGCTATCGCTATTAAAAACCACATAGTGTTTTAAGGTTCCATGTTGTTTACGCCTGCTTAGGGATAAGCACAGAAGTATAATAAAGCATTTTAAAAATACCTGCTTGGGCTTCCCTGGTGGCGCAGTGGTTGAGAGTCCGCCTGCCGATGCAGGGGACACAGGTTCGTGCCCCGGTCCGGGAGGATCCCACGTGCCGTGGAGCGGCTGGGCCCGTGAGCCGTGGCTGCTGAGCCTGCGCATCCGGAGCCTGTGCTCCGCAATGGGAGAGGCCACAACAGTGAGAGGCCCGCGTACCGCAAAAAAAAAAAAAAAAAAAAAAAAAAAACCTGCTAATGCTTGTATTACCTTGCAAGGCAAATGCCCATTACTAACCTATATCCAATGAAAAAGTTCAATTCAGTTCTTTATAGGCCATTAAAACATACAGTTTTTCAAGTTGTAGGTCTGGTGTTTCTACTCTCAGAATTACATGGAGCAGTTACAGGAATTGCAGCTTCAATCTAATTCATATATTTAGGATGAATCAGATTTGCCCATCTGTACCCATGAGAAGGGCCCTGTGAAACAGATGGGAATACAGGCTAACATAAAATATGGAACTATAAGCATGTATACATCTCTTTATTTGCAAAACTGTAAAATCTAGTAGAATAAAATTAATTTAGAGCCAGAAGTTCTAAAAGCTTACAAAAGTTAATTAGGAATCTTCAGAAACTTTGTTTTGCTTCCTAAGGTTTTCTGGTCCTGAGGGCTTGATGTTGACTACTCAGAAAGTTCCTTTAATGATTGGTCATTCCTGCCTATTGTAAAGCCTCTTCCCCCCTTTTGTTGATGGGCTGCCAGATATGGATTAAGAGCTGTGGAAATTTTCAAATATTCCAGTTCTTGGGAATCTGAGTCAAATCTATGTATTGTTTGTGTGCACCAGGGAGAAGCTGGGTTTTGGTTAAAACACTCACAGTCCTGATGCCAACTGCTGTGACACAAAGCGACCATTCAGAGTGTAAGGAAGAGATGACTGTGTTCCTGCTGATGCCTGAGAAGTTGTTAGAACAATATTGTAACAGAGTCTGATTTTCTCTCCTTGAATAGCACTTATTCTTGATTCAGGAGACTCTTTTATAAATAGTAGAAAAGCACTACCAAACGTAAGGTAGATAGCTAGTGGGAAGCAGCTGCATAGCACAGGGAGATCAGCTCGGTGCTTTGTGACCGCCTGGAGGGGTGGGATAGGGAGGGTGGGAGGGAGACGCAAAAGGGAGGGGATATGGAAACATATGTATATGTATAACTGATTAAATTTGTTATAAAGCAAAAAATTTAAAAAAAAATTGAAAAAAAAAAAGAAAAGCAATGATATCTGTTCTTTTTCCTATGACAGCAGCATGAAAGCAGTGCAGTCCTGCTCTTCTTACGCTACATGATCTTTATTTCCCAGATCTCACCTTATTGGTTAGGGCTTTTCATTTTATAAGAGAATTGATTAATTAATTGATGAATTCATTTTACTGGGGAGTTTCCTTGGCATCTTGATAACATCCACTATTATTTACTTACTCATTATATTCCTTTCTTCACTAACATATGTTCCTTATGCTAAATTTTAATTTAATAGCCTTATTAATCAAAGTGTTTTATTTGTAGTCATTAGATAAATAGTAAGCTATGCTTATCTCTCCTGGGCTGTGTTTATGAAAACTCTATTAAAACTATTGTTCATGTGTAGTCTCAAAAGGGATTTAATTATAAAAACTCTTCATTCGAATGTTAACTGGAGACATAGAAGTTTTAATTGCACTGGCTCTATCTGCCATCTTCTCCGAATCCCTTTGAAGATGGTGACCTCCTTATCCTGAAGCCATAAAGCACAGTCTTCTCTTTATTTTGTACGGGGCATCTTGGAGACAATTCAGGTGGTCTTTTACAGTTCCTCTAACATACAACCTTGAGACTCCCATTCTCTGATTTTTTACCTGTGAGTGACCTCAGCCCAGAATTTTTTTTTTTCAAAATGCTGGGGGCATGCAAAGAGACATCCTTTTAACATTCAAAATAGGAAACCCTACATTTTTTACAGCTCTCAGTACATTCACTGTGTCCCCACTTGTTCCTGGGGAGTACAGGTACTCTGCAGCTCTGACAAAGCCCCTGTGAGACTAGAATAAGCTCTTCTGGAAAGAGAAGGATGGGCATGTTTTAAGGTACGAGCCAAGCCAAACTCATGCTGGAGTCAGAGAGCTGGCTGAAATCCCTGAATTGAAGCAAAATAATTGTTTCATATTGTTTCAATATTATTTTTAACAAACTGATGACTGATTGAAACATAACGGGCTGGGGATTGTTTTTAAATGAAAAATAAAATGGAAGAAACAGCTGTTGGCATTCAAATGCGATCCTGTTACTATGTATTTACTCTTCTAGTGTTTGTTTCACTAATATTTACCACAGATCTCATTTGAGTAAGATAGTAAGACATCTAAAGCATGACACATAATTACACAGAAAAAGAGAATGCTGACTCAAAAAGAAAACATTTTTCCATTTGAGTGTATTCCACTGTCTTTATTTTTATTTATTTATTTTTTTTGCGGTACGCGGGCCTCTCACTGTTGTGGCCTCTCCCGTTGTGGAGCACAGGCTCCGGACGCGCAGGCCCAGCGGCCATGGCTCACGGGCCCAGCCGCTCCGCGGCATGTGGGATCTTCCCGGACCGGGGCACAAACCCGTGTCCCCTGCATCGGCAGGCGGACTCTCAACCACTGCGCCACCAGGGAAGCCCTCCACTGTCTTAATTAAAAGCCTAAAGAGTATTCTTGAGTAAAATTTTAGTTATGATCATATTTCAATTCAGGCTAAAGAAATGCTGAAATAAATTGGTTGTTGAAAATTCTAAAATCCCAAGAGAAATTGCTGTGTCCCAGTCACTATTCTAGGTGCTTTTAGCTATGTTAGATCATTTAACCCTCATAATGCTTATGTGGGGTAGGTGCTATTATTACATCCCCATTCAGCAAACAGAGCTCTCTCGGTTACAGGTTACACAGCTAGTAAGTAGCAGCCTAGGCAGTCTGACTGTAGGCTGGCTCATAACCATTACTCTAAAAGCTGTTTTAAAACCTGAGGAAAACAGGTTACTTAAAGAAAATAGGTGTCAGTAGATAATTTTATCCTAAAATATAAGTAATTCTTAAATAGTAATAGCTGCCATTTATCATGCTCCTACTTAAGTGTCTGGCTGTATGCAAAGCACTTCCTATATATTGTTTTATTCAGTCCTCAAAAAGCCTGTGAGGTAAAGGATTTATTATCCTTGTTTTACAGAAGATGCAGCTGAGGATTAGGGAAGTTCAGTAACTTCTGAAGGTCATATAGAACTTGTAAGTAGCAGAGCTGAAATTTGAACCAGGACTATTCATTTTCAAAGACCATCAATGTCACCACTGCTGGGCTGCTTTCTCCATGTTACGATGCACTCCCCTATGCCTAATCAGCTTGTATTCCCTTCCTAAACAAAATTATTGGTAATGAAAAATGTTGATCAAGAGGAGAAGATAAATGAGTTTTAAAGTAGAGGAAAATTGTCATGTTAAAATACAACAACACACACACAAAAAATAAATAAATAAAATAAAATACAACAAAAATATTTTTGGTTGTCATTAAAAAAAAAAAATCCATCAACAAGCATATCTTGCACTCTGTTCCAGAGTGTGTTATAATATTATCACAGAGTTTTGACATTGTGATATAAACATGTTTTGTTTATAATTGGAAGACTGTGCAGCTAGAATAACTTTTTGCTTGGGAAGTCGATATCCTAGATAAAGCATTTCATTTTTGCACAGAGAAAGAAATTAATCACAGTACCTATTCATGAGAATTAGCAGTGAAATTTCTAACCTTATAGGTGAGAGAAATATTGGTTGCCCAGTTGAGAAAGTGATTTTTATTTTAAATAAAATATAAAACAAGAATATTAGTGAGTCAGATTCCTCATTCCTGACCTTATCAATAAAATACGGTTTGAAAATAAGATTATGACACCAGAAGGCAAGTTCCCTTTAACTGCATGTAACAAGGATATGTACTGTATTCTGGAAAAACACAAGGGTAAAAAAACAAATAATAATTAAATCTAATTATAGATTTTGCTGTCAGTAAGACCTGGTGCTATACTTGCCCTGAAAATTTGGGATTAACCTCTTTAAGTCTCAGTGGATATAACAACAGAACCTTCTTCCAGTGATTGTTATGAAATAATGGACATGTAAAGAACTCAGCCAATCTTTGGTGCATAATATGTTCTTAAGTATGTTAAGTATTCTTATTATTACTTCTTATTAATACTGTTTCCACATTTCTGGATGTGCTTGGTCAGGATTCTATTTCCTTCAGGGGTTCTGTTCATCCATCTGTTTCATAATACCCTTTCTAACAGACTATTCATATTAGACCCACCCTGCCAACCCTCTAGCTAAAGGAAGCATCAGAACCCAAAGGGGCTTAGTCACTTTTATTTTTTTTTATTTATTTATTTTTTGTTTTTAGTTCGTAAAACAGATGCTTTTTTAATTATTTTTTTATTTTTTATTTTTTTTATTAGTTTCTGCTTTATAACAAAGTGAATCAGTCATACATATACATCTGTTCCCACATCCCTTCCCTCATGCATCTCCCTGCCTCCCACCCTCCCCATCCCACCCCTCCAGGCGGTCACAAAGCACCGAGCTGATCTCCCTGTGCTCTGCGGCTGCTTCCCACTATCTATCTACCTTACGTTTGGTAGTGTATATATGTCCATGCCTCTCTTTCGCTTTGTCACAGCTTACCCTTCCCACTCCCCATATCCTCAAGTCCATTCTCAAGTAGGTCTGTGTCTTTATTCCCATTTTACCCCTAGGTTCTTCATGACATTTTTTTTTTAATTCCATATATATGTGTTAGCATACGGTATTTGTCTTTCTCTTTCTGACTTACTTCACTCTGTATGACAGACTCTAGGTCTATCCACCTCATTACAAATAGCTCAGTTTTGTTTCTTTTTATGACTGAGTAATATTCCATTGTATATATGTGCCACATCTTCTTTATCCATTCATCCGATGATGGACACTTAGGTTGTTTCCATCTCCGGGCTATTGTGAATAGAGCTGCAATGAACATTTTGGTACATGTCCCTTTTTGAATTATGGTTTTCTCAGGGTATATGCCTAGTAGTAGGATTGCTGGGTCATATGGTAGTTCTATTTTTAGTTTTTTAAGGAACCTCCATACTGTTCTCCATAGTGGCTGTACCAATTCACATTCCCACCAGCAGTGCAAGAGTGTTCCCTTTTCTCCACACCCTCTCCAGCATTTATTGTTTCCAGATTTCTTGATGATGGCCATTCTGACTGGTGTGAGATGATATCTCATTGTAGTTTTGATTTGCATTTCTCTAATGATTAATGATGTTGAGCATTCTTTCATGTGTTTGTTGGCAGTCTGTATATCTTCTTTGGAGAAATGCCTATTTAAGTCTTCTGCCCATTTTTGGATTGGGTTGTTTGTTTTTTTGCTGTTGAGCTGCATGAGCTGTTTATAAATTTTGGAGATTAATCCTTTGTCAGTTGCTTCATTTGCAAATATTTTCTCCCATTCTGAGGGTTGTCTTTTGGTCTTGTTTATGATTTCCTTTGCTGTGCAAAAGCTTTGAAGTTTCATTAGGTCCCATTTGTTTATCTTTGTTTTTATTTCCATTTCTCTAGGAGGTGGGTCCAAAAGGATCTTGCTGTGATTTATGTCATAGAGTGTTCTACCTATGTTTTCCTCTAAGAGTTTGATAGTTTCTGGCCTTACATTTAAGTCTTTAATCCATTTTGAGCTTATTTTTGTGTATGGTGTTAGGGAATGATCTAATCTCAAACTTTTACATGTCCCTGTCCAGTTTTCCCAACACCACTTATTGAAGAGGCTGTCCTTTCCCCACTGTGCATTCCTGCCTCCTTTATCAAAGATAAGTTGGCCATATGTGCGTGGGTTTATCTCTGGGCTTTCTATCCTGATCCACTGATCTATCTTTCTGTTTTTATGCCAGTACCACACTGTCTTCATTACTGTAGCTTTGTAGTATAGTCTGAAGTCAGGGAGCCTGATTCCTCCAGCTCCATTTTTCGTTCTCAAGATTGCTTTGGCTATTTGGGGTCTTTTGTGTTTCCAAACAAATTTTGAAATTTTTTGTTCTAGTTCTGTGAAAAATGCCAGTGGTAGTTTGATAGGGATTGCATTGAATCTGTAGATTGCTTTGGGTAGTAGAGTCATTTTCACAATATTGATTCTTCCAATCTAGGAGCATGGTATATCTCTCCATCTATTTGTATCATCTTTAATTTCTTTCATCAGTGTCTTATAATTTTCTGCATACAGGTCTTTTGTCTCCTTAGGTAGGTTTATTCCTAGATATTTTATTCTTTTTGTTGCAATGGTAAATGGGAGTGTTTTCTTGATTTCATTTTCAGATTTTTCATCATTAGTGTACAGGAATGCCAGAGATTTCTGTGCATGAATTTTGTATCCTGCTACTTTACCAAATTCATTGATTAGCTCTAGTAGTCTTCTGGTAGCATCTTTAGGATTCTCTATGTATAGTATCATGTCATCTGCAAACAGTGACAGCTTTACTTCTTCTTTTCCAATTTGGATTCCTTTTATTTCCTTTTCTTCTCTGATTGCTGTGGCTAAAACTTCCAAAACTATGTTGAATAAGAGTGGTGAGAGTGGGCAGCCTTGTCTTGTTCCTGATCTTAGTGGAAATGGTTTCAGTTTTTCACCATTGAGGACAATGTTGGCTGTGGGTTTGTCATATATGGCCTTTATTATGTTGAGGAAAGTTCCTTCTATGCCTACTTTCTGCAGGGTTTTTATCATAAATGGGTGTTGAATTTTGTCGAAAGCTTTTTCTGCATCTATTGAGATGATCATATGGTTTTTCTCCTTCAGTTTGTTAATATGGTGTATCACATTGATTGATTTGCGTATATTGAAGAATCCTTGCATTCCTGGAATAAACCCCACTTGATCATGGTGTATGATCCTTTTTTTTTTTTTTTTTTTTTTGCGGTACGCGGGCCTCTCACTGTTGTGGCCTCTCCCGTTAT
The DNA here is from genome assembly GCF_964165515.1 of Mesoplodon bidens. Classification (NCBI taxonomy): domain Eukaryota; kingdom Metazoa; phylum Chordata; class Mammalia; order Artiodactyla; family Ziphiidae; genus Mesoplodon; species Mesoplodon bidens. The sequence continues at coordinate 61,714,950 of NC_138168.1, forward strand.
GGAGCACAGGCTCCGGACGCGCAGGCTCAGCGGCCATGGCTCACGGGCCCAGCCGCTCCGCGGCACGTGGGATCTTCCCAGACCGGGGCACGAACCCGTGTCCCCTGCATCAGCAGGCGGACTCTCAACCACTGCACCACCAGGGAAGCCCCATGATCCTTTTAATGTGCTGTTGAATTCTGTTTGCTAGTATTTTGTTGAGGATTTTTGCATCTATGTTCATCAGTGATATTGGCCTGTAGGTTTCTTTCTTTGTGACATCCTTGCCTGGTTTTGGTATCAAGGTGATGGTGGCCTCATAGAATGAGTTTGGGAGTGTTCCTTCCTCTGAAATTGTTTGGAAGAGTTTGAGAAGGATGGGTGTTAGCTCTTCTCTAAATGTTTGATAGAATTTGCCTGTGAAGCCATCTGGTCCTGGGCTTCTGTTTGTTGGAAGATTTTTAATCACAGTTTCAATTTCAGTGCTTGTGATTGGTCTATTCATATTTTCTGTTTCTTCCTGATTCAGTCTTGGCAGGTTGTGCATTTCTAGGAATTTGTCCATTTCTTCCAGGTTGTCCATTTTATTGGCATAGAGTTGCTTGTAGTAATCTCTCATGATCTTTTGTATTTCTTCAGTGTCATTTGTTACTTCTCCTTTTTCATTTCTAATTATATTGATTTGAGTCTTCTTCCTTTTTTTCTTGATGAGTCTGGCTAATGGTTTGTCAATTTTGTTTATCTTCTCAAAGAACCAGCTTTTAGTTTTATTGATCTTTGCTATCGTTTCCTTCATTTCTTTTTCATTTATTTCTGATCTGATCTTTATGATTTCTTTCCTTCTGCTAACTTTGGGGATTTTTGTTCTTCTTTCTCTAATTGCTTTAGGTGCAGGGTCAGGTTGTTTACTCGAGATGTTTCCTGTTTCTTAAGGTGGGATTGTATTGCTATAAACTTCCCCCTTAGAACTTCTTTTGCTGCGTCCCATAGGTTTTGGGTCGTCGTGTCTCCATTGTCATTTGTTTCTAGGTATTTTTTAATTTCCTCTTTGATTTCTTCAGTGATCACTTCGTTATTGAGTAGTGTATTGTTTAGCCTCCATATGTTTGTATTTTTTACAGGTCTTTTCCTGTAATTGATGTCTAGTCTCATAGCATTGTGGTCGGAAAAGATACTTGATACAATTTCAATTTTCTTAAATTTACCAAGGCTTGATTTGTGACCCAAGGTATGATCTATCCTGGAGAATGTTCCATGAGCACTTGAGGAAAATGTGTATTCTGTTGTTTTTGGATGGAATGTCCTATAAATATCAATTAAGTCCATCTTGTTTAATGTATCATTTAAAGCTTGTGTTTCCTTATTTATTTTCATTTTGGATGATCTGTCCATTGGTGAAAGTGGGGTGTTAAAGTCCCCTACTATGAGTGTGTTACTGTCGATTTCCCCTTTTATGGCTTTTAGTAATTGCCTTATGTATTGAGGTGCTCCTATGTTGGGTGCATAAATATTTACAATTGTTATATCTTCTTCTTGGATCGATCCCTTGATCATTATGTAGTGTCCTTCTTTGTCTCTTCTAATAGTCTTTATTTTAAAGTCTATTTTGTCTGATATGAGAATTGCTACTCCAGCTTTCTTTTGATTTCCATTTGCATGGAATATCTTTTTCCATCCCCTTACTTTCAATCTGTATGTGTCTCTAGGTCTGAAGTGGGTCTCTTGTAGACAGCATATATATGGGTCTTGTTTTTGTATCCATTCAGCCAATCTGTGTCTTTTGGTGGGAGCATTTAGTCCATTTGCATTTAAGGTAATTATTGATATGTATGTTCCTATTCCCATTTCCTTAATTGCTTTGGGCTTGTTATTGTAGGTATATTCTTTCTGTTGTGTTTCTTGCCTAGAGAAGTTCCTTTTGCATTTGTTGTAAAGCTGGTTTGGTGGTGCTGAACTCTCTCAGCTTTTGCTTGTCTGTAAACGTTTTAATTTCTCCATCAAATCTGAATGAGATCCTTGCTGGGTAGAGTAATCTTGGTTGCAGGTTTCTCTCCTTCATCACTTTAATTAAGTCCTGCCACTCCCTTCTGGCTTGTAGAGTTTCTGCTGAGAGATCAGCTGTTAACCTGATGGGGATTCCCTTGTGTGTTATTTGTTGTTTTTGCCTTGCTGCTTTTAATATGATTTCTTTGTGTTTAATTTTTGACAGTTTGATTAATATGTGTCTTGGTGTATTTCTCCTTGGATTTATTCTGTATGGGACTCTCTGTGCCTCCTGGACTTGATTAACTATTTCCTTTCCCAAATTAGGGAAGTTTTCAACTATAATCTCTTCAAATATTTTCTCAGTCCCTTTCTTTTTCTCTTCTTCTTCTGGAACCCCTATAATTCGAATGTTGGTGCGTTTAATGTTGTCCCAGAGATCTCTGAGACTCTCCTCTGTTCTTTTCATTCTTTTTTCTTTATTTTGCTCTGCATCAGTTATTTCCACTATTTTATCTTCCACCTCACTTATCCGTTCTTCTGCCTCAGTTATTCTGCTATTGATCCCATCTAGAGTATTTTTCATTTCATTTATTGTGTTTTTAATCGATGCTTGATTCATCTTTAGTTCTTCTAGGTCCTTGTTAACTGTTTCTTGCATTTTGTCTATTCTATTTCCAAGATTTTGGATCTTGGAAATAGAATCTTGGATCATCTTCACTATCATTATTCTGAATTGTTTTTCAGGTAGACTGCCTATTACCTCTTCATTTGTTAGGTCTGGTAGGTTTTTATCTTGCTCCTTCACCTGCTGTGTGTTTTTCTGTCTTCTCATTTTGCTTATGTTACTGTGTTTGGGGTCTCCTTTTTGCAGGCTGCAGATTCGTAGTTCCCATTGTTTTTGGTGTCTGTCCCCAGTGGCTAAGGTTGTTTCAGTAGGTTTTGTAGGCTTCCTGGTGGGGGGGACTAATGCCTGTGTTCTGGTGGTTGAGGCTCGATCTTGTGTTTCTGGTGGACAGGTCCACGTCTGGTGGTGTGTTTTGGGGTGCCTGTGGCCTTATTATGTTTTTAGGCAGCCTCTCTGCTAATGGGTGGGGTTGTGTTCCTGCCTTGCTAGTTGCTTGGCATAGGGTGACCAGCACTGTAGCTTGCTGGTCGTTGACTGAAGCTGGGTGCTGGTGTTGAGATGGAGATCTCTGGGAGATTTTCGCCACTTGATATTATGTGGAGCTGGGAGGTCTCTTGTGGACCCGTGTCCTGAAGTTGGCTCTCCCACTTCAGAGGCACAGCACTGACTCCTGGCTGCAGCACCAAGAGCCTTTCATCTACCCAGCTCAGAATAAAAGGGAGAAAAAGTAGAAAGAAAGAAAGAGAAGGAGAAAGAAAGGAAGAAGGAAAGAAAGGAGGGAGGGTGGGAGGAAGGACGGAAAGAAAGGAGGGAGGGAGGGAGGAAGGAAAGAAAGAAAGACAGGAGGGAGGGAGGGAGGAAGGAAAGAAAAAGAGTGAAAGGAAGAAGGGTGGGAGGGAGGAAGGAAAGAAAGACAGGAGGGAGGGAGGGAGGAAGGAAGGAAAGAAAAAGAAAGTGAAAGGAAGAAGGGAGGGAGGGAGGAAGGAAAGAAAGAGAGAAAGAAGGAAAGGAGGGGTGGAGGGAGGGAGGGGGGAAGGGAAGGTAGGGAAAAAAGAGCAGGTAAAGTAAAATAGAATAAAGTATAAAATATAGTAGCGTTAGTAAAATTAAAAAGTAATTATTGAAAAAAAAAAACAGAACCCTGGGACATATGGTGGAAGCAAAGCTATACAGAGAAAATCTCACACAGAAGGATACACATACACATTCACAAAAAGAGAGCAGGGGGAAAATCGAAACTCTTGCTCTCAAAGTCCACCTCCTCAATTTGGGATAATTCGTTGTAAAAAGAGGAAAAGGGGGGAAAAGTCTGAAATCTTGCTCTCAAAGTCCACCTCCTTAATTTGGGATAGTTCGTTGTAAAAAGAGGAAAAGGGGGAAAAGTCTTAAATCTTGTCCTTAAAGTCCACCTCCTTAATTTGGGATGATTCGCTGTCCATTCATGCACTCCACGGACGCAGGGCACATCAAGTGCACCGTGGAGCTTTAATCCGCTGCCTCCGAGGCTGCACAGAGAGATTTCCCTGTCTCTTCTCTGCTCTCACAGCTCCCGGGTCTCAGCCTTGGACCTGGCCCCGCCTCTGCGCGTAGGTCGCTGGAGGGCGTCCGTTCTTCGCTCAGACAGGACGGGTTTAAAGGAGCCTCTGATTCGGGGGCTCTGGCTCACTCAGGCAGAGGGGAGGGAGGGGCGTGCAGTGTGGGACGGGCCTGCGGCGGCAGAGGCCGGCGTGACATTGCATCAGCCCAAGGCGCTCCTTGCGCTTTCCCGGGAAAGCCGTCCCTGGGTCCCGGGACCCCGGCAGTGGCGGGGTGCACAGGCTCCCCGGAAGGCGGGGTGGACAGTGACCTGCGCTCGCACACAGGCCTTGTGGCGGCGGCAGCAGCAGCCCCAGCATCCCACGCCTGTCTCTGGTGCCTCTTTAAGCAGCTCTCTTAATGCCCTCTCCTCGCGCACCAGGAAACAAAAGGGAAGAAAAAGTCTCTTGCCTCTTCGGCAGCTCCAGACCCTTTCCCCGGACTCCCTCCGGGCTAGCCGTGGTGCACTAACCCCTTCAGGCTCTCTTCCTGCCGCCAGCCCCAGTCCTCTCCCTGCGCTCCGACTGAAAGCCGATACCCGAGCCTCAGCTCCCAGCCCCGCCCACCCCGGCGGCCAAGCAGACAAGCCTCTCGGGCTGGTGTGTGCCTGAGGGCACCGATCCTCTGTGCCGGAATCTCCCCGCTTTGCCCTCCACACCCCTGTTGCTGTGCTCTCCTCCGTTACTCCGAAGCTTTCCCCCTCCGCCACCTGCAGTCTCCGCCCGCGAAGGGGCTCCTAGTGTGTGGAAACCTTTCCTCCTTCACGTCTCCCTCCCACTGGTGCAGGTCCCGTCCCTATCCTTTTGTCTCTGTTTATTCTTTTTTCTTTTGCCCTACCCAGGTATGTGGGGGGTGTCTTGCCTTTTGGGGGGTCTGAGGTCTTCTGTCAGCGTTCAGTAGGTGTTCTGTAGGAGTTGTTCCACGTGTAGATGAATTTCTGATGTATCTGTGGGGAGGAAGGTGATCTCCGCGTCTTACTCTTCCGCCATCTTCCTCCGGGCTCCCGGGCTTAGTCACTTTTAATTTTAAGGAGTTAGCAAAACCAATTTATTAATTGGAAATAAAACATTCAATGAACATTTCTTATGGAGTCCTGCATTGGAATTGTTTTTCGGTGAAGATAAATATCCATATGTATATATTCCCAAGTTTATATGGGTTAAATTTAATGAAACATCATGAGTTTAAAGTAAGGAAAGTAAGAACTGAACACGCTTCTATAATGAAGGAACATGAATATACAAGCAGAAAGCTTCTTTTTTGCTTCTCTTCAGTGATGGATTATGGCACATTTAGGATGAAGAAACTTTTGGGGTCAATCATCTTATTTTCCTTTTCTATCTCTGCTCCCTCCTAGAAAATGATCCTTTTCCTACATTTCATAAAATAAGTCATTGGCATTGTATTTGGGCATAAGAATACAGAAGAACTTTCCTCATACTTAGGTCTTATAGCTTTAGTTTAATAAAGTTTACTTTAAAGGAAAATATAATATGCATTATTGAAACCACAAACATGTAACTGTTAATTATCAGTGGACAATTTCAATCATGAAAAATGAAATATACAGAAAATTCTAAGATATAATTTTAGCCTTTGGGCTCAGTTTGGTTTTTTGTTTGTTTGGATTTTTTTTTAACCATTCATTAAAGCTTTTAGGCAATCTACTGTAATTAATTGGGAATTTATTTTCTTTGACTCCGAGAAATGCCAGTTTTAAGTTATGTCATTCTAATGTGTGATTGTTTCTAATAACTATTAATATCCACAAACCACTTATTTCAGTGGCCACGGTACTTACTGGGATAGATTTGTGGGCTCAAAGATGATTGTTTCCAGTTTAATATGAAACAAGTTCAGCAGATCACATAAGCTAATTTTAGCATAATAAGCTGATCTTAACATGTTGTAATTACCAAGTCTAACTTCAACACTGTTGATACAGAGAGGACAGTTTTCTACTATCACTTCAACTAGTGTCCTTCCTCCAGTTATCAGCAATTTTCTTATTTGTTTTCACTATACCTCCATCTCCCCACTTTCTATGGAGTAAGAGCCTCCATGGTCATTAATTGATTTCTCTTGGAAAAAAAATTTTTTATTGCATAATAACGGTGACTCTTCCCATTCTGATAAGCAAGTATTCTTCAGCAGTTGTGATAAGTTGTTTTTAGTATGAAGTAAGCCAGGGAGCTCAGATTCCAGTGAAATTTCATGTGTCCCTGGAAATGATCTTTCTAAGAACTAGTGAACATTTTATTTATCTCATGCTTACTGTGTTGGCATCATTGTGTTAAATTATTATTGTTACAAAAAGGGAGTAAATTAGTGCCTTGGTAATTAAGACTATAGAACTCCTTTATATTTTGTTGGCATATTTGATTTCAAAGGTATTATCCCTTAACACCAAACAGAAGTGTGGTCTGAGTCTTCAAGAAACTAAGGATATATTTGTAAAGGTAACAGTATTTGAAACAACAGAACATCATAAGTACAGAGTATTATAAAGTATTATAAAGGATTTATTTTGAACCCTGAGAACGGAATACATTAGGTTAAATTTTTTTAATCCCTGAAATTTAGTTTTAAAGAAAATATAAATAGCCTGTGCCTGGTTTCCTTTAAAGCCATTTTTGTCGCTGACTTCAGGGTAAAGCTCTGAATTAAGATTGGAATGGGTCCATTCCATTTTAGAGCATTGGCATGGTTAGATTAGCATTAGTTCATTCCTGGTCAGAAAGAGGTGGAATCAGTTCAGCCTATGAATTTGACCTGATTAAGCCAGGAAAACCTTCCTAGAATTGAGTTTGATTCTCCTGGGCAATCTCAGCCTCAATCTCAAATTCTGGAGCTGAGTAGTATATAGTGACTGGATTAAGTGGTATGAACTTTAAAACCATTTTCTTACTTAAACTTGTGGTCTTACCATATAGTACAAGTAAAATTCCTCATGAATACATGTCCCAATTTGAAGTTGAACTATTCAGTAGCCACATTTTCCAGAATAGTTAACCTTAATACCATTCTTAGCTTTAAAATCTTTCTGAACAGTCAATGAAAATTGATAATGAGGAAAATGAACATTTATAGGTGTTTTTAGTATTAATTGCTTCTTAGTAAAACTGAAAATGCTTTCTAACATTTTAATGGTATCATTTGTTTTTAAATTAAAAAAAACAGTTGCTGAGGTACAGGGTTGAGCCATTCCATTTTTTTTTTTTGTACTTCAATTTTTATTTTATTTTATTTTTTTATATACAGCAGGTTCTTATTGTCTGTTTTATACATATTAGTGTATATATGTCAATCCCAATCTCCCAGTTCATCCCACCACTACCACCCACCCCCGCTTTCCCATTTCTTTAAATGCTTCTATTACAAAATATTAAAACACCTATTTTTCTCAGAGACCAGCATGCTGATGATGTCAAAGAAGACTTTGACGAGAGAACAGAGAGTGAAATGAAGACATCACATGAAGCCACAGGTACCCGTAATAATCTCATATTATTGATGGGTATTACTATTAATACTCAACAATCAAAACTTAACTGGAATGTAGCAGTCCCTTTTATATATTAAAGATAAACTTCGTTTGGTTGGTTCTGTTACCACAGGCAATAAAAGTTTATTGTTCAGGATAAATTTGGTGTATACTTCACAATGATATGGATTCATCTGTGACCTGTATTTACAGTCTCTTTCATATATCTGTACAATATTGTATATAAAGTTCAGATAAGGCATTCTATTTGGTCCTTGTCGTAATTTTTTTTTATATTGTTGATGTCATTTGCTTCATATGTTTCAGACTCATCTCAGAATGTGTTGAAATTCAAATAGAACTAATATGGCCTTAATCTAATACCACAAAATGAAAAGGAAATTGCTTGAACAAAAGTTTTAAGTTGTATTGGAGAAAGTAATTTGTCTTAAATCTTTGCTGAATAGACATTACAGTGATTTAACTGAACAATGAAGTCATAATGACTGTTACTCATAGTATAGATGGTATTTATAACTTACGCATAGTGTTATAATTATTATTTATTTTTATAAGAAAATGTCCCAATTATGATTTTAATGATTGTCCCTGGGGACTTTGCTTGTCATGTGCTTTATTTGGTTTAGACTGTTTATAATATTGTAGAATGGCACCTAAGGACTGTTTGCCTATAATGACCTATTCCATAAGTGATGCTTTGATTTCCATATCTGGTTGTCATAAAGCAGTAATTTATGATTAATTTAAAAGTTATATTCTCTGCTGTCCTCAGCATGTTTTATGGTGTTTAGTCTTGCACCACATACAAACCCTTCAGATGGCCAGGGTTTGCATCCCTGATCTACCACCTGCTAGCTGTGTAATCTTGGACATTTTATGGAATACCTTTCAGTGCTTGTTTCCTTATCTGTCCAGAAGGTTGATGATGGTAACTCCCTCCCACAGTTGTTATGGGGATTGAGTACAGTAACGTTTGTAACTTGCTTAGAACAGTGCCTGGCACATAATAAGTGCTATAATGTTTCTGGTCATTTAGAAAGGAAGAAAAACATTTAATTTACGAAGCTTTTGTCATCAGGGTATATCGGGTTCTTAATCAAAGGCCTCAGCCTTTCTTTGCGAATGGTGGTTAGGAGCACGGCCTTCATTCTCTTCTCAGCTCCACCAGTACTAGCTGTGTGGCTGGCTTTGGGAAAAGTATTTAACTTCTCTGTTCCTCAGTTTCTTAATAGTACCCACATCACTGGATTATTATGAGGAATAAATGCATCAGTGGCCAAAGTATTAGCTGATAGTGGTAGTAGTAGTAATAGCAGAAGTAGTAGTAGTATTGTGAAATGAGTGTCTATTGCATGGAATTATCTGATCATTGCAAGGTTTAGGCAGATTCATAATAAAATCTTCTGGGCTCTGAACTTTTTGATAACCTTTCAGTTTCCTCCTAACTTGGTGATGCAATTCACTTTTCATTTTATTTGCTGAGCTGATTTTGATCATTTCTTTCTGAAAATAGTCTAATTAATGGAGAATTTCAGGTTTATTAACATGATATGCATGGTGTTCTCTCTTTTTCTGTGGTAGTTTTATGTCTTTTCAAACTTTGTGTATTTTTATCCTATATTTTTTTATTTGAATTGCCTGAGTTTTTCTGTCTTACAATTCTTTCCAAAGAAACATTGCTAGGATTCATATATAACTCTTTATTATTTTTGTCACCCATAAAATCTATAGTTCAATATGCGTATTTTACTTACTGTCTTATTTTTCATTAGTAAAAGGGAGCCTCATAAAAACAAGCTGCTTTGAGAGTTTTTGCACATATGTTCCTAAGTAAGGTTCGCATATTAATATCTCATCCAGTTTTAGCCTCCTAAAATGAGTTTGATGACTCCCCTTCTCTTTTGAAACATTTTATGTAAAACTTCCATAAAATTAATTTTTACTGTAGTGAAATCATGTTATGATTGTCAGCTTTTATTTAACTGTTTTCTTAGCTTTAGATTTTCTTTCTTTCTTTTTTTTTTAAAAAATTTTTTCCAGATTCATGTTGTATGGAAAAGATTTGAATTTCACTTCCTGACATTACCATTTAAGAGTTTATTGGTTGTCTTTCCCTGTACCCCATGATCCTTCAGTCCAAAATGAGATCTTATGGTGTCTGAGGGCTCCTGTATCTTGGTGATGTTGGTGATATCTCAGATCCTAGTCAGTGGGTGGATGTGTTTAGTTTTTTCTGTCCTCCTGCCTCTCAGGTCTCAATAGAGCCATGACCTAGTGTCTCAGATTGGGCTCTCTGGAAACAGACATTGGGAGTGCTGTGTGCAGAAAGTTTTTGGTGGGTACTCTTGGGAACGATACCAATGAGAGAGTGAGAGAAGCAACAGAGGGCAGAATGAGCTGCGATGCAGTTACAGCAGAAGCCTCAGTCGATCCCATAAAGGAGCTCCAGATGACCCTTCTGAGTTATCCCGAATTTAGGCATGAGGACCAGGCCTTTGTATTGACCAGTCCTTGGTTGTTGGCTGAGAAGGGCTGTGTCCTTGGGCAAGGAGCGTCCCTTTGGCTTAGGGCAGTTCCTGGAGAGGGAGGTAGCTCTGAGGCATCAGCAGTCAGCAGGTAGGAGAATGAATCTCTGGGTTCCGAAGGGGAACCCCACCACAGTGTCCACTACACCTAGCTGGTCATTTGGTCTCTGACTTTCCTTTAAGAAAAATCAAACAGAACTGAAAAAAACTGAACAACAAACCAAAACATCCTTTCACATATGTGGGATTAGGCCTAATTCAATCCAATCTTTTTGTTTTAGGCAATGAATCTGGCTCCTAAATTCAGTCTTTTCATTATTTTGCCTGAGATGTCATGCGCTTTATTTACTTTTTTTTTTTAGATCCAGGATTCTTTTTTAATCCAGAAAAATTCCTTCAGTTATTATTTTTATTATTACTTTTGTTCTTTTCTCCTTTTTGATTGATAATACCTTTTACTGTTGGGTTAGATCCAAAGGATGATATTCAAAATATTTAACAATTGGTTTGACAGCCAACATTGCACAGGACAGTTAAAACAAACACCAGCCTTAGTGCTGGAGCAGAATTTGGAAGCTCCCTGCTGTACTTCGTTGCAGCATCTTAGGGAAGTCCTGCAAGGGCCTGACTGCTGAGGGTGGAGGGGACTATTACCAGCCATTATGGAAGTATTTTAATATTTCAACAGCTTATGCATTTTTTGATATTCTAGACATATTTCTCAAGTTGAAATGTCTTACTCTAGCCCTGTCAAGTCTACTAGTTACTGCCTTTAACATGAATTTTAATAGTGGTTTTTATTTTCCCTTAATTTCCTGCACTGGCTTGTTTTTTTTCTATTCATAGCCTGGTTTGTTCTGTAGAGGTCATGTTCCCTTGTGCCTTAACTAAAATCATGAAACTCTTCTGTCAATAAATCAATACTCCTCTCCCAATGTTTTGTAGAACGTATCAGAGGCCCCTGGTGATTGTTTTTTATTTTATCATTTTTGAGTGCAGAGAAGTTTCCCCAGGTTTTTTGTGAAGAACACTTACCCCTCAATGCTCCCATTTGGGTGCCAGTAGAATTCCTCTTTCACACCTGAGCCTGAGGGTCAGGTAGATATGCTGAGCCTAGTAGGTGCTCAACTAGTGTTCATTCACAATGTCATTCACCAGTGGTGGAATAGGGGATAAGGGAAAGGAGAGAAATCTTCTTGCATTTTGTGCACTATTTAGCATAGAGGAGTCTGAAAAGAGGCCACCCTGTATTCCTTATAGCTAGTAGGATTTAAGATTCAGTAAGCCCATGATAACTATTTTGTTTGGAGTCTTAGAGCAAATTGATTTTTAAAAGCACTTCCCCCTAAAAAAAAACTTCCTACCTTGTTTCTTCAGTTAATTCAATTTAATTCTGTACAATATGTGTGATTATGAGCCTTTTTGATTTTTTGATGATTGCCACTATGCTACCGAATTTGACCTTTGGGGACCTTTACTGAAAACAATGCATCACTTTTTCTTCTTTTTTGTTTTGTTGGCTTCTGTCTCCTTTGCCTGAAAGATAAACTAATTCATTTCCTCCATTGTAGGAAGGCCCATTAATAAAGGATCCTATAAATTGACCTTCAAATTTAAACCCCTGTATTCCTGGGAAATGTGTAATTTTCTTTTCCCCTCTTCAAACTTTCTCTCTCAGGGGTGCTGATATGCAGAAAGAGTTGAATTTTATTTTGTAATGTACTAGATTCTCACTTGAAAAATCAGGCTTGCTTTTTGCTTCCATAGCAGTTGGTTTTTATTTTGGTTGTTAACCTTGAAATGATCCTCAAATATTTTTCACGCCTGAGTTTAGGATCTTGGAGCTAATTTTACCCACATTCCTTGATGCTGTGATCCATTTATTTTACCCAATCATTGTTATTGTTCATCCTTTTTATATTTAGTCACCAGTTAGTAACTCCATTAAAAAAAACTTGGTTGACAGATGTATCCCATTCCTTCTGGCTTTTTTTCCTTTCACATTAAGAGCATTTTTTTATAGACTCATGGAATATTAGCTTAAAAGGGTCATTGACTCCTTTTCATCTTTGCCTTTTTATATTCAGGATACTCTCAGTGGCATGCCTTTCTTTCGAGATAGGAATAAGTTTTCCCATTTGCTGAGTCTTTACTATATGTCAGACACTGGAATAAGCATTTTTTAAAATATCATGTAATCCTTACACTGATCCTATTACATTGATTTAGCCAAAATTTAGAGCTAGTAAGTGGCAGAACAGGGACTTGAATCCATGTGTATCAGACTCTTAAACTCACCCCCTTGACCATGACCCTATACTTTCGTATTAGGAGGCAGAAGATCCAGGGTCTCTTTCTGATGCTTCCCCTATCTCACAGGGTGGCTATGGGTTTTGCCCTGTCTCACAATGTGTTTTCCTCATCTTCGGGATAGCTACCTCCTAGCATTGTTTTGAAACTAAAATGAAAGAAGGCAGTTGGAGATTCTGGTCTCACTTCTGTCACTGGCTTCAAGGGATAGGAATGAGTCAGGACAAGTGGCAAGTCATGCTGTGGCTTGTTGATTTAGCATTGTTCAGACTTGGAAACAGGAAGCAGAATGGGATCTGAGTCCAAAAGCAGCAGGGAACATGAAGAGAACTTTTCCTTTTCTCTGGATCTTGCCCTCCCTGTGGTTCTACTGGGACCAAATGGGAACAGTCCTATAGGAAGCAGGTTCTCAGGCTCCATGGTAGTGAAGACATCTCTTTCTACTGGGAGATTTCATGTTTGGTTTAGATGGTGGTCTCTATTCTGAAGATTTATTGTCTTGATTCTGCATGAAACATTGGAAGATATATTTCTTCACAATCACCTTTATCAGACCTGTCTTCTTACAAGGGTTAATCTTGTCCTTCACTTTTTCCTACCCTAAGCCAAATCAAGGATTTTAATACCTCTATTCTCAACCAGAACTGAGAGACATTTGTATTTGCAAATTTCTGCTTTGGATAACTACATTATTATCTATTAAACTTCATTTCAAGGAAGTCTACAAGAATATGCTGTATTGATGTAGCCCTCCACATTGCATTGTAAGTGCTGAATAAGTAATTGCTGAATGAGTGATTTCCATATTATAAACAATATATGTAAATGGTAGAGGCAGGGCTTTCCTATCCATCCATTAAGTATCAACATAAGAAAAATCTTCCTCATTTGATAATTGTCTAGAGAGATGAAATAGCAGTAAAACCAAAGATCCACAAAGTTATTTCTCTTAACGCTACTCTCATCTAATATTTTCTTGCTTCTGATATTAAGGGAGCCCAGCAATTGATGTTTTAATAATTATTTCCAAAAGTGCATTAAATTGCTTTCCAAGTCACCAAAGTGAGGCTTTCATTTTTTTGTTATTATTTTTGAGTAACAATAAGTAGCTTATTCAATATCAGCTTCTGGTTTTATATAACTTATTGTTAAAATAACATATTTATTATAGAATAATTAGAAAATACAGGGAATCAAATAGCAAAAAATCAAAATTATCTGTAATTTTATTTTCTAACACACCATTTTCTGAATTTGGGGGAGTTTTTTGCTGATTTTTTAATATCTGAAATATTGTACTAACTAGTGTGTAACCTGCAGTTTTCTAACTATGTAATACTACAATCATTTTTACATAAATATTTATACTAATTACAAAATAATATTAAATATTCCCTCTGTGGATCGGTGATCAATGCAGCATCATTTAATAGACCAATCTCTAGTGGATATCTAAGCTAGTTATTTCCTGTCTCTCACTATTATAAATGCTCTTGCAGTAAACCTTGGTAGTGATTAGGATTAGGGGTGTGTGTGTGTGTGTGTGTGTGTGTGTGTGTGACATAAAACACATACAAGTGGTTTATATCAGGTAAAAGCAGTTTATCTCTCTCTCACATGGAGGAGGCTCAAAGGTAGGTGCTCCAGGATTTAATGGTACTCAGCAGTATTAGGAAGTCAGGTTCAATGTATCTTGTTGCTCTCCTTTGCAGAGTGTCTGTTCCCAAGGTCTTATCTTGGTCAAGGGTGGTTCTGCGGGGCTAGTTATTCATAAAATGCTATTGGCAGAAGTGTCTTCCAGAATAAAAAAGCTTTGTTTTCTTTTCTAAAGCACATTATACACATTCAAACCTACTCTTCCCTACTCTTTGCACTGAGCCAGCTACTTGAGCCAGAGTCTATGTGCGTTTATTTTAGTCTATATCACATGTTAAAATAAAAACCTAGAGTCACGTTTCTGTGCATTTCAAGGGATCCAATACATATCCACTCAAATGAAGTTGTTTTCTTTATCCTTTTTGGATTGAGAGCGTGTACCTAACATCTTCTGAGGAGATGGCATATTCTGTGGTTGGTAAATGCTACAGTTGCCCCATTCATCAGAAAATAACACTGGGCATCAGTCAACATGAAAGAATCAGCAAAAGGAAGGGGGGTCTTAAGGTGAAGCATGCAAAATTGGTATTAGTATTGGAGTGGTGTATGAGTCTACGCCTATGTATGATGTCAGCTTCAAAGACATGCAAATGCTACCAGAAATATAGGAGCTTTAGGGTTTTTAGTCATTTCTTTAGAATGGCTCAGTTATTTTTCTAAGAACTAATGATGTAGGAGCATTAGAAATGAACTGTGAATAATACAACTTTAGCAGGAATAGAATGAACATAGAATGGAGCTTCAGTGAAGGAGGAAACAGTGCCAAGTGTCAACAGAACACAAATAGTTATAGAAGAAAGTGTACGGCTTTGGAAAAAACTGACACTCTGTGGCAGGCAATCCAAATACAAGTTACAAAGTAGACTGTGTTGTTTTACTCTAGTGTGGAACTAGAGCTCTTACCATTTCATGTAAGTCCATCTCCTGAAGGATTTACAAATAATGTGTTGCAAATAATTGCTGAACTCTTGGGACTGTCTGAGATTAAGGAATGTTTTTATGTTACCCCATATTTATGCAAAACAAAGGTTTCTTGAACTCTGGGCAATTTTAAAAGAATAAAAACAAACTGGTACAGGTTTGTATATTTGGCTCATAATAGATTTTCAGTAAAATAGGATGAAGACCTAAAACCTTAAAACCAATTATATGAGATTCTGTGGATGAAATGTGGAAAGAGGGACCATGAAGGGTTTTTTATAAAATATTTGAAGAACTGAAAGGTTTCATGGGGAGCAGACACAGTTTTCTATATGAGCTCACTCAGATAGAGCAAGGACCAGTGGGTGTTAGCTCCAGTAAGATAGATTTTTTTTTCTTTTCTTTTCTTTTTTTTTTTTTTTGCGGTACGCGGGCCTCTCACTGTTGTGGCCTCTCCCGCTGCAGAGCACAGGCTCCGGACGCGCAGGCTCAGTGGCCATGACTCACGGGCCCAGCCGCTCCGTGGCATGTGGGATCTTCCTGGACCGGGGCACAAACCCGTGTCCCCTGCATCGGCAGGTGGACTCTCAACCACTGTGCCACCAGGGAAGCCCTATTTTTTTTTCTTTTAATTCAGTATAGTGACTTTTCTAACATTCAGAGCAATTCAAATTTAGATTAGGCTAGTTGAAGAGAAAAGTTATTAAAGATCCACCATAGAACAGTAGGAAATAGTTTTTAAAAAACTCTACCACTTATAATAGCAACAGAAAACATCAGACACATAAAAATAAATTTAACAAAAGATATGCAAGACCTCTACATGAAAATGACAAAACATTGAAGAGGGGTATTTTAAGATCCAAAGAAATGGAGAGAGATACCTTGTTCTTGGATTGAAAGCCTTGATATTGTGAAGATGTTATCTCTCACCAAATTGATGTATATTCAGTGGTTATCCCAATGTAAATCCTAGCATTTTTTTTTAACAAGCAGATCCTAAAGTTGGAAATGCAAAGGGGTAAGGATAGTCAAGGAGTCTTGAAGAAGACCTAGATCACAGATATCAGTACACTCATAAAATGAGAGTAATTAAAAGTCTGTGGGTCCATGTGAAGAGACCAGTGAAACAGAAGAGAATATTTGAAAACACATTGAGATTTATTTTTAAGCTGGCACTGCAGTACAGCAGGGAAAGGATGGTTGATCTTTTTCATTAAATCATGGTTGGGCAATTAGAAATCCATGTGGGAAAAAAAGCATGAATATTGATCTTTACCTCATACCATACACAAAAATAAATTTCAGATGGATTGTGATCTCAAAGTGAAAGGTAAAACATAAAGTGTTCAGAGGAAAACAGAGGAGGCTATCTTCAGGACCTTGGGGTAAGCAAAGATTCTCAAAGATTTCTTCAAAAGTACTATCCCTAAAAGAAAAAAATAATAAATTTTACTACAATTAAGAACTTCTGTTTATCAAAAGACCTTTTTAAGAGAGTAAAAAGAAGACACAGGGGCTTCCCTGGTGGCGCAGTGGTTGAGAGTCCGCCTGCTGATGCAGGAGACATGGGTTTGTGCCCCGGTCCGGGAGGATCCCACGTGCCGCGGAGCGGCTGGGCCCGTGAGCCATGGCCGCTGAGCCTGCGCGTCCGGAGCCTGTGCTCCGCAACGGGAGAGGCCACAACAGTGAGAGGCCCACGTACCGCAAAAAAAAAAAAAAAAAAAAAAAAAAGAAGACACAGAGTGGGAGGAGATATAAGTAATACATATTTTCAAGAAAGGATTCTTACCCAGAGTAGATAGATAGATAGATAGATAGATAGATAGATAGATAACTTCTACAAATCAGTAAGAAAAAGGCAAGATGACCTGATGAAAAAATGGGCATAAAATAGATAAGTACTTCACAAAAGAGTTTCTCCATATGACTGATGAACATAGAAAAAGATTGTCAACTTTGTCATCAGACAAATGCAGTTGTAACCACAATATGATGCCATGACACCTGCACCAAAAGGGTTACAGTGAGCAAGGTAGACAGTACCACATGCTGATAAGAATGTGTATGGAGCATTTGGAACACTCTTATACTGTTAGTAGGTGTTTATCACACAGCTGTTTTGGAAAACTCGTGGAATTTGCTGAGGCTTAATGTACACAAATATTATAACCACAAAGTCCCACTCTTCAGTATGTATGCAACAGAAAGGCATACATATATTCGAGAAAAGATATGTACAAGAGCATTCATAGCAACACTGTCAGTCTTAGCCAAAACTTAAAAACAACTCAAATGTCCATCAGCTCCAAATTAATTGTGAAATATTTATAACAATGAAAAACCACACAACAAAGAGCAGGTGAGCTACAACTACATACAGCAATGTGGATGAATCACACAGACCCTGTTGAGAGAAAGAGGTCAGATACCAAGTTTTCATCAAACTTACAGTTCAGAACCAGGGCAAAAGAAGTGATGGTGTTTGAACTCAGGGAAGTGGTTTCCTTGCTGGGTGGGGTGTGATTGGAGGGGGTTCTAGGTGTGCTGCCACCTTCAGTTCCTAGCTGAGCTGGTGGGCAGAGTGGAGAGTAAGTGTGGGGAGGTGCCTTCTTCTGATGGGCTTTGAGTAAGTAGTTTTCAGAAAAGATTTCCATTCTAAAGGATCTGACCTTACGGAGATAATGATGGACAAACTCTAAGTCAGGAGTCCCAAGGACAAAAAAAACATTTGCTAGAAAACAGCCGTTTTAGAAGAGCAGCAGGTAAACTAGGTTTGGAGTCAGAAGAACTGGCAGATAAGTAGAATATTCTGTAGTTTTAACTTTGATCTTCACAAATGAAGAATGACAAAAGCATTTGCCTTTATGCTATTTTATTTTTATTTCAATAATTTCATATCCCCTTTCAAAAAATAAGTTAGCTATTTAAAAAATCAATGTGATTAGTAAATAGAAATTGGAAGAACAAAACAGGGCTGAAGTAAAAGGAGAGAACAGGTATGGTAACTACAGGGTAAACACAGTGGCTGGACTTGAGCATGCAACTTGGCTCTTACTTTTAGGACATCCAAAGCCAAAAGGGAACCAAATATAATTTCGTAGGGTGAGAGTTATTTTCCTTGTCACTAAAGCTTGGGGGCAGCTTTCTTATCTGAAGCATTAAAGAGGGAACGTTGAATGATGTAATGATGCACGTCTTCAGTGATGGGTGATGTGGCAAACATGTCAGTTGAACTTTAGGTTGTTTCTTATGGTGACTTCCAGTAAAGATGAACGAGAGTGTAATTATTCAATGAATGTAATGTTGAACCAATGCTTTACCTTGCTTCCATGCTACTCATTGTTTGGGGGCAACACATGGCATTGGGGGCTTTTTTGGCTGCTTTTCAGAGAGTGAATTCCTGATTGTTTCTGTCAACCAGGTGCCCGGGAAGAACCCAGCGTACAGCAGGGACAGCGGCGGTCGGCGGTCTTTCTGTCCTTTAAGTCCCCGATTCCATGTCTGCCCTTGCGCTGGGAGCAGCAGAGCAAACTTCTCCCAACTGTAGCCGGCATCCCTGCCAGTAAAGTTTCCAAATGGAGCACAGATGAGGTATATTTTATTTTCTTGGTCTGCCAGGGGCCAGACGTAGGAGTACTGGCTTAAGGAGAGGACAACATGAATACATGTGGGATTTAGTCTTTTTTTTTTCTGAAAGAGAAGAAATAATTCTGAGAGAAACAATGAAAGTATAGGTTAAATATTTTGAACCTGTAGCATTTAGATTCTGGCTTCTTTTTTTAAACTGGAATTTTTTTTTTTTTTTTTGCGGTCCACGGGCCTCTCACTGTTGTGGCCTCTCCCGTTGCGGAGCACAGGCTGCGGACGCGCAGGATCAGCGGCCATGGCTCACGGGCCCAGCCGCTCTGCGGCATGTGGGATCTTCCCAGACCGGGGCATGAACCCATGTCCCCTGCATCGGCAGGCAGACTCTCAACCACTGTGCCACCAGGGAAGCCCTAAACTGGAATTTTGATCTTATTTTTAACAGGTGTCAGAATTCATACAGAGCTTACCTGGATGTGAAGAACATGGAAAGGTATTTAAAGATGAAGTAAGTAATCCACTAAATTGCAGTATGTTACTTAAGGGGGGAAAAAGCACTGGAAGGCAGTCAATGGTGAAATGTTCTAAATTGGCAGAGGAAGGAAGAGACGGGTTATGTTGAAACTGACAAAATGATATCGAGTTGTCTAACAAGCAGCATTAATCAGTTGTATAAAAATGTGTTTGTATAAAATTAGATGCAAAGGAAATTGTTTGTGCCATTTTATTGATGCCCCACAACAGTAGCACTAAGCTCATTATTTAACAAAACAAACACAAAACTTAAAAACATGCATTTATATAGTGTATAGCACAGAAAGAAACCAACGCAAGAAAGAAGCAACATTTCATCTTTAATAAAGTAAAATTAGTTCCCATTATTTTATTTTCAAACATCATTTTAACACCAAAATTAACTTCATTTTATGCTGATAATTAATATTACCATTATTGCTAAAACAATCCCTTAGATCTTATACATTTCTCAGTGATGTTTATACTAACTGATATTCATTACATTTATTACCGTCTGCTGTTGGAGGATGATTTTATTAGTTGTTTTCATCTGCCTGTCCAAAACTTCAATATAAGGGATGATTAATAATGATACCACCTCTAGTGAGCATTAGGACAAAAAGGAATTCTACTTCTAACTACACTAGAAGCAGGAGACTCTTTTCACTAGAGACCTTTAAAAATAAGCCACTTGCCTGTCATCTCCTCCAAGCAGAACAGTCAGTTATCACCCTGGTCTCAGAAGGTACAGTGAGGACTAAGTCATCTCAGAAGGCTTTGTCCAGCATCTGCTGTCTGCAGCTATAAGATACCTTGTTTGCTCCTATGCTTAGCCTCCACTGTGCAAATAGCACACTTTCAGTTAAGAACACTGCAAGAGTGTCGGCACAGCCAAGAATTGAGCCACCGGTCGCCAGTGTCATTATACTATTAGATACCATTTATACTTTATGTGGATGCCTGTTAAAATGCACAAGGATCTGATTGTCATCAGCCTTTTCCTGATTTATGGTCTTACTTTCAGAAATGTTCTGTCTTCTTTCTAGTTGAAGGTCAAATGAAAGAATTTGCAGTTATTCAGATTTTGAGTTTCTTAAGGCCCAGGTCCTAGGTGTCTTTGTGGGTTATTCTCGGTCGATTTTCGATCCCTGAGCAGAATTAGATTCCTGCAGGGAGCCATTGCTCTTTCTTTGAAAGAGCCATGTAGTAACATTACCTTTGAAAATGATGAAACAATTTTAAAAATAAGTTTCTAGCACATCTATTTTATAAATTCTACTTTCGGTTCTGTTAATATCTATCCAATCCATATAGATTTGCTCTGTTATTTAGGTTAAGTAAGATTCAAATTCAAATGATATGTGATTTCTTTGAAGAACTTTTTTCTTCATATTATCTTTGGAGACACTCCCCAGGCACCTCATATCCTCAAAGGCAGAGCCTTCTTTTGAAGAATGAGGCAATGAATGGTCTCTGTCCACATGTATCATTCATATGTTCATTCCACTATTCATTCACCCTGTGAAATCTTGTTAAATTCCTACCATGTGTATGATACTCCATGTAATGCTCTAGTAAGAGGGTTAATTCAGAGATAATAGGACATGATCCTTGCTCTCACATGTCTCACCGGGTCAGCAGGTGTGGGTTTTGAGTCCTAGATGAAACCGAGAAAACAAATCTAGCTGAAGTCTTGTAAGTCATCTCTAAAAGGCAAAGTGCAGGTGTGGGCTATTATTTGAAACCATCCTGGATGACTCCTTCTCTTACACACTCCGCATTTAATCTGTTGAAAGCCCTATTGGATGTATTTTAAAAGCATTTAAGGGTTCCAGCTCCCTCTCCCCCCTCCACCGCTACGTGTGGTCAGAGCCACCATCCTCTCCCACCTGGATTAAAGCAATAACCTCCTAGCCAGGCTCCCCACTTCTATTTCTGCTCCTCTATAATCTTTTTTTAAAATAGTATTTTATTTATTTATTTGTTTTATTTTTGGCTGTGTTGGGTCTTCGTTGCTACGTGCGGGCTTTCTCTGGTTGCGGCGAGTGGGGGAAACTCTTCACTGCGGTGCGCGGGCTTCTCATTGCAGTGGCTCCTCTTGTTGTGGAGCATGGGCTCTAGGCATGTGGGCTTCAGTAGTTGTGACTCACAGGCTCTAGAGCGCAGACTCAGTAGTTGTGGCTCTTGGGCTCTAGAGCACAGGCTCAGTAGTTGTGGCACATGGTCTCAGTAGTTGTGGCTCACGGGCTCTGGAGTGCAGGCTCAGTAGTTGTGGCGCACGGGCTTAGTTGCTCCGCAGCATGTGAGATCTTCCCAGACCAGGACTCGAACCCATGTCCCCTGCATTAGCACTGCACCACCAGGGAAGTCTCTGCTCCTCTATAATTTATTTCCAGCATAGCTGGGCTGATTCTGCTACAAGATAAAGTCAAATCACGTCACTCCTCTGTTCAGTTCTTTCCGGTAGATAAATCAGAGTAAAAGCCAAGAGCCTCACAAGGGTGACAATCTGACACTCCATCACCTCTCTCACCGCCTGACCTCTTTGTCCACTCTGTCCCCTGCTTACACTGTTCCACACACAGACCTCCTTGCCATTCCTCAAATTATCCAGGTACACTCTGGCTCTCCCCTCTGCCTGGGATGCTCTTCCTCTAGGTGTTCACATAGCTTACTCCACTTCTCAATATCCTATCCTGACGATCCTCCTTCAATCTGCCACCTGCCACCACACATCCATCCTGGCTCTACTGTCCACTTATCTCCCCGACTCGCAGTGTTTTCATACCACTAATCACCTTTTAGAATTAGTTACTAATGAATTTGCTTATTATGGTTTTTCTTATAGTCTGTCTCCTACTACTAAAATGTAAACTCTACCAGGAGTATTTATTTGTTTGCTTAGTTTTGTTTTTATCTGTTTTAGTCTGAGCTATAGGCCCAGGCCCAAGAATAATATCTAGACTCTAATGGGTATTTAATAAGTTTCTGTTGAATGAATAGACTCATACCTTTACACTCTGAGAAAGACATTCAAAGAGCATTTGGCTGTGGTCTGCAGAGTTACAACATTGGAAAAGAACCATGAGTGCACAGTGGAAAGAGCAATGAAATGGAAGGCAAGAACCCCAAGTTCCAAATCCTCCTCCAGAGTTTTGGGCCTTTAGCAAGATAGTAATGTCTGGAGCTAGACCAGTTTATACACATTACAAAAGCATAAACCAAAAAACCAAAAGCATAAACCCAGCAATCCACTGCAGTAATTACTGTTTTCAGAAAGTACTTTCTTAAATTATTTACTTCTTTCCAGTTGAGGCTTATCCTTATGGCTACACATCAGAGCAGCCTGTATGTAATATACTAAAGTTTGGCTCTGGCCTCAAGATGATTTTTTTCTTCCCAGGGTAGCTTTAAAAATAATAATCTACCAAAACTTATCCTTCTCATCCCATTCCTAGCTTTCAGACTCCAGCCTCGTTCTCTGAATGATTCTTTTCATCAGTCATCTGTCACTTTAAATTCTTACTTAGTCCCAGAAGAAGACTCAGTAGGGCCCCAGGTTATAATAAACCATTCACTCTTTGTAGTGAGCTCCCTGGGAACCCGGTATGTTGACATTTTAGTTAATGTCTTAGACGACTTCTATCAGACCCTTCATTCTACCAAGGTGTGTCTGGGTTGAGTGAAGTGTTAGTAGATCTGCCTCTCTGCTTGGACTTGTTTATCAGAGACCTGTCACAGCACAAGCAAATGAGACCAAACAAATGTTTCCAAAAAACAATAGAACATTTCTCATAGCTGCCACTTAACTTGTCTTACATATAGAAATTAACATTGCAGTATCTTTACTTCTAGTTTATGACAGCAGGGTGTTTCCTTGCTGAAAATTAGCAAACTTTTTCCACATAATTGTTACTTAAAGTTGTATAAGATGACTCTTATTCTTACTGATTAAGCATATAAGCAATTTAGATTTACAGGTTTTTATTTTTAGAGGAAAGAGGAAAATTGCAAGAAACGGCAACTTAATTACATTAGGCTTTATTTAGTGAACTGCTGACAGAATCTAGAGTAGTATTTGTTTGCTAGGGCTGCTGTAACAAAATACCATAAACCAGTAGGTTGAACAGCAGAAATTTAATGTCTCCCAATTCAGGAGGCTAGAAATCTGAACACAAGAAATGATGGCGTTGGCAAGTAGCTTCCTTCAAGGTCTGTGAGGAAAGGAGCTGCTCCAGGCCTCTCTTCTTGGCTTGCAGATGGTGTTCTCTTGTTGTCTTCTCTCTATGTGTGTCTGTGTCACAATTTCCCCTTTTTATAAGAACACCAGTCATCTTGGATTAGGGACCCAGCCTACTCTAGTATGACCTCATCTTAACTAATTACACCTGCAGTGACCCTGTTTTCAAATAAGGTCACATTCTAAGGTTATTGGAGGTTAGTGCTCCAACATAGGAATTTGGGAGGAACACAGTTCAGCCCATAATAGTACACTGCTGTCAAGGTTTCTAATGTCCTCTGAGGCAGAGAGCAAAAATGTATTTTACTTTTTGTACAAAAGGAGAAGACTGAAAGAGAAGTGAATTATTTTTTTTAAGATGGTGGACTGCCCAAGAGCTGAAAAGTATACAAGAAGAAGACTACTCCTTTGCTCTACCCACTGAACCAGACATCATCTTCACAGAGTTGTATCTTTGGACCTCATAGTATCCTATTCTGTAGAAATGTAGACTTTTAGTCTTAGAAGGGACCCAGAGAGAGGAAGGATGCTTCTTACCATTACCCAAGTAGTAGAAGAACCGGCCTAGAGTGTATGCCTCTTCCCACCAGGCT
Source organism: Mesoplodon bidens (assembly GCF_964165515.1). Taxonomy (NCBI): domain Eukaryota; kingdom Metazoa; phylum Chordata; class Mammalia; order Artiodactyla; family Ziphiidae; genus Mesoplodon; species Mesoplodon bidens. The sequence continues at coordinate 61,738,969 of NC_138168.1, forward strand.
TACATTCCTTCAGCTATACTGGTGGTTGCCATTCCTGGTTGTTAGTAATTCTTTTTCTTCTGTATTTGAAAAATAACTGTGGCTACTCTAAAAATGAATGTTATCACTGATATTCTTTTCTTCATGGTGGAAGGCATGTAGCTGATGTGTTTGCCTGAATTCCTTTGTTTATCCGCAAGTATTTATGTACTTATTCTCATCTCTCATTTTAAAACCTGCCCTGATAAGAACTGGATTTGAGGCACCCTGGATTTTCCCAAATTATTCTGGACTCAGCGCCTACGTCAGAATAATCACAGAAAGATAGGAGCACCTTCCACTTTCCTATGAGCTGATTCTTCAGATGAATGAATTTGACTTTGTTCCCAGTCCACATTTGGGGGTGTTGTTGTAGATAAGAAAGGTCCACTTATGAGGAACTGTTGTTGGTACACATGAACTGCCCACCTGTGCCGTTTTAGTGTTACTGTGTAGAAGAGAGCTGATAATTGAACCTTGAATTATGTCCCATAACCCTACATCCGATTAACTCACAATCTTTTGTGTTTTTCCTCCCATTTTAGCAAATTGATGGAGAAGCATTTCTGCTTATGACCCAAACAGACATTGTGAAAATTATGAGCATTAAGTTGGGCCCTGCTCTCAAAATTTTCAATTCTATCCTGATGTTCAAAGCTGCAGAGAAGAACTCTCACAATGAACTTTGAAGATGGTGAATTTTGAACACCATCAGCTTTCTGCTTTAAAGCTCATGTTTTACTCAAAGCACAAAGGCAGTTGTAACTCCTAAGTGAGAAGTCTCCAAAACTCTAAAGAGCAATGCTGTCAGATTATTTATATTCCTTAAGAGACAATATATATGAATTCTTACGAAAGTGCTTGAGCTTTTAACCCGATACTGTCTAACAACAGTACAACAGTCGTCTTTCGGTTCTGTTCACTGAGCTAAATTTATCTTTGTAAATCTTTTTGAGGCTGGGGGGTGGGAGGGAAGGGGGACTTCATTAATTATTTATGGAAAAAGCGGGGGTGGGGGTGGGGAGGGCAGAGTAAGAACTTTTGGCATTTTGTAAACATTGTTGAATTCTCTTTCATGTACACTGTTTCTTTTTCAATACTTTCAGGAACCTTTTTATATAATCAAACTTCAACTTAAACCAAATTTGTGAAAACCTGGCTAACTTTAGCCAGTGGGACTGTTATCTGTATTGTTAATTCTGTGCCATATTTTGAATTGCAACATTATGCTAAATATAACTTTGCAAGTCATGATATTGCCTAACTGCTTGTCATAATTTGTTGGGGCTGAATAGTTATAAAAATTACCTTTCTTTAAATCAGTGTTTTTACTTTTGCACGCAATTAGGAAATGTTAAACAAATTACTTTTCACCAGCATCTTGACTTAATTACCAAAAACGTGTATATAAATAATGGAATTGAAAAATAAAATATATAAACATAAGTAAATTAGGTGATGTATTTGAATGACATCAGTCTCACACATCGTGGTGCCCTGTGTGTTTGCAGGACTCCAGTGATATCAAAGGAATATGCAGTTATATTGGGGGGCTGTTTGTATGATCTTAAACTATTTATGAGATTATCTTGAGCTTCTAATTGTCATTGAAATAACTGTGGTGCTCTTCAGAGATGAAGGGCTCATTCTCTTGATATAAACACTAACCTAGGAAGAGCTCTGTCTCAGACCTTGCAGTGTCCTCCAAACCCAAAGGTTTTCTTTAGGATTGGCTGAAGAGAGAGTGTATAGATTTTACCCAAGAGGCAAGATTTGAGGGAGCAATCCCGGTCAACACAAAGATTCTAAATGCTCACAGATGAGGGAGGCGACCTTCCCAGAGCAGTTATTCAAGGAGCTCTGTTTTGGAGAGACTCTTTTCTCCTCAATATAGAAGCATACAGATGCACTTTAAATGAAAGCCCTTGATGACCTATAAACTGATAGCTGGTAGTGTTTCTTTTGCAAGAATGCATTTCCAACGCAAAAGGTAAATTATTTTATCAGCCTATGTATGTAACTTTTAATTCCAGGATTGGATATTTATTTAAGAACTATTTTAAAAGTAGAAAGTAAGTTTGTAGCATGTTGTCTGAATTCTGGGGAAAGGTCCACCTCTTTCCTTAGTTGCTTTCATTTTTTCTCATGTAGGATTCCCTTGATATTCCCCCCTGCATTGGAAGTCTATGAGTGGTCCTTTGCTTTTGTCATAATTCAAGGTAAAACAGGGCCCATGACCCCCCCCCTTTACTTCTTTGCATAAATCTGTTTTAATAAAAGTTTTTTGTTGTTTGTTCTTTTCTCCTTTTTTGTTCAGAATTTGTACATTCAAATTGCACTTGTTATACCTGACATGAATGAAATAAAATCTTAATTGCAGATACTTTTTTATATATGTATGATTCTTAAGAAACCTTGTCAGATAGGAGGGGCGTATGAGAGCAGGAACAATATCAAACATATGGGCATTAGATACCTGTGTAATGAATGAATCTGTAAGATTTGGAACTGTTTGTCAAACTATGTCCCAGATGATGTGAAGAGTGACAAAAAGGAAAAAAAATCAAAAATTTTATGGTTACGTCAAGTAGGATTCACACACATTGAGGACTTTTCCTTTCTAGTTTAAAGCACGTATTATAACAGAGGAGCCTTTTAAATCTTACTGAAAACATCTACTCATTCTAAGAAGCATGTTGTTGTATGTTAGAGGCAAGGCATTAAGCATCCCTATTAGGGTGGAAGAGTCTACCACAAGAAGAGGAAACCTTTCACCATTCCATCCCTGGGATATAGTCTAAGTATAGTCTAAGTTTTAACAGAGGAAATAGGGAGCCGTGATGACAGGGAGGTCCCTGAAATGAGAGAAGCAGGCTTGGAGTAAGACAAAAGGGAGGGAAGGGAATGAGGAACTTGACAGAACCTTCCCATCTCTAAAGGCATTTTTAAAAATTACAAACACTCTACAAGCCAAAGGAGTCCGTCCTGTCTACCGGTTGAAATATTACCCCAGGTTGCTATTTTGCAACTTCTAGATTCAGTGGACTCAGCTTCCAAAGAAAATAGGATTAGGTTGGTCAAGAAATACTGAATATTTGCCAAGTGGCATGGCCATGCTGTCCACTGGAGACAGATACACCACTGAAAGAGACAATAAAGCTTATGGGAGTCTGCCCTCGTGGTCAGCGCATGTCTGTCATGTTCCGAGCCAAACTTCACTGCAGTTACCTTGCAGCTCCACCCCTATCTCTTCGCCCCCAGCCCAAAGGAACAAAGAGAGGCTTTCTTTCAAGGCTAACCCTAAAAAAAAGATGATACAAATGAACTTATTTACAAAACAGAAGCAGACTCACAGAAAGCAAACTTATGGTTACCAAAGGAGAAAGGTGGGGGGAGGGGTAAATTGGGAGTTTGGGATTGACATATACACACTACCATATGTAAAATAGATAATCAACAAGGACCTACTGTATAGCACAGGGAACTCTACTCAATATTCTGTAATAACCTAAATGGGAAAAGAATTTGAAAAAGAATAGATGCATGTATATGTATAACTGAATCACTTTGCGGTACACCTGAAACTAACACAACATTGTCAATCAACTGTACTCCAATATTAAAAAAAAAAAAAGGCCAGCCATAGAGACCGTGGACCTCCAAGGGAAAGGACTCTTTAAGCACTTGGTAAGTTCATTTGGGAGAAGAGGAGTAAGATTTTGAAACTTAAAAAAACGGGAGGGGGAAGGGTAAGCTGGGACGAAGTGAGAGAGTGGCTTGGACATATATCCACTAACAAATGTAAAATAGATAGCTAGTGGGAAGCAGCCACATAGCACAGGGAGATCAGCTCGGTGCTTTGTGACCACCTGAGGGGTGGGATAGGGAGGGTGGGAGGGAGACGCAAGAGGGAGGAGATATGGGGATATATGTATATGTATAGCTGATTCACTTTGTTATAAAGCAGAAACTAACACACCATTGTAAAGCAATTACACTCCAATAAAGATGGTTAAAAAAAAAACACAAAAAACGAGTGGGGAGAGAATAATTGGAGGAAATAAAAGAAACTTTTTTTTGTAAGGAACTAAAGGCACATTGTAGTGAAAGGGAAGAAATGGAAACTGTAGAACTGGGACTAGTTATTCGAAACTGAAATGTACCAAATTGTTATTGCCTGTCCATTCTCATGTAAGTAGGGAATAGTCATCTCAGAGGTGGGCAGCTGATCTTTCATTTTCTTTTATCTCGCTGACTTAAGCATTTTAATGAACAGTTAGAAAGATATCAGTATTTTGCAGTATTTCTAGAGACATGCTATAAAAATATTTCTTCAGTAATTCATATGAGCCCCTTTCTTATTAAACTTAAAAAAAAATTTTATTTGATGAAGTAACCCAGGAAATGTCCATCGCATTGTGGTGCAATATTAGCACACTTAAATTCTTCAGTCTCTAAACCCACCAGTTCTGTCAAAACTAAGTAATGTTGAGATTGTGATGATGACAACAAGGGGCACCTTAAAAGTAATGTGGGATGAATTACAACATGGGACTTTGGGCTGGGTGAGGCACCAGGACTAGGGCTCCTGAGAAAGGCTGGAGAGCCAGTCTAGGAAGGGTCCTAACCTGGAAGCTAGAAGCTGGGGCCCAAGTGGTGCTGGGAGTGAAAAGCAAGATCCTTATTATAGATCAAAACAAGCCCAAGGGGCAACCAGGGCAGATGAGGTCAAGGCGAAGGAAAACCAGAAACCGTGTGGGGAGACAAGAACCAGGCACATCACTGTATCTCAAGGGAGGGAAGCAGAGAAAGATGAAGACGGGTCACAGATGATCAAAACCTGTGCCAGCGAGATTGGCCAGAAGTGAGACCTCAGGAATGAAGCAGCCCGGGTTCTCAACAGGTGTGAATGAAGGACACCAAAACACCCCCCAGGGCAGGTCGGCTGAGGGAAAGAGGAACTGGGGAGTGTGAGCATCTTCTTAAAATGCTCAAAATGTTTCCAAGTAATGTTCAGACCAGAGGCAGAACCACAGGCCACAAATGTGCAGCTCCTGGACATTAAGTCTTTCAAAAGTGGGCACGTTGACTTAAGTGCAAGGTCATACCCTAATCTGAAGGACTTAAGAAAATGTGAAGCGTAGTGTCTTTTAAAAACTAATGCAACCTTGAAAGTGTTAACTTGGACTGGAATTGCTTAGAACTCAAACATCTCTTTAAGTAGTATTTTATTACAGAATTTCAGTAAAGAATTAAAGTATCGAAGTGTTAAGATAGAAGGCATTGATATTCATTCAAATCCTAGAGATGATGGTTTTCTAATACCTAGCTCTACTAAATCAAAACAATTTTTAATAGTTTCAGCCATCCCAGAGATCAATTCTGATAAAATATTTGGCATGCTATTAAGTGACTGGGTGTTGAAATCCTACTTCCTTTTCCTTTTCTTTCACAGAAGGAAAATATGGACTGTGCGTATCAAAAATCAGTGTCTCTAGGAAGTTGAGGGTTTGGGACAGTCTTCTTGGACACTCGATCCCAAATACATGGAAGGCAGCTATGAGAGTGGCCAAGGCTGTAATACAGTCATCCACCTTTGTGAGTCTCTCTTTTTCTAAATACAAAGAAAATTCACAGACATCCATGTTGAAAGGGTTCTTAACTTCTAACACGGGTGTGGACACTTGCACCTGAAAAAAAAAGATTACAGTTGTCACCACACCATGATGTGTAAACTAGCTAAATAATACAAGATGCCTCAATCTAACCATGATATTACAATATATGAGCTTGTTGCAATTTAGCATATTTGTAAATATGACAAAACATAACTTCAAAATAGGCCACCATCCTGCTTCAAATAAATAATCATATAAAGATATGAAATCTCAAACCAGTGATCATTGAAATACTGCATACCTTCTCATTCACAATGACAAAAAGGCTGGGATCCTCCCCAAAAACATCTGGTAGGAGTAAACAGGTGGCTGTCATCTTCATATCTGTCAAAGCAAACAGGCTCACAGTCCAAGTAAAAATAAGCTCTTACCAATTGTTGTAAGTAAAGCCAGTATCAGAACATGTGAATTTTTTTTTGTTACCTTCTACAGAGAACAAACTAGCCTTCTTAGATCAGTGTTTCCCTACCATTTTTTAAACCAACATCCCCTTCTAATAAACATTCAGGATCCCCTGTTCTGCCCTCCAGATCACTGCCAGGAGAAGATAAGAGTTCTGTACTCTCTGTCCCTCAGCCAGGGTGATTTCATTGTACTTTACCTTGTGGCTTGTAAATTACCTTGTGTATGAAATTAACAGGTTACTAGTTTCCTAAATATAATTTTACAATATCAAGTGTACTTTTAAAATCTACACCTCAACTCCTCCTAGTTGAGAAATTCTTTTTTCTTTCCCACATGTTGTTTCACTGAATTCTACAAAGCATAGCTTTCCTAATTATCCTGAATTACACAGATAACTGAGACCAGATCACCCTATCCCTTAGGTTTACTAACGTTTCAACATGTCTTCATCTGTATGCTGTTTCATTTTTTCTTGCAATGCAATATTGATTGGATTGTCCACCAAAGAAAAAGAAGCCAGTATATTTTCTGAATAGGATTCCAAAATGTGCCTTGTTTTCTTATAAATATCTGTTCTTGTAAGAAGTTGGAATTCTCTGAACAGCTGAAAAAAGAAAAAGATCACAAGAAAAGCTAATGTATAGAATATAAGGAAGTAAATTATTCTTTAGAATTACATTAAGCTCTGAATGTTAGTTTATATACTAGATATTTGATTAGCTTTAGTGGAGAAGTATAAACACTTAGGACGGAGGAGGAGAAAAGAATGAAAGCCTGAAGTGAACTGTCAGATTTCACGAAGCAAACCTTGAAAAATCCCTGACCATGGTATCCTAAGGGGAAAAGAGCTTTAGAAACTCTGTAAGATCAGACAGAAATAAAGGGTGAAAACCAAAATGAGTCTAGGAGCTTTGACTACAAGGTGAAAGCAAAAACAGTTTACCTGTGTGGAAACCCCTTTACTCAAAACCACCTTTTCTTGCCACCGCCTAAGTTCTTCCCTTTGGAGAAGTCCACCACCACTGTCCCCCTCCCAACTTTTCTGACAGTGGCATTATAAGACTGTTCATCACCCACACTAGTAGAAATTATGTAATTATCACTTTCCTTAAAACACTATAAGGAACAGTTATATACTACCCACTGGGTCTCATCATTTCTTGAGTATTTTGGTGGATCATAAATTGCCCCAAGATTAGGTCCAAAAGTTAAGTTATTGGAAAATTGGAATTCACATTCTCATAAAGACATAGCAGCTCTGCTATCAGGCAACACAGTGGATGACTAATTTAGATTAATACCCTACAAAGAACCTCTCTCAGCAGGGAGATGTGAAGTGAAGCATGAGGAAGGTAAATATTGTCCACTTTCTTGGGTGCACAGCTTAGGAATTTTTTAACCTTTTTTTAAAAAAATTAATTTCAAGTCGAACTTAAAGTTGCAGAAAGAGTAAACAGAGCTTGCAACTTCCCCCAAGGCTAACATTTCTGATCCATTTGAAAGTAAGCTGTAGATATGATGCCCTCTTACCCCTTAATTCTTCATTGTGTATTATTATTCCTTGTACTTAGCTAGAAGTACAAGGATGCTCGCCTATATAACTACAGCATAACCATCAAAATCAGGAAAATCTTATCCATTCAAACTTGCCAGTTGTTGCAGTCATGCTCTTTATAAATCCAGAACCTAATCCAGGAACACGTGAGATTTAGATACCATGTTTCTTTAGTCTCCTTCAATCTGAAGCAGCATCTTGGTTTTCTTAAATTCCCTGACATTTTTGAAAAGTAGAGGCCAATTACTTAGCAGAACACCCTTCATTCTAGGTTTGAATGATGTTTCTTCATGATTTATGAATTATGGCAAGAATGCAGGCACTTCTCCATCAGAGGTGGTAACTGGCACCATTATTGAAGATACTAACTTATCACTCAGTGAAGATGGAATCTGACAGGTTAATTAATATATACGTTATTAATTAACATATAGTTGTAAGTGTTTTAAGGGGGGTTTCCCTTGAGTTGATGTAAATATATTGTTTTTCTGGTCTTTCAGCCATAAGATTTCACATCCACCAATGATTCTTGCCTGAATCAAGTATTACTATTGAATATGATAGTTGCCAAATGGTGACCTTCTAATTCCATAATTCTTTCTAAATTTATTGGCTTTCTACTCTATGGTGTAGCTTTCTCTTCTCCTACATTAATTTATTCATCTATTTGTATCACTACAGAATAATAAATTCCTTTTTACTCAAATGATCATAACTCTAATCCTTTTTGGTTTTTTTGTGGTACGCAGGCCTCTCACTGTTGTGGCCTCTCCCATTGTGGAGCACAGGCTCTGGACGCGCAGGCTCAGCGGCCATGGCTCACAGGCCCAGCCGCTCCGCAGCATGTGGGATCTTCCCGGACCGGGGCACGAACCCAGCAGGCGGACTCTCAACCACTGCGCCACCAGGGAAGCCCTCTAATCCTTTTATTATTTATATTAATGCTCAGATTGTCCAGATTCGTCCAGTAGGAGTTGACCCCTGAATCCTCTTGACATAGCCTCTCGGTCTGTGAGCACTTCCTTAGTTTCTGGCACTACACAATACTTCAGGCTCATCTCGTATTTTTTCTGCCTCAGCCTTGGAGTCAGCTATTTCTGCAAAAGCCCCGGGTTCCTTTTAATGGAGAATGATATTTAAAAACTAAGATTTCAGCCCTTGATGTGCTCATTGCTTCACTGGTGTTCTAGGGTTTCTTACAGAACAAAGCTAGGAAATACATATTTGTATATACATGCACACATACAGACACACATCTATCTGTTTAAATATCTATATATAAGTATTGAAAACCATGAGTTCACACTGATACCTTCAATTCCAACCCAACAACACAGGCCTTATTCCAACCTCCCTGCTTCCCATACATCCTCTCTTAATAGCGAAAACCTGGCTCCCATTATCCTGGATGTATTGATATTTACTTATTTGCCCAAATCTTCCCCAAATGTCATGTAGCCAAACCCCCAGCTACGAATGGTCAGCCACAGAATGGCCAACCCAATATTTACTTATTTGCTCAAATCTTCCCCAACCCTCATGTAGCCAAACCCCCAGTCATGAATGGTCAGTCACAAAAGAGCCCCTCTCTCTACAACCCCAGGTTTTGTCCCAGTGGTTATTCACCTTAATCTTTTTTCCTTTTCTATTCATATTGGATCACTTTTTTCTTCAAGTTCACAGACTCTTAGTTTGCATTTCCCAATAAGCATTTCCCTATCCAATGATGTTTTCATTTCAGATAAATGTTCTTTTCAGTTCTGAATTTCAATTTGGTTCTTTTAAAATATATATTCCATTCTCTGCTAAGATGCCCCACGGTGATGCTGCATGGAATTCACTGGTTTTACCGTGTTCCCACCATCCTGAAGCAGCTGGCTTGATAGAACGGTGAAATGGCCTTTTGAAGACTTCGTTACAGCCAGTTAGGTAGCAGTTCCTTATAGGGCTGGGGTAAGGTTCTCCAGGAGCTGTATATGCGCTGAGTCAGAGCCCCATATATGGTGCTGTTTCTCTCATAGCCGGAATTCACAAGTCCAGGAATCCAGGGATGGAAAATGGAGTGGCACCACTCACTATTACCCCTAGTGACCACTAGTAGGAAGTCTGGATTAAACTGAGGGTGTTAAATTTTGTTCTGGCAGGCAATTAAATTTCTGGTTGATCCTTCTGGTTCTGTCAGACTTAATCTTATTGTTTGTTTGAATGAGTTTATTTCGGTTTATTTTGGTTTTTGTCCTTAGTTCTAGGCAATGGCCCCAACTCAAATCTAGGACATAAAGTGTGGACTTTCTGGAGTCTCAGATGGATGCCCAAGATGCTCAGCAAGGTCTTCCCTCTCTGACTGGGCCACAATTCTTATTTTTCAACACCGTGTCTCCTCTGCTTTCAGGTTGCCATCCTGTGGCAGCCTCTCTTCGCAGCTTTGTGGGATCTTGTCCTGTGCGGTCCAGCTCTCAGCCAAAGACCTCTGGGGGATCCCTCCATGGACTTCTGCCCTCCATCTTTCCTCTAGTACCTTCTCTCACAAATACCAGCTACTTCATCATTCCCAAACTCCCACCTCTAACTGTTCAACTCTGTGAGACCACCATTCTGCTTGGCTTTCCCCTTTTTGTGCCATGATCTAGAAAGTAACCCCAAGGAAGAAAACTGAGGCCCATCCTGTATGTTCCCCTTTAATCAAGATCAGAGTCCTACAGAGAACAAACTAGTGGTTGCCAGAGGGAAGGGCATGGGGAATGGGTGAAATACATGAAGGGGACCAAGAGGTAAAAAATTACTAGTTATGAAATAAATAAGTCACAGGGATGTAAGGTACAACACAGGAAATATAGTCAATATAATTGTAATAACTTTCTATAATGCATAATCTATAAAAATATCGAAACACTATGTTGTACACCTGAAACTAACATAATGTTGTAAGTCAACTATAATTCAATTAATTTATTTAAAATAATCAATTTCATAAAACAAACAAAAAAAAGAGCAGAGTCCTGCGATGACTACTCTCCAATGCCTGGAAGCAGTTGCCTCAAATATCCCATGAAACTGGGATATTTTTCCCAGTTTTATCCATGTTAATGATGGGAAGGTAGGTCCAGGACCAGTTTCTCCATCATGGCCAAAAACAAAACTCAGATTCTTTTGTTTTCCCTTGAAACTTTATATTAGCTGGTGATTCTTAGACACTTCACTCAAGTTTTAAACAATGATTGTTGAAATAGTTTCTCAGTAAGGTGAAAACTATAGCCTTTCAAAGGATTTACTGGAAATTTGAGGAATTATTTAAATTTGTGTTTGGTATTTTCCCCTCCTCAACTTTTCTTTTTTTTTTTTTTTATCATGTTTTTATTTTTATTTTATTTTTATTTTTATTTTTTTATTTTTATTTTTTTTATTTTTTTATTTTTTGCTTTATAACAAATTAAATCAGTTATACATATACATAGGTTCCCATATCCCCTCCCTTTTGCGTCTCCCTCCCACCCTCCCTATCCCACCCCTCCAGGCGGTCACAAAGCACCGAGCTGATCTCCCTGTGCTATGCGGCTGCTTCCCACTAGCTATCTACCTTACGTTTGGTAGTGTATATATGTCCATGCCGCTCTTTCACTTTGTCACAGCTTACCCTTCCCCCTCCCCATATCCTCAAGTCCATTCTCTAGTAGGTCTGTGTCTTTATTCCTGTCTTACCCCTATGTTCTTCATGACATTTTTTTTTCTTAAATTCCATATATATGTGTCAACATACAGTATTTGTCTTTCTCTTTCTGACTTACTTCACTCTGTATGACAGACTCTAGGTCTATCCACCTCATTACAAATAGCTCAATTTCATTTCTTTTTATGGCTGAGTAATATTCCATTGTATATATGTGCCACATCTTATTTACACATTCATCCGATGATGGACACTTAGGTTGTTTCCATCTCCGGGCTATTGTAAATAGGGCTGCTATGAACATTTTGGTACATGTCTCTTTTTGAATTATGGTTTTCTCAGGGTATATGCCCAGTAGTGGGATTGCTGGGTCATATGGTAGTTCTATTTGTAGTTTTTTAAGGAACCTCCATACGGTTCTCCATAGTGGCTGTACCAATTCACATTCCCACCAGCAGTGCAAGAGTGTTCCCTTTTTTCCACACCCTCTCCAGCATTTATTGTTTCTAGATTTTTTGATGATGGCCATTCTGACTGGTGTGAGATGATAACTCATTGTAGTTTTGATTTGCATTTCTCTAATGAGTAAAGATGTTGAGCATCCTTTCATGTGTTTGTTGGCAGTCTGTATATCTTCTGTGGAGAAATGTCTATTTAGGTCTTCTGCCCATTTTTGGATTGGGTTGTTTGTTTTTTTGTTATTGAGCTGCCTGAGCTGCTTATAAATTTTGGAGATTAATCCTTTGTCAGTTGCTTCATTTGCAAATATTTTCTCCCATTCTGAGGGATGTCTTTTGGTCTTGTTTATGGTTTCCTTTGCTGTGCAAAAGCTTTTCAGTTTCATTAGGTCCCATGTGTTTATTTTTGTCTTTATTTCCATTTCTCTAGGAGGTGGGTCAAAAAGGATCTTGCTGTGATTTATGTCATAGTGTGTTCTGCCTATGTTTTCCTCTAAGAGTTTGATAGTTTCTGGCCTTACATTTAGGTCTTTAATCCACTTTGAGCTTATTTTTGTGTATGGTGTTAGGGAGTGATCTAATCTCATACTTTTACATGTCCCTATCCAGTTTTCCCAGCACCACTTATTGAAGAGACTGTCCTTTCTCCACTGTACCTTCCTGCCTCCTTTATCAAAGATAAGGTGACCATATGTCCGTGGGTTTATCTCTGGGCTTTCTATCCTGTTCCATTGATCTATCTTTCTGTTTTTGTGCCAGTACCATACTGTCTTGATTACTGTAGCTTTGTAGTATAGTCTGAAGTCAGGGAGCCTGATTCCTCCAGCTCCATTTTTCGTTCTCAAGATTGCTTTGGCTATTCGGGGTCTTTTGTGTTTCCATACAAATTGTGAAATTTTTTGTTCTAGTTCTGTGAAAAATGCCAGTGGTAGTTTGATAGGGATTGCATTGAATCTGTAGATTGCTTTGGGTAGTAGAGTCATTTTCACAATGTTGATTCTTCCAATCCAAGAACATGGTACATCTCTCCATCTATTTGTATCATCTTTAATTTCTTTCATCAGTGTCTTATAATTTTCTGCATACAGGTCTTTTGTCTCCTTAGGTAGGTTTATTCCTAGATATTTTATTCTTTTTGTTGCAATGGTAAATGGGAGTGTTTCCTTGATTTCACTTTCAGATTTTTCATCATTGGTATATAGGAATGCCAGAGATTTCTGTGCATTAATTTTGTATCCGGCAACTTTACCCAATTCATTGATTAGCTCTAGTAGTTTTCTGGTAGCATCTTTAGGATTCTCTATGTATAGTATCATGTCATCTGCAAACAGTGACAGCTTTACTTCTTCTTTTCCGATTTGGATTCCTTTTATTTCCTTTTCTTCTCTGATTGCTGTGGCTAAAACTTCCAAAACTATGTTGAATAAGAGTGGTGAGAGTGGGCAGCCTTGTCTTGTTCCTGATCTTAGTGGAAATGGTTTCAGTTTTCCACCATTGAAGACGATGCTGGCTGTGGGTTTGTCATATATGGCCTTTATTATGTTGAGGAAAGTTCCCTCTATGCCTACTTTCTGCAGGGTTTTTATCATAAATGGGTGTTGAATTTTGTCGAAAGCTTTCTCTGCATCTATTGAGATGATCATATGGTTTTTCTCCTTCAATTTGTTAATATGGTGTATCACGTTGATTGATTTGCGTATATTGAAGAATCCTTGCATTCCTGGAATAAACCCCACTTGATCATGGTGTATGATCCTTTTAATGTGCTGTTGGATTCTGTTTGCTAGTATTTTGTTGAGGATTTTTGCATCTATGTTCATCAGTGATATTGGCCTGTAGTTTTCTTTCTTTGTGACATCCTTGTCTGGTTTTGGTATCAAGGTGATGGTGGTCTCGTAGAATGAGTTTGCGAGTGTTCCCCCTTCTGCTATATTTTGGAAGAGTTTGAGAAGGATAGGTGTTAGCTCTTCTCTAAATGCTTGATAGAATTCACCTGTGAAGCCATCTGGTCCTGGGCTTTTGTTTGTTGGAAGATTTTTTATCACAGTTTCAATTTCAGTGCTTGTGATTCGTCTGTTCATATTTTCTATTTCTTCCTGATTCAGTCTTGGCAGGTTGTGCATTTCTAAGAATTTGTCCATTTCTTCCAGGTTGTCCATTTTATTGGCATAGAGTTGCTTGTAGTAATCTCTCATGATCTTTTGTATTTCTGCAGTGTCAGTTGTTACTTCTCCTTTTTCATTTCTAATTCTATTGATTTGAGTCTTCTCCCTTTTTTTCTTGATGAGTCTGGCTAATGGTTTATCAATTTTGTTTATCTTCTCAAAGAACCAGCTTTTAGTTTTATTGATCTTTGCTATCGTTTCCTTCATTTCTTTTTCATTTATTTCTGATCTGATTTTTATGATTTCTTTCCTTCTGCTAACTTTGGGGTGTTTTTGTTCTTCTTTCTCTAATTGCTTTAGGTGCAAGTTTAGGTTGTTTATTCGAGATGTTTCCTGTTTCTTAAGGTGGGATTGTATTGCTATAAACTTCCCTCTTAGAACTGCTTTTGCTGCATCCCATAGGTTTTGGGTCGTCGTGTCTCCATTGTCATTTGTTTCTAGGTATTTTTTAATTTCCTCTTTGATTTCTTCAGTGATCACTTCGTTATTAAGTAGTGTATTGTTTCGCCTCCATGTGTTTCTATTTTTTACAGCTCTTTTCCTGTAATTGATATCTAGTCTCATAGCATTTTGGTCAGAAAAGATACTTGATACAATTTCAATTTTCTTAAATTTACCAAGGCTTGATTTGTGACCCAAGATATGATCTATCCTGGAGAATGTTCCATGAGCACTTGAGAAAAATGTGTATTCTGTTGTTTTTGGATGGAATGTCCTATAAATATCAATTAAGTCCATCTTGTTTAATGTATCATTTAAAGCTTGTGTTTCCTTATTTATTTTCATTTTGGATGATCTGTCCATTGGTGAAAGTGGGGTGTTAAAGTCCCCTACTATGATTGTGTTACTGTCGATTTCTCCTTTTATGGCTGTTAGTATTTGTCTTATGTATTGAGGTGCTCCTATGTTGGGTGCATAAATATTTACAATTGTTATATCTTCTTCTTGGATCGATCCCTTGATCATTATGTAGTGTCCTTCTTTGTCTCTTCTAGTAGTCTTTATTTTAAAGTCTATTTTGTCTGATATGAGAATTGCTACTCCAGCTTTCTTTTGGTTTCCATTTGCATGGAATATCTTTTTCCATCCCCTTACTTTCAGTCTGTATGTGTCTCTAGGTCTGAAGTGGGTCTCTTGTAGACAGCATATATATGGGTCTTGTTTTTGTATCCATTCAGCCAATCTGTGTCTTTTGGTGGGAGCATTTAGTCCATTTACATTTAAGGTAATTATCGATATGTATGTTCCTATTCCCATTTTCTTAATTGTTTTGGGTTCGTTATTGTAGGTCTTTTCCTTCTGTTGTGTTTCTTGCCTAGAGAAGTTCCTTTAGCATTTGTTGTAAAGCTGGTTTGGTGGTGGTGAACTCTCTCAGCTTTTGCTTGTCTGTAAAGGTTTTAATTTCTTCATCAAATCTGAATGAGATCCTTGCTGGGTAGAGTAATCTTGGTTGCAGGTTTTTCTCTTTCATCACTTTAATTATGTCCTGCCACTCCCTTCTGGCTTGTAGAGTTTCTGCTGAGACATCAGCTGTTATCCTGACGGGGATTCCCTTGTGTGTTATTTGTTGTTTTTCCCTTGCTGCTTTTTTTTTTTTTTTTTTTTTTTTTTTTTGCGGTACGTGGGCCTCTCACTGTACGGGCCTCTCCCGTTGCGGAGCACAGGCTCCGGATGCGCAGGCTCAGCGGCCATGGCTCACGGGCCCAGCTGCTCCGCGGCATATGGGATCCTCCCGGACCGGGGCACGAACCCGTATCCCCTGCATCGGCAGGCGGACTCTCAACCACTGCGCCACCAGGGAGGCCCTCCCTTGCTGCTTTTAATATGATTTCTTTGTGTTTAATTTTTGACAGTTTGATTAATATGTGTCTTGGCGTATTTCTCCTTGGATTTATTCTGTATGGGACTCTCTGTGCCTCCTGGACTTGATTAACTATTTCCTTTCCCATATTAGGGAAGTTTTCAACTATAATCTCTTCAAATATTTTCTCAGTCCCTTTCTTTTTCTCTTCTTCTTCGGGAACCCCTATAATTCGAATGTTGGTGCGTTTAATGTTGTCCCAGAGGTCTCTGAGACTGTCCTCTGTTCTTTTCATTCTTTTTTCTTTATTTTGCTCTGCAGCAGTTATTTCCACTATTTTATCTTCCACCTCACTTATCCGTTCTTCTGCCTCAGTTATTCTGCTATTGATCCCATCTAGAGTATTTTTTATTTCATTTATTGTGTTTTTAATCGATGCTTGATTCATCTTTAGTTCTTCTAGGTCCTTGTTAACTGTTTCTTGCATTTTGTCTGTTCTATTTCCAAGATTTTGGATCTGGGAAATAGAATCTTGGATCATCTTTACCATCATCATTCTGAATTCTTTTTCAGGTAGACTGCCTATTACCTCTTCATTTGTTAGGTCTGGTGGGTTTTTATCTTGTTCCTTCTCCTGCTGTGTGTTTTTCTGTCTTCTCATTTTGCTTATGTTACTGTGTTTGGTGTCTCCTTTTTGTAGGCTGCAGGTTCGTAGTTCCCGTTGTCTTTGGTGTCTGTCCCCAGTGGCTAAGGTTGGTTTAGTGGGTTGTGTAGGCTTCCTGGTGGAGGGGACTAGTGCCTGTGTTCTGGTGAATGAGGCTGGATCTTGTCTTTCTGGTGGGCAGGTCCACGTCTGGTGGTGTGTTTTGGGGTGTCTGTGGACTTTTTATGATTTTAGGCCACCTCTCTGCTAATGGGTGGCGTTGTGTTCCTGTCTTGCTAGCTGTTTGGCATAGGGTGTCCAGCACTGTAGCTTGCTGGTCGTTGAGTGAAGCTGGGTGCTGGTGTTGAGATGGAGATCTCTGGAAGATTTTCGCCGTTTGATATTATGTGGAGCTGGGAGGTCTCTTGTGGACCAGTGTCCTGAAGTTGGCTCTCCCACCTCAGAGGCACAGCACTGACTCCTGGCTCCTCAATTTGCGATGATTTGTTGTCTTTTCATGTATTCCACAGATGCAGGGTACATCAAGTTGATTGTGGAGCTTTAATCCGCTGCTTCTGAGGCTGCTGGGAGAGGTTTCCCTTTCTTTTCTTTGTTCTCACAGCTCCTGGGTCTCAGCTTTGGATTTGGCCCCGCCTCTGCTTGTAGGTCGCCGGAGGGCGTCTGTTCTTCGCTCAGACAGGACAGAGTTAAAGGAGCAGCCTTTTCGGGGACTCTGGCTCACTCAGGCCGGGCGGGAGGGAGGGGCACAGAGTGCGGGGCGAGCCTGCAGCGGCAGAGGTCGGCGTGACGTTGCACCAGCCCGAGGCACGCCGTGCGTTCTCCCAGGGAAGCCGTCTCTGGATCCCGGGACCCCGGCAGTGGCGGGCTGCACAGGCTCCCGGAAGGGCGGCGTGGACAGTGTCCTGCGCTCGCACACAGGCTTCTTGGTGGCGGCAGCAGCAGCCCCAGCGTCTCACGCCCGTCACTGGGCTCCGCGCTTTCAGTCGTGACTCGCGCCCGTCTGTGGAGCCCCTTTAAGCAGCGCTCTTAATCCCCTCTCCTCGCGCACCAGGAAACCAAGAGGGAAGAAAAAGTCTCTTGCCTCTTCGGCAGCTCCAGAGTTTTCCCGGACTCCCTGCCGGCTAGCTGTGGCACATTAGCCCCCTTCAGGCTGAGTTCTCGCCGCCAGCCCCAGTCCTCTCCCTGCGCTCTGACCGAAGCCCGAGCCTCAGCTTCCAGCGCCGCCTGCCCTGGCGGGCGAGCAGACAAGCCTCTCGGGCTGGTGAGTGCCGCTCGGCACCGATCCTCTGTGCGGGAATCTCTCCGCTTTGCCCTACCCAGGTATGTGGGGAGTTTCTTGCCTTTTGGGAGGTCTGGGGTCTTCTGCCAGCATTCAGTAGGTGTTCTGTAGGAGTTGTTCCACGTGTAGCTGTATTTCTGGTGTATCCGTGGGGAGGAAGGTGATCTCCGAGTCTTACTCTTCCGCCATCTTTAGCCCTGATCTCCCTCAACTTTTCTTACTTGTCTTGTGCCACATCCACTAGGTCCCAGTAACAAATTCCTAGTTGATAATATTCTACTCTCATGAAGAACATTTTAGAAGTTTAAATTTTTAAATTTTCTGTTGAGAGAAAGTTTTTTGAGAGGAGGACGTTGATGAGTACAGGTGGTAATTGAGGGTCCTGGGACCAGCTTCCCACACTGTCTGCTTCTCTTCAACCAACCTGCGTCCACAAGCTCCCTAAGTGCCAAGCGTTTCCACATTGGTAGTAGAAACAAACAGGTGATGGGGGAGGTCTGAAGCAGAGGCAGCTGTCCTACTACAGGGATTGTTTGTTAACCGGGTATTTGTAAGCAAGGTCAAACCTGCTTTTATTTTCAGAAGCGCCACAAGGATTTTATGAATTGTTAATCCCAGCTAGCTACCCAAGGCTGAGTTAGGGACGTACTTCCTGAAGAAGGCTAAATGTTTAAACCTTTTGTTTACAACAATAAATAGGGCAACTTTATTCAGTAAGTACAGCCATTACCAAAACCATACCCCAATCCACATTTTGAATATAAAGGGTGAAATACCTGAGGGAATAGGAAGAAAAGGCTTACAGATGCCACAATGGGAGACTTAAACAAAGCAGGAGAGATACAGCCTTAGGTCTGAAATGTCTCTACTCTTCATTAGAGCTATAATGAACCCCAGATGTACTATCAACTATAGTTCTTTGAAAGGCCACTGAACCATAGCTCATCTGTTTTAATCACTAAAACTTTGTAGGCTGCAGTCCAGTGAAAACCCCAAAGGTTGCAACATCAGTGACCAGAGCAGCCTTACCAGCCACTGTTGTAAGTGGGGAATGCGGGAAATACATGAAGGGGACCAAGAGTCCCCTTGGTTTGTGTCCCCCACCAAATGTTTGTGTCCCCCACCAAATTCATATGTTGAAACCTAGCAGTGTGATGGTATTAGGAGATGAGGTCTTTGGGAGGTGCTTAGGTCATGAGGGCAGAGGCCTCATGAATGGGGTTAGTGCAGTGTGATGGTATTAGGAGATGAGGTCTTTGGGAGGTGCTGAGGTCATGAGGGCAGAGGCCTCATAAATGGGGTTAGTGCCCTTATACAAAAGCCCCCAGAGAGCTATCTTGCCCTTCAGTCATATGAAGTTACAGCTAAGGAGCAACATCCATGAACCAGAAAGTGGACTCTCACCAGACACTAAATCTGAAGGTACCTTGATCTTGAACTTCCCCGACTCCAGAGCTGGGAGAAATACATTTCAATTGTTTATAAGCTACTCAGTCGATGGTATTTTTGTTTATAGTAGCTAGATTGGACTAAGCCATCAACCATCTACTAACTCATCCAGCATTCAAAAAAATCAATACTTCATTTGTATTTTACGCACAGTACTCTGCTAGGTACTTTGGGAACTACTACAATGTTCAGAACATCCTCCTTACATTTAAAGAGTTTATAGGCTATCAGTTTAACAGTTTTTTACTTTAAAAGTATATTTTGTACATGTGTCAATCTGGCATACTCTTCTAACAGCTAGAGGCTATACCATATATTACTGTTCCTAGCAACCCAAAGATTAAGGAGAAAGCAAGCAATAAATAAGGTAGGGTTGCTGAGAAAAAATTAAATAAAATAATCCATGTAAAGCACTGAGAACATAGCTGCTATGTAGCAAACACTCAGATGTTTGGTATAGACATTATTATTAAAATAAAACATGTAGGCAAATTCTTATTTCAGTTTCTTTTGGAAGAAGAAAAGCATGTAAAACTTTTCATTTCCAGTTTGGTTGATTGCACCTACAGAATTCCTCCATGAAATGTATTCTCAGATAAAAACATTGAAGAGTCTTTCATTATATACTACAGCCAAAATTCCACTAAAATTGTAATAGGACCCTTTAATGGCCACCTTAAATAAACTAAATGGCAGGGTGTCTGATTTACACATAAACTTCGTATATTTTAAGACCACTTTATGAAATGATTTGGGATCATAAAGGAAATAGATTTTGAGTAATGTTGCATGCTAACAGTTATCTCATAAACTATCTTGATTGTCTAAATGCACGCAA
Organism: Mesoplodon bidens; assembly: GCF_964165515.1. Lineage (NCBI taxonomy): Eukaryota > Metazoa > Chordata > Mammalia > Artiodactyla > Ziphiidae > Mesoplodon > Mesoplodon bidens. Next base: position 61,758,946 of record NC_138168.1, read on the forward strand.
AGGGAAAATGTTTCCCACTGTCAAAATACCCCAAAGTAGTGGTGCCCCTTCCTCCACAATATGTCCAGTGATGGAGAACTCTTCCAAGCTGAAGGCAGCCAGTGTGTGTTATCACAATATGATTCCAGAAATTTTTACCAAATGGTCCTAGTTGTACCCCTTGGGCCTCGCACATTCTCCTGAGATTCATAACCACCATCTTGTTGCATGGTCTTTTTACCACTCCAAGAGGAAAGAGACAAAAATCAATTTGGACATTATAATCAGACTATTATAAGCAAATAAAAATACCTGATAGGGGCACTTCAGGAAAGGAAACATTTTAAGAATGTCCTTGAGAGGTGTTCTGCTGCTGATCAACTTTCTTCTTATTTCCAAAGTCTGGCTCATCCTTTTATCAATTTCACTCCAGTCTTTTTCTGTTTTCACATATTCTTGCTGGAACCAGTTAATATGTTCATCTACCTCATAATCTAAACAAACAGCTTCCTCCTGCAAAATATTTTCAAAATATTAATATGTTCCATGTTTCAAGTGGCAGTTTAATGCTCATGAAAACCTGAATTATGGGCTGTTATGGCACACTCAACGATTCACTCATGTAGTGAGCACTACTATGTAGCATTATGCTTGGCTTTGAACGTGGTTAACAAATGTCTTTGACGCTGTGAACAAATCAAACAGTTAATAACTGACTCTGGAATTATAATCTGTTCTCTTTTTTTAAAAAAAGTATTTATTTATTCATTTATTTAATTTTTGGCTGCATTGGGTCTTTGCTGCTGCACGCGGGTTTTCTCTAGTTGCTGAGAGCAGGGGCTACTCTTTGTTGCGGTGGGCGGGCTTCTCATTGTGGTGGCTTCTCTTGTTGTGAAGCAATGGCTTCTAGGTGCACGGGCTTCATTAGTTGTGGCACATGGGCTTCAGTAGTTGTGGCTCGCAGGCTCAGTAGTTGTGGCACACGGGCTTAGTTGCTCCGCGGCATGTGGGATCTTCCCAGACCAGGGCTCGAACCCGTGTCCCCTGCATTGGCAGGTGGATTCTTAACCACTGCACCACCAGGGAAGTCCCATAATCTGTTCTCTTGACAGATCTAAGAGTTATTTCATTTCCTACATACCTTTTTACGTGGAAACCTAGATTATCCAGAATGTTCACACTGAATAGAAATGTCATCTATTCCTATGCATTTGAATTTTAGAAGACAAAATATTAAGAAGAGATAAAAGGGTTTAAATTAAGTTTTTGTTATTGTTTGTATTTTTCCTTCTTAAATGCTTTTTTAGGGCTGCAGTACCATGCCATATAATCCAAATTCAAAATAATAATGGTGGGTAATTTGTGATGCTGAATCATGAAGCTGTCAATTATATTCGCTATGCATTTGGGTACATTGGATGGGGTGGGGTGGCTATAAGTACCTCACATATTCTCATTAAAAATCTAAGGTAGGGACTCCCCTGGTGGCGCAGTGGTTAAGAATCCACCTGCCAAAGTAGGGGACATGGGTTTGAGCCCTGGTCCGGGAAGATCCCACATGCCACAGAGCTACTAAGCCTGTGCACCACAGCTACTGAGCCTGTGCTCTAGAGCCCATGAGCTGCAACTACTGAAGCCCGTGCACCTAGAGCCCGTGCTCTGCAACAAGAGAAGCCACTGCAATGAGAAGCCCGCGCACCTCAATGGAGAGTAGCCCCAGCTCGCCACAGCTAGAGAAACCCCGCGTGCAGCAAGACCCAACGCAGCCAAAAATGAATAAATAAATTTATTTTTAAAAATCTAAGGTAATCAACAGGCTTTGAGGAGACAAGAAAAAAATCTTTCTAGAAAAGTTAGTTGAGCGGACACTTGGCTGAACTACACTTGAATCAACAAGTTGACAAACTGTCTAGCTGACCAGAATGTGAGCAGATGTTACCTGTAAAAGATGAAAAAATAGTAAAAAGCCTAAAAGGCTCCTATATCAAGACTTTACAAGCATTTTAGGAAAGCGTCAGGTAGATCCACTATCTGTGAACATAGGATGATTAGCAAGACATAGACCAAGTGAACAAATTCCTAGAAAAATATAACATACAAACAGACTAAAAAGAAATTCCTAGAACCTTATATAAATTTAATTAGAAGACGAAAGTCTTTCCACAAAGAAAATTCCAAGACCTGAAGTTTTCACAGACAAATTCTACTAAACTTTCAAAACAGAGGGCATACCAAATTTATGCAATTTTTTTCAAGGAGTCAAAAAAAAAAAAAAAAGAAATTCTATGAAGAATTCCAACCCATACTATGACGCCTCTATGTCTATGACATTGATTCCCAAACCTGAAAGAATTGTATGAGAGAGGATAATTACAGGTCGATCTCATTCATGAACAAAGTTGCAAATATTAGGAACAAGGAACAACTAACTTGGATCTATCCCAGAAATGCAATAAGGGTTTGACATTAGTAACTGGACATGCTCCCTGCTAACTATGGTGTTCCCCAGAGAGTGTCATTTAACCCTCTGATTCCTCTAAGGGGGTATTTATCTGAGTTATCCGGTCTAAAAGCCACTAGCCACATATGGCTATGCAGCACTTGAACTGTGGCTAGGCGAAATTAAGATGTGTGCTGGCAACACTGAATTTCAAAGACTTAGTATGCAAAAAAAGAATGTAAAACATCTCATTAACAATTTTTCATAATGATTACATGTTGAAATGATAATATTGGGTTAAGTAAACTATACTCTTAATGTTATAATTCCACCTGCTTCTTTTTACGTTTTTTAATGTGGCTACTAGGAAATCTTAAATTATATCTGTGGTGTGTATTATATTTCTATTGAACAGTGCTGTGTTAGATGCTAGAGTTTTCTTCATACCAAATCCAGTCATCCCTGTTTCCACTTCTATTGTCATCAAATTGACTTTGGAAACGATGTTTCCCTGTGTAACTTGAACAGTCTCTTTCCTTAACATTCAGTCACGTGTCTTAGTCAATCCGCAGGGAAACTGCTTTGACTTTGCCCCGTGTTTCCAAGTGCACAGCTGACTTGTAAAACTTCACAGTATTAGCAGATGTGCCACCTGCTGATGGCAGTAATTGCATTATATCCAGAATGCAATTAACTGTCAATATTTTTCTTCAACTTTTGTTCCTTGTTCAGTTTTGCACCATGAGAGAAACATCTGTGGAAAAGGCTATAAAAATGATTAGTATTTATACAATAAATCATTATGTCAGGTGCAGTAAGAAACAAACAGTAAATGCCCTAAAAGAAATTAAAAGAAACCTAGTGTATGTCCTTAGCATTGACTAAGCAGTTTTTGCATGACTTTCAATTCCATTGTATTTGTAAGCCAAAGAAAGCTAACACGCAAAACTGTTTCATGACTTTCAAGGTCACTGGGTACATATATACCCAATAAGTAGGAAAAGAAATGTTTTAAGAGAGAAATGAATTACAGTAGCCCCCTACTTATCTGCGGGGGATACGTTCCAAGAGCCCCAGTGGAAGCCTGAAACCAAAGATGGTACTGAACCTTATATATACTATGTTTTTCCCTTAATACGTACCTATGATAAAGTTTAATTTATAAATTAGGCACAGTAAGAGATTAACAACAATAATAATAAAATAGAACAATTATAACAATACACTGTAATAAAAGTTATGTGAATGTGGTCTCTCTCTCAACTTAAAACTTATAAATTGTTTATTTCTAGAACTTTCCATTTAATATTTTCAGAACACAGTCGACTGAGGGTAACTGAAACCCCAGAAAGCGAAACTGTGGATGTTGGGGAGGGCTACTGTATAAGTATAGTGTTAGTCATTTAACACCCGGCAGTTTGTTTGTTTATTTATTTATCTATTTATTTATTTAACAAAAGTCTGGAGGACTGTGGATGCAAGGACACCCCACAATCACTTATTAAATCCCTGTGTTCCTGTCCTAGATATAGCATAAGTTTAAAAAAAAGCATAAATTAATCTCTCTACAGAAACGACTGCAACATTCCCAGTATATGTTTGATAAGATGTTTTACATCAGAATCGGGAAAAATATTGTGTTTTCTTCATGTTTCAGAGTCTGAGAAAAGTCCATAATACTCCATCACTTGATGAAGGCTGCTCTGGAACAGGAGAATCACTGAGATGTGGATCCAAAGCCTGACGTGCTGTACTTGGAGCCGCTGGTATTACTCAGGATAGGCAAGATGCTGCTGCTCTATCTAACAACCCCCAAACGTTAGAGCAACAGATGTTTATCACTCATGTGAATGTCCCTCTCGGGGCCCAGCTCCTCATCCTCTTCACCCAAGAAACTGGCTCCACCATCTAGAATATCAGTCATCATTGCAGAAGAAAGGGGAAAGATGGGGCACTGCATACTGGATCTTCAATGAGCTTGACATTTCTTCTCACATTCCATTGATCAGTCAGTCTCATGGCCACATCTCACTTCAAGGGAGTGGAGGTGTACAAACATGCTGATTGTCTGGAGGACATGAACTGATTAAGTTGGTGAGCAGCAATCATATCCACACTCATCCACCTCTGCGTTTCTTATTATGGGAAATCATAGCTCTCCTTATAGTTTTAGCCAATTTCAGACAGGGTTTTCTGGTAGCTATAGCCAAAACCATAATAACTGAACACTGGAACACCCAATTCTCAAACCAGAAATCAATCCCCTAAATGAATTCTATGTCTAGCAATACATCCTTCAAATACGAAGGAGAGATTTAAGACATTCCCAGATAAATAAAAAGTGAGAGGATTGATCACTAGCAGATCTGCCCTACCAGAAATGCTAAAGATGGTCTTTCAAGCTAAAATGGAAGAACATTGACTGTAACTCAAATCCACATGAAAAAACAGAGCAGTGGTAAAGGTCACTACATAGGTAAGTACAAAAGACAGTATCAATGTATTTTCAGGTTGTAACTCCTTCTTTCTCCCATCTTGTTTTAAAAGCAGTTACATGAAGCAAGAGTTATAAATTCTGTGTTGATGGGCATACAGTGTATAAAAGGAAGACAAGTGTAGTTATACAGGGGCAAAGTTTTTATATGCTGTTATAATGAAATGGATATTAATCCAAACTAGATTATTATAAATCAAGATGTTAGTTGTAATCCCCAGGGCAACCACTAAGGAAATAACTATGAATGTTTATTTACTAAAAGAAATGATAGGAAAATTAAATTAATACACTAGAAAATATTTACTTAACACAAAATAAGGCAGTAATTAAGGAATAAAGTAAAAAGAAAAAGATGACATATAGAAAACAAATAGCAGACATAAATTCTAACTTACCAGTAATCACATTAGGTAACTGACAAAATGGATTTTAAAAAAATGATCCAAATATATACTAGAGACACACTTTAGATTCAAAGACATAAGTAGATTGAAAGTAAAAAGATGGGAAAAAATATACCAGTAACAGTAACCAAAAGAGAGACAGAATAGCTATACTAATATGAAACAAAATAAATTTTAAGACAAAAATTGTTCCTAGAGATAAAGGAAGATATTTTATAATGGGAAGAGGGCCAATCCATTCGGAAGATATAACAATTATAAACTTATATACACCTAGCAAGGGCATCCCCAAAATCATGTGGCAAAAACTGATAGAATGGAACGGAGAAAGAGACAATTCAGTAATAATGGTAGCTGGAGATTTTAATATGTCACTTTCAATAATGAATAGAGCAACTAAACAGATGGTAAACAAGGAACTGGAAGACTAGAGTGACTGCTATTCCTGGAGAAGACAACATGGATTTTAAGAACTTGGAGCTGGATGTAATAAATCATGCATAAAATGAAAACCTCCAAGAAGATGATATCAAAAGGAATTTTGAAGAAACTCATTGATAGGATTAAATTACTTACTTAAAACTCTTAAAAAAAACCAAAATGTAGACTACATTAACTGATAAAGATAAAATAATCTGTGCACTTAAAGATCACATTAATAGCCTCCAAACTGAGAGAACTTCATTGCAATTAGGAACAAAAAAAAAAATAGAAAGAGAGAAAAACAAAAGCCCCTGTGGAAAATTCAAAGTCCTTCCTGTACTGCTTCAAGAAACCAAAATAACTGTTCACCAAATATCCATTTCAGAGTTAATCTACTCCATAAAGACAGAGGAGAATCTTTTCAAAGTGGATGAAAAGATCAGGCATAAATGTGAAGGACTGGACACATGAAAGATTCAAGCCAGGTTTTTATCAGAAAAATTTGAAAGAAGCAATGACTATTATTAAAGTCAGCTTATATCCCAAGAGTGAAAAGTTTATGGTAATAAGTCGAAGCCTCTACTGGCTGAAAGAAACCTCAATAACTTAAGAAAAGAAAATGAGTGCATTAGTCAAAAAGCATTAAGGACGAGTTTAAGCATTTCAAAGTATGTTTACATCCTGATGTTTCAAATGGGGCATGGAGGGGGGAGGGATAAATTAGGAGTTAACAGAGGCCCAAAGGGACCACCAAGGAATCCTCTGGATGAAGAGATTTTTGAGAAATGATGTGCATCAAGCTGGGTGAGTGTGAAGATCGGGGTCCAGTGCCCTATGTCAACCAGTTGCCATCCCCACCCCACCCCAGGGTCAGGATGACAGGAGCAGGATGCCTCCATAGGCCATCTCCATCATGCCACAGCAGGCTCTCCACAAGAGCAAGACAGAGCTTATCCTGGTGCTCCTTGCACTGGCAGTTGCTCGGAACCTTCCTTTGGTCCTACCCTCCCACCTGAGCTCAGCACCCCTAGGCCAGGCTCTAGTTCTCCTATGAGAAAGCAGGTGCTACAAAGGAGTCCCAGGGTGGGTTCTTGAGACAAGGACCCCCTGTCCTTCCCCTTATTCCAGAAAATGAGGGTGAACCACCCCAGAAATATCTGTACACTAAGTGCTAAGTGATACTAAGTAATAAACACTAAGTAATCAAATGTAATGTGACAATGGCATAAGAGTAGACTGAGAGACCAGTGGAATAAGGGACAGTGCCCAGAACACACCCAAGTCTTTTGGGGGAACTTAACATACAATAAAAGTACCACCATAAACAAATTAAAAAAGGATGGAGTGTTTAGTAATTGGTGTTGTAAGAGCAACTCACCCTATGGATATCCTTACTTAACAGCATATACAAAGACAGACTCCAGATGACTTAAAGATCTAAACATGAAAATGCAAACTATAAACTTAATGAGAGAAAGAGTAGGAGAATATCTTTGTGACTTAAGGCATGGGAAGGACTGCTTCCTACAAACTAAGAAGAAAAAGATGTCAACCCATTAAAAACTGGGCAATGGATCTAAAGAGGTAATTTTCTAAAAGAAGAAACTCAAAAGTCTAACAAACACATGAAGAGATGCTCAGACTCATTAGTTATCAAGGGAAATGCAAATCACAAGAATCAGATTGCACTTTATACCTATTAGACTTGGCAAAATTCACAAGGCTGGCTAGTGCCAAGCAATGGCAGGAAGACAGGGATATGCAGTATTATGGGAGTGAGACTAACAAAATCATTCTAGAAAGTAATTGGTCAGATTAACTACATGCATGCCCTCTGCCCCATCAGTTCCATTTCCTGGTGGACAAGCCAAAGGAATAACACACAGGTGAGTCCATAACCAGACAGGTATAATGGCGTTCTCTGCAGTACAATCCGTTGAGGGGCTTGAGGCAAGGGCTTGTAATAATCGCTACAATCATGGGCTGGAAATATACATAGTAACATGAATGAGTCTTAAAGAGTGTCAGTGAAAAAATGAAACACGAATGAGGTATAGAATACCATTTTCGCTGGGTCAAATATGTATAAATGCAAAATCAGAGTACACATTTTAGAACACCTTACAAACAAAAAGATACAGATGAAACACAATAGAAGGATTGCCCAAGAGCAGAGGTGGGAAAGAGGGCAGAGAAGAATGAGCACAGAAAGAATGAATAGAACAAGAGAAAGGCCTGGCACAGAACAATGACAATAATGTGCCATGAGGTGTGGGGTTTGATTCACTCAACTTTAACACCCGAGGTTTTGCACAAAAAATAATACAGTACAAAGTTAATTCCACTACTCTGCATGCAGCTCCATACAATTCCTGTAAGTTTTTAAAACCTGTGTGTCTTCATCATTTAAACAGGATAATGTTGTCAGCAACTTAAGAAATTACTCAGTTAAGATACAAATGAACTTATTAACAAGACAGAAATAGACTCACAGATATAGAAAGCAAACTTATGGTTACCAGAGGGGAAAGGGGGTGGGGGAGGGATAAATTAGGAGTTTAAGATTAACATATACACACTACTATATATAAAATAGGTAAACAAGGTCCTACTGTATAGCACAGGGAACTATATTCAATAGCTTGTAATAAACTATAATGGAAAAGAATCTGAAAAAGAACATATATATATGTGTATATATATATATATATAACACTCATTTTGCTGTACACCTGAAACACTGTAAATCAATAAAAAAGAAATTACTCAGTTAATTCTGTTTTGAGAATCTAATTATGTCTCCATTTATAAATACTAGAAGAAGTATAATAAAAGGCAATTAAGCAAAGGAAACAGATTTATCAATTCACAGGGCTACAAGTTGCTTGGACCTAAAGCTAAAAGTCAGATGCATAAGAAGCAATGTCACTTATGTTGCATTTGAGAGCATGATTTACAAGCAGCAGTGACATGAGGTCGTGAGGTTGGCAAAGGATTTTTAAACATTGCATTTAAAACCAGTATTTTGTAGGACTGATCTGGAAACAGTCTGGTATTCTGACACGTATAGCCATCTGCATACCATGGTTATAAGTTTTTTTAAGAGCAGAATATGAGGAACCCAGACATTTTTAAGACTCACGGGTGGATGCTTTGATGCTGCTGAAGCTTTGGGTTTTGTAGCGTAGTCTAAGCAGTGCCACGCTGACCTTGGAGATTGAGGAAGGAGGAGGGTTGGGGACAAAAGATCTGTGACCTAGGCTCAAACTCACACAAATTCTGCAGCTGCTTGATTATCTGCAGAAGCCCACGTGACAGGACTAAGAAACACACTGTCCTTCGTTGAGGCATCTACCATCAATTTTTTGGTAAATTCCTTCCAACCACCAAAGGACAAACAACAGAAACAAAACAAATGAAAAATCTCTTCCCCTCATTTACTCCTTCCCAAAACCTTCTCCAGTTTAGCCAAACCCACTTCCCTGCCTTTGAGGGAACGGCCTGCCTCCTGGCTTCTTGCCTGCATCAATATTTTCCATCTCTAAAGCACAGGAAATAACTTTTTTCTATATTATGGAAATGCTGTGCCCAGTCAAGAAATTTTAAAAGATGTGAAAGTTGTCACAGTGTATCTTAATCCAACTATCCTTAATTTTCAGAAATCATAAAGACATTAAAAATGAGCTATTAGAAATTCAAAAATGAAGCCCAAAATAATTTAGGCAATTCATCTGAAGTCTAAAATCCCATGAGATAAGTGGTATATTCAATGGATTTGTCCCTCTACTCTTCTTAGTGTTTTTCCATTTGCTTAATCACCATGGAGGGTACAAAACACAGAAACACATGGTAATGTAATATTCTAGTGTAAAATTTTCTCCATCCTGTAAAGCTTTTGGCTTTACAGAACATGAGGTCATAAACAGGGATGCTACAGTGTTTAAAAGAATCAGAAATTTGTAGCTCCATTTGTAAGAGGGAGGAAAATAAATCCTTACGAATTAGATTTGCTTGGCAGGAAAAATGTTGCCTCTTCAGACGTGAACAAGGACCTCTTTTTGTCCCAGTTGGCAGGAAGGTCAAAACTAAATCCTGTTGCAACTTAACTCATCTTGGGCCCTGGTACGTTCAATCCCTGTTCTTTTTGTAGCAAAGACCCCTGCATGGGCCTTAGTAGGATTCAATTTAGAATTCTGGCATGTCTGGGAGACTCCAAGATAGGAACAGCAAAAGGTGTAGTTACATGAAGAATTGGGGTGGTTTTGAGAAAGAGCGGAAAGATGATTGTACAAAGTGGGTCAATGATGATGTGTCAACATAGGAGAGGAGTTACCATTTAGCCTGTGTCCCTCAGGGTGGCCTGTGACCCCCTGGGCTTACCCTTGCTGAGGATAAGTGTTACTTTTCCGATTTTACCATTCATCCATTCCAATGAATTTTGGTGGGACGTGCATCAATTTTGGTGGGATGTGGTGGGAAAGAAAGAAAACTGAATCTGTAAAATTTTAATTCATTTATAAAGGAGCTCCATTTGTAGTATATGGAAAATCACATATTTTGAAAATATGCACAATATAATTATGTTCCTTTACAAAGTGGCTTTTTATTTTAAGAATATAAAAGATATTTAAAAATGAATGTAATTCTATCTTATCATGATTTTAGTTTATAATTGGAATATTGCAGTTAAAGTTTCTATAAAATTACACTAAATTTAGGTAACTTTCACCTGTCTTGTCTTTTCATCAACGAGCAGACATGTATTATCTTAACTGGACTGTCATTTGAAAATCTCTTTGAAAACTATAATAAGGTATTTCTTTTTATTTATTTATTTGGAACTTTTAGTTGCAGCATGCGAATTCTTAGCTGCGGCATGTGGGATCTAGTTCCTTGACCAGGGATTGAACCCAGGCCCCCTGCATTGGAGTGCGGAGTCTTAGCCACTGGACCACCAGGGATGTCCCAATAAGGTATTTCAAAATACTCCTTCATCTAAAATTTTTCTTACTTCTAAAGTTGGATGAACGGTTTACAAAATATGTTAAAAAATATTCCCGTCCCCTGGTGCTTATAAGTAGTGATAATAAAATTGAGATGATCTGACAGGTTGCTCTATTAATATCAAATAACTATAGCAGCTGAAGAAGAAAATAGAATATTTACACCAAGTACATTCACTAACATAAACGTGTCTGTAGTGAAAAATTATATTTACATATTCATGTTGGATTGATGTGAAAATAGATTTTGGGGAGGACATGAGATTTAGCTTCTATAACTTGATAGTTTGGACATCCTTCCTAAGGAGCTCAATCTACTTTATTAGCAGGGGACATTTTTGTTTCTGAGAACACTTGGGGGCTGTGAGGTAGATAAGGAATCTTTATAGAATTTCAGATAACTAGGACCCCCGTAAACAGTATGTACAGCAAACCCACTGCAGAGGGAGGAATCTCCAGGCCCTGCCTGGGGCCCTTTGACTGTAGCTCCTCATGGCCGCCTCTGTACACAGCGAGAACAGTATGGGGTTTTGGACCCATGCATGTGGATTAGCTTCCACCCTGAAACCTTGAAACCAGAAGCAACTTGACCCCTACAATATGAGTATTAAAAAAACTTTCTGTAGCAATAACAACAGCAAGAATACAGTATACATTTTAGGATGAGAGGAAAAGAAATTATTCAAAGATCCAGAACTTTAGGGTTTCTCCAGGTTTTTTGAAGATTGTGAAAGAATAAACTTGCGATGTTCAATAACTCTCTGCTCCATTTTTGGAAGTCCTCTTTTGGAAATATTCTCATTCACAAAAACAAAACAGATTTTTTTTTTGGTTTCTGACCCACACCTCAAATTTTCAAAAGGATATTTTATTTTGTTTTAATTATTTTAAATGTTAGTATTTATTATCCCTTAATCAATCAACCAACCAATACATTGTCAGAATAATTAAAGATTCAATCTTACTTTTATCTGGACAATTTTAATTTCATCAAATCTTATATCAGCAAGAGATTTCCTTGTCTGGCCTCTTCGGTGTCCAAATTTACACTTATTTCTCATCACTTGTTCATCATCTTCTATGGGTCTTCGAACATATTTAAAACGATCTTTGAGGGCTCGTTTCCATAAAAACTGTGTAAAATTATAAAACAGGGCAGTTAATCTTCAAAGAGATTGGAATAATCCTATATAAACAATAAAATCTTTGTCTACCACCTTTGGGCTTGAAATTATTTTCCCATCACAGTAATAGAAACAACATATCTATTCTTCTATTTATCCTCACAATAATCTTGTGATAATGCTCTAAATATATACATATATTGATATTTTGTATAGTACATAGCTATGTGTGTGTGTGTGTGTGTGTGTGTGATTATATACAATGTCATATAGTTAAATATACTAGCTCTTGAGTCTAGATTTCTTAATTCCTAAAACTGGATACCTTCCACTTTAGTGTCTCCACAATGCACTCTACTTTCCTGTTGGATTCTAGAAAAGAACTGATACTGGCTTATGCATATATGGACTGACACGCTTTCTTTAAATGCATTATCAGATGAAGCAGCCTGTGCAACAGAGGAGAGGAAGAGATGGTGCCATTTGGGGAACTGCCAAGAGTTGCGCATGGCAGGAACAGAGAGCTCAAGATGTGGAAGGGTAGAAGATGTAGAAAATAGAGAAGTCAGCCCCATCCTGAAGGGCATGGTTACCCCAAAAAGAGCTTCAAGGTAATCTGGAACCAGATCCTTTCAAACCCCTCTCTGTGGACAGAGAAGTTCTCTTCTAGAGCAATGGTTCTTAAACTTCCGCCTGAATCACAATTCTTGGAGGATCTGTTAAAACACAGGTTGCTGGGTCCTACCCTCAGAGCCTCTAATTCAGTAGGTCAGGGGCAGGGTGGAGGATCTGCATTTCTTCCAAGTCCCCAAGGGGTGATGCTGATACTGCTTATCCAGACTCTAGAGATTCTGCTTCAGCAGGTCTGAGAGGAGCCCAGATGTCTGTAACCTTTAAAGCTTTGTAGAAAATGGCTGCAGAGCTGGGTTAGGAAGCCCTCTTAGGCCACATTGAGTAAGAAGTGTGGATGGTCAGCTTGTGCTCTGGGAGAATCTGTCTGGCATATGGACAGCTTGGAAGACCAGAGACATGTTTTACAACTTGGGGACACACCTGGGCTTCTTCCTCAACACATCAACACTGCTAACCTTCTTTCCCTCTGCTGGGCCTTTGGTTCTGGCCTGGAAAGCTCTGTCCCTCTCCTCGACTACCCTGCTGGTATCTAGGTAAAGCTTGCTCTGTTTCCAGATCTCAGCTCAGCTATCACTCCCTTACAGCCTCCCTAACAGCTCACTTCCCTTGGTTATCAGGCTTACCTTTCCTTGTCAACACTTATCACACTGGTAGTTTACCCTCATCTATGTGATGTTTTTGTTTCTTTTCTTTTTTGTTCTTTTCATTCTTCCTCTCTTCCAATTTCCCCTTCCTTTCTTCCTTCCTTCCATTCTTTCCTTCCCCTAGGCTGTGAGCACATGAAGAAAGTCTTGAGTCTACTTTGCTCGCCAAACCCAGCACAGTGCTTGGTGCATCTTGGAAACGATAAACACTAGATGCCTTATGTCTGTCCTCTGTGAAGTACATGGACCCAGGTGTTGAGCAACAGACTAGAAGCAAGACTCTGAGTCTTGGTCTTGCTTGGTAAGTATCTCACTGTGTGAGGAGTGGCCAAACCTGAGCCTCAAGGCTTCTTTTCAGCCCCTCATCTTCCCTGCAATGTCATGCACTTGAATAGGTCCAAGAGTGGGTACAGAGAAGGAAATCATAGCTACACAGGCCCATATTTGCCTCCTAGTCTTGGCCACTAGATGGGTTAAGTCACTGGGTGACTTTGGGCATATCTTATGAGCTCAGGCAAATGGGAATGCCACTGAGATCACGTTAGTCCAGTGTCTGACACTTAGATTTTGTCATTCCAGGTTCCTTGGTTTAAGTCTCAATAAGAGCTATTCCTGCCCCTGAAAAAGCACTGGGACCTAAGTTGGAAAGACCCAGGATCCTGGACTAGCTCCAGTATGTGTTAGCTAAGAAATCTTCAACAAGTAATCCCTCAGCCTTAGTTTCTTTAACTATAGGAATAAGAAGAAGGTTAGTCCATTCAACTTCACTGGGTTAGGGGGAGACTCAAATGAAGAGCTACTGCATGGAAGACATTTGTAAACTAAAGTGCTGCTCATAAAACCCTTGGCATCCCTGGTGAGGAGTACTGGGGCTTGGGGGTTGGGAAGGCAGCTTCAGCCCCAATTAAGCGCCTGGGTATGTATGAGCCAGAGATGCTTCCTCACCTCCCAGAGGCTTGTGGGTCTGGACACTGCCACTGCTGTTTTACAACAGCACAGAAATAATGGATGGCTTGTATTTTTCTTAGCCCTGAAATCTGAACTAGTACAAATACATTTTTTTTCCCCTCATGTTTCCCATAGCTCTTAAGGGCTTCTGCACCTGTGGATTTGGTGGGAGGTATTACAGCAATCAACTGCTAGGACATTTTTTAATTGCCAATGTCTTCTTTCCAGCCTCTCCCTTCTCTCCTTAGCAAGTATCTGATAGGAACAAAAAAAGGGCCGGTCAATGCAGTGGTCCACATGAGCACTCAATCAAGGGGTGTGCCCTGAGCATCTGCTACCTGTGTGGCACAGGGAATTCCTGACACAGATGCCGCAATAGAAATTCTTTTTGTCATTGAACAGTCCTCCTTCTTCTCCATGCTTTTCCAGCTAGAGGGGGTGTGGAAAGAGCTACACAGACACAGTTCTCGTCCAATCACTCTGAGATAAAACACAACCCTGAAGTTATGGCATCCTGAACGGATATGTGAAAAGTCCACATATCACCAGCAGATCTTCCCCTAACATTGTAAACCCAAATATAATCATTAGGAAACATTTAGACAAACCCAAAATGTGGATCATCGTACAAGGCAACTGGACTAGGCTTGTCCAAGAAAGAAAATATAATGTAAAAAAAAAAGGTAGGGAAACTATCCTAGAGACAAAAAGAAGTTAAAGAGACATAGTAACTACATGGAATGAATAATATTTGATTAGATGTTATAGCCAAAAATCCATTTTAAAACTTTGTTTCAATAATTGAAGAAACAGGGATATGGATTGTATATGATATTATGTAATTATTGTTAATTCTTTTGGTATAAAAATGGTATTGTGGTTAGGTAGGAGATTGTCCTTATCCTTATAAGATATATGCTGAGGTATTTAGGAGTAGCAACTTCGACTTGCTTTTTTTCAGATGCTCAGTCAAAACAAACAAATAAATATGAGAAAGGAAACGTAAATGTGGCAAAATGGTAATACCTAGTGAATCTAGATAAGTGATTTTGAATCATCGGAGATTTTGCCCCCCACCCAGGATACATTTGGCAATGTTTGGAGACACGGTTGGTTATTACATCAGTTTGGGTGAAGGGGTATTATTCACACTTAGTGAGTGCCAGGGATGCTGCTAAGTACTCTACAATACAGAGGACAGCCCACACCACAAAGAAGTATCCACCCAAAATGCAATACTGCCCAGACTAAGAAACCTTGAGCTACATAAAGGGTATATGGCTGTTCACTGCAACAGTCTTTCAACTCCTGTGTAGATTTGAAAACTTTTGAAATAAAAAGTTGAGAATATCAGTATCTTGTAATAACCTATAGTGGAAAATAATCTGTACAATATATATATACATATAAATATAACTGAATCACTTTTCTATACATCTGAAACTAACACAATATTATAAATCAACTATACCTCAATTTTAAAAAGTTGAGAATAAAGTTAGTCCTAAAAATGACCAAATGCTTCCTTGCTGCGTGCATGCTCTCTCTCTCTCTCTCACACACACACACACACACACATAGTGTGTACCTTGAAGACACACACTATGTCTTCAAGAAAGTACAGCAAAAAATTTTTCTCAGAGATACCTGCTATAATAAGGTGCAAAAGATATCTGTCTTATTTAGATAAGACTACCAATGTATACGTATACCGCATATAGAGATATAAGGACTAATAGACAGCAAATTTTATGTACACAAAGCAATAATTCCCCACAATTGTCCCTTAAATCATATAGTTCCAGTGTCACAATACACTCAATTTTTTAAACCATCTTAACTATTTTTAAGTGTACAGTTCAGTAGAGTTAAGCATACTCAGATTGTTGGGCAATGGATAACCCAGGCTTTTAAAGCCAAGAGACTTGCAGACCCAGAGAGCAAAGCTTGTATTGAAACCTCTGGAGCAGTGTTTCCCAACCCTGACTGTACATTGGAATCATCTGGGGAGCTTTAAGGTGCCAAGGTCTCTTCTCCAGACCAACTAAACCAGAATCTCTGGGGATCCTGATGTGAAGCCAGAGTTGAGAACTGCTGCCCCAGAACACCTCCAGGATCTGTTTTTGTCAGAACAGCAGAGATGTGGGAGGGCCAGGTGAGGCTGGAAGTCAAGACCTCAAAAGCAGACCACTTCTCCACTGGGTCTAAACAAAGGCAAGAACCACTTTATTGATGAAAGCACTGATGTAGGTGCAGTCACAGCCTTCTCTTTCCACGTATCGCATCTCTTAAAAATCCTTCCTAGAGACTCACCTTTATCTGTGAGCTTCCAAACAGTTTTCAGAGAGAGACAGAATGATGATGACATAGAGAGAGAAAGAAGATGAAGAAGGATGAGGAGAGATGAACAGGTGGCACACAGAGGATTTTTCGAGCAGTGAAAATAGCATACATATACATGATACAATAATGATGGATACATTTGTCTAATGGCATAGAATGTACTACACCAAGAGTGAACCATAACATAACCTATAGACTTTGGGTGATAACGATGTGTCAGTAGAGGTTCATCCACTGTAACAAATGTACCCCTCTGGTTGGGGATGTTGATAATGGGGGAGGCTGTGCATATGTGTGGGTCAGGAGAGAGATGGGAAATCTCTGTACCTTTCACTCAATTTTGCTGTGTACCTAAAACTGCTTTAAAAAATAAAGTGTTCTTTTTTTTTTAAAGAAGACCAAGGAACACAGAGAGACACAGAGAAGTCATCAAAAAGAACAGAGCTAGAGGGGATAGAGAGAGATGGAAAGACAGAAAGAAAGACCAAAACTTAGAACAAAACAGGGACTGACAGCAAGAGACAGAAGAGACGGCCAAAGGAACAGAATCAGAGAGAGACCAGACAGAGTCAGAGAAATTGACAGAGAAAGAGAAACAGATAGACTCAGATAAACAGACAAAAAGAGACTGAGGAAAGGCAAAAGAGGCATAAGATTACTGGACAATACAAGGTTCTTATTTTAAGAAAGGTTGAGAGAAACAGAAGGGCTCCACGTTGTCACTTACAAAGCCACAGCCGTCCTCATCCAGGAAAGGGTGGGCCTGCAGCAGGGCGTTGACCACGTCGTTATACTGCTGGGTCGTGGGGTACCTGTTCAGTGTGACAGGGAGGACATTTTTCAGTTCAAGAAGTCCGCGTTCCTCCTCATAAGATGAGTCTAAATTACATTCACTTTTCTTCAGATCGTTCTATATGACAATGTAGACATTCAAATATTGGGCAATGTTGGACTTACTACCAATATATCATGCAAAATCTGAAGAGAATAGGTTCCAAATGAATTCAAGTCTACTCTGAAAACACACCCTCTCCCAAAGCAGCAAGTCTGCCCTGTTATTACTCACAGTGAACCTTCCAGATACTTCGTCATATCAGCCTGGAGAAACTCAATGATCCTTATCCTCATGCTGTGTTCAGGACACTTCTGCTCTGCTAACATGCATTTGACATCATAAGGAAACTCTGGTAAAACATAGGACTTAGTCCATTGTAAGGCTTTATTCGCCGTTAGAACCTGTTTCACATTCCTTCTGTTAAATAAAAACACACAAAGAGTGAAATTCTACTTCAAATATATGCAACTTATTAATTCTCTACACCCTGAGAACTTATGATAGAAACCACTTTCTTGAGACCTAAATATATGGAAGTCATCAATCCATCTTCCATCCAATCATCTACCTGCAAATGTCTGAGGCCTCATCGGGTATCTCTGTTTTCTTTCCCTTTGCGCACACACGAATACTTGTCATCCTGGAGAAAAATGTCATAACAGTATAGATTATAGAATAAAGTCTGAAGTTGGAAAGAATATTGATCCATATATCTTGAAGAGTTAATATATAATGCGTAGCTCAAAACTGAACAAGGTATCTAACTAAAAGAGAATAAATTGCAATTCAGCAAAGCAAATGAGGCATACGATAAAGTCTTAGCACCTGATTCAGAAAATTCTTCTAATTAACTTACTTGGCTTCTGTTCGTAGTGAAATACAAGAGTCACTTAATTTAGTTGTTCTTGGCTATTTTAATAAGGTAAACTTGGTCTCTAAATTTAAAATAAGTATCAGATATTCTGATCCATTCAGATGAAGTTGCTACAAAAGGCTACAGAAAATGATAGCTACAGAAAGCAGATCAGTGGTTGCCTGTGGCTGGGGGTTGGAGTGAAGATTGACTGAAAAAAGGACACCAGGGAATTTTTAGGGTGATGAAAGCATTCCAAAATGGATTCTGACAATGGCTGCACACCCGCATAAATCTGCTAATATTAACTGAGCTGTATACTTTAATGGGTGAATTTTATGTTATGAAAATTATACCTCAATAAGGTTTTTTATAAAATTAAATATCAGAACCACTTTAAAACCTTAAAGTTAGTGATGCATCCAGTGTATAAAAAGTAAAATTTCCAAGTGAGTTACCAGAGACAATAGATAGCTTTTAATCCATTTCACTAATAGAATTGATTGGAATGGAAGTGAAGTAATAGAGGCAAGCCAAGCAGAAGACAAAGAAAGATTTCCTAAGTTAAATTAAGTAGGTTAATTTTCTGGTACAAGCATGGAAGCCTTAGTAGTCCAAATAAAATTCAGATGAGCTTTGAAAGTCCAGGTTTCCTTTAGAATTTTAGGTCATATTTTGTAAGAATGCAAGAGGTATAATGAAACATGGGGAATAAAGAAAAGAGGAGAAAGAACTCTTCCTCTTTTCATGATAAGCTCTTTCTCCTTTTTTTCCCTCTTTGGCAATAACTGCATCGATGATGAAAATATGTCCTGGCTAAAATGAGCACACTGATAATTTCAACGCTGGCTTCAGTACAGCAACAGGCCGTTCCCAGAAGAAATTTTTGCCTCAGCCCAAATTATTTTCCACTGTTCCTCTCTCATTTCATTCGTTTACTCAACCAATATTTATTGGGGGTGTACTAGTTGGCAAATACTCTTCTACAATCCCTATTTCCTTTCTTATTCTATTCTATTATTTCTTTCTCCCATGATCTCTCCCTTATCTACTTAAACCGAGGGTGTAAAGTAATGGCAAGTTTTGTTTGCTGTATTTTGTGCCTTCCCAAGATTTTTGAAAGGTGCTGTAACTGTGCAGGTGTTAAACTTGGTTTCAGTACAAGATTTTAACATCTATCTCCTTTTTCTCAGGAGTTTCAAGCTAATTTAGCTGCATGACCCCTTTAGACTTGTGAGGTTGCCATGTCTTATTTAGTACCACATCAATGGATAACTTCCATATTCCAATGCTATAAAATAGGACTGGAGGTAATTTTTACCTTCCTGTTCTATATATTTTTTCTGTATGTCTTTTCAACATCAGGGTAGGCACTATATAGCACGGTCTTATTTCTGTCAAATACCTAGAATGTAACTAGACACGTACAAGCTCTATCAAAGCCAGATATTCCATCTTGCTCCTAATTAGACAAAATCAGGGGCATCAAATTTTCCTTTTCTTTACATTAAAACAATTTAACAAGATATTTCGGGAGTGAATAGAATACAAGCTATGCTAACTAATACAAGTCAAAACTAGTATTACACAGAATACTAGAATCAGAAATTAAAAATACACTCTAATTTAGGTGCAGGCACAATCACTTCCCATCTATAAAACAATATTTGCATTGGATTTTTAAAATTTACTGTGAGGTTAAGATTATTCATATCTTTATTTAGGTAGAGTTGGGCAGAACACCCTAGAAGTCAGCTTAAAGTAAGTGCACAGAGCAGAAAAAATTCCCAGACTAAGAGGATGCTGATATTTCTGTTCCTACCTCAGAACCAGTGCCCTTCAACAAGATACCACCACAGAACAAAGCTCTTTAATCCAGTGGCTCTCAACCCTTGGTACACAGTACAACATCTGGAGAGCTTTTAAAACATGTTAATGGCTAGGATTGATCCCAGTCTAACTAATCAGAGTCTATTGCACTAAACACTCAGTATGTATGTAGAGTTTATATTTGTAATAAAATAAATCTTACAATAAGGTTAAGCTGACACATATGATAATTAATAGTATTATTACAGCAGTATGTGCTAATTAAAAAAAATTATGAGGTGGAGGTTCTCATGAAAAAGCTCATTGACTGAGTGGAGTCAAGGTGGCGTACTAGGAGGGTGTGGAATTCGTGTCTCCTCACAACTAGGGCACCTACCAGGCACCAATGGGGGACCACAGACACCTAAGGGGACGGGAGGAACCCCCAGCGACCGGGTAGGATGTGGGGGGGGGGGAATGCAGGGAGAGGAGAAGTGGAGGCGGGATGGGACTGATGCCCCTGAGGGGTGGCTGGGGGAAGAGAAGTGATCCCATGCCCTCAGGGGGAAATTGGGGAACCACTGGGAGGGCAGAAGATCAAAAGGGAGCATGGCCAGGTTTCCCCTGCCCACTTGGACCCCCAGGAACCTGCTAAGATCCCAAACCTGATCCTCTGCCCACCTAGACTCCCTCCAGCCACATGGGTCCTAAGGGAATGGGAGGGAGGGAAGGGGGAGCAAAAGTAAAGGCCGGACCTCTGGGACTGGCACCCTGAGGGGTGGCTGGGGGAGGGGAGGAGTTCCTACACCCAGCGGGACCCACCCATGGTTAGGGGTCCAGGGTCAACAAGGGAGACCCTGGTGGAGACTGTGGGGGAGGCATGTGAAGGAATGGAAAGGAACGGGGCCAGTGCTTTCCCTGTCCACTTAGGCACCGGGGAGCCTGTTGGGCCTAAACCCCACCCACACACCCTCACCCAGGGCCCTACCTCCAAACTCGGAACTCCACACTCCAGAGGCCCTCCTTTCCATGCACTGCCTCTCCCCTCCCATTCTGAGCAGGTCCTAAGCAGAGGCCTGGCCCCACACTCAAAGGTCACCCCCACCTGCCTAGGTCCCGCCCCACCTTAAACCCCACCCCCTGCTTAAATGGGAGAAAATATTTGCAAATGAAGGAACTGACAAAGGATTATCCTCCAGAATTTACAAGCAGCTCATGCAGCCCAATATCAAAAAAACAAACAACCCAATCCTAAAATGGGCAGAAGACCTAAATAGACATTTCTCCAAAGAAGATATACAGATTGCCAACAAACACATGAAAGGATGCTCAACATCACTAATCATTAGAGAAATGCAAATCAAATCTACAATGAGGTGTCATCTCACACCAGTCAGAATTGCCATCATCAAAAAATCTACAAACAATAAATGCTGGAGAGGGTGTGGAGAAAAGGGAACCCTCTTGCACTGTTGGTGGGAACGTGAATTGATACAGCCACTATGGAGAACAGTAGGGAGGTTCCTTAAAAAACTAAAAATAGAACTACCATACGATTCAGCAATCCCACTACTGGGCATGTACACTGAGAAAACCATAATTCAAAGAGAGTCATGTACCACAATGTTCATTGCGGCTCCATTTACAATAGCCAGGACATGGAAGCAACCTAAGTGTCCATCGACAGATGAATGGATAAAGAAGATGTGGCACATATATACAATGGAATATTACTCAGCCATAAAAGGAAAGGAAACTGAGTTATTTGTAGTGAGACGGATGGACTTAGAGTCTGTCATACAAAGTGAAGTAAGTCAGAAAGAGAAAAACAAATACTTTATGCTAACATACATATGGAATCTCAAAAAAAAATTGGTTCTGAAGAACCTAAGGGCAGGACAGAAATAAAGACGCAGACATAGAGAATGGACTTGAGTACACGGGGAGGGGGAAGGGTAAGCTGGGACGAAGTGAGAGAGTGGCATGGACATATATACACTACCAAACATAAAATAGATAGCTAGTGGGAAGCAGCCATATAGCACAGGGAGATCAGCTCGGTGCTTTGGGACCACCTGGAGGGGTGGGATGGGGAGGGTGGGAGGGAGATACAGTAGGGAGGGGATATGGGGATATACGTATTCATGTAGCTGATTCACTTTGTTGTACAGCAGAAACTAACACAACACTGTAAAGCAATTATACTCCAATATAGATGTTAAAAAAAAAGTCATTGACTGGAAAAACTTTGTTTAGCCTTAGTAAGCAAGAAAAGTCACCTAATTATTTTATTCCCAAGGAACAGACAATATGGGGCTCGCCTAGGATGAAGAAGATGGCCCTATGCAGAACAGGGCCAATGGAACTCCAGTTCTCCTAAGAAAAAATCTCAATGTACAGAAGGCAGATGTTGAGCCATGGCAGGGAGCAGAAGAGACGTACATGAGGGTAGGGACTACTTGTTTTATCTCCAGTTACATAACTTACTTAATAATTAGGACAACCCATAATATGGTCCAATTTTGTGTGCCGTTTTATTATCAGCTAGTATCCAATGTGAATTCTCAGATCCAGCCAAGGTTCAAGCCTACAGTTTCCAGGCCACACTATGCATGTGTTAGCAGTTGTTTCCCTCACCCCAATGCCCTGAGTTTCCCTCGATCTTCTAGGCTCGTCTTAGCCCTCTCCCCAGGTGGATTCTCTTCCCCACTCTCCTGCCTGTTGGGTGGTCTTTCTTGTCTGAATCTCCCACGTGGCCTGGTCCAACACTGGCCCTGTGAGTAGTCATCTTATGTCTTGGCTCCTTATCTGTTTTGATTTCCCTATGTCATTGTTGAGTGGAACAGTTTGTAACAAAATTGTTGTAGAAAGTTTTAGGAACATTTGAGAGAGATATAAAACAGTAAATGTAACATTCTATGACAGATAAACAAAGGCAGACATTAGTTCCATAAACTTGTGTTTTCATACATGAAATTGAAGTGTCACATCACTAAGTCCACAAGTTTGAGATATGAAAACTAGTGGGACCCAAATGCAAGAGAGGCAGGTCTGGGGATTGGAGTAGATTCCTCTGTATATACAAAGCGTACCTAGGAATTAGACTGTGGCTGTTGAGAATTACAAAATGATCAAACACCACCGAAAAAAACGTCCCAAAGTTTTCTCAGTTTCTCAACAGGCTTCAGCTGCATCGCATGTGGATTCTTTACAGAACAAAGGGCAGAGTTCACATCACACTCAACTGACTTCCGGTTGACTTTTGGAGTCGTTATGAATCATGCCTGCTTTCCTAGAATTTAGGTAACAAATGACACCTTTTTCTAGAGGCCCCAGCTTGGAGATAATCTGCTACCTTGAGGGATTGTGATGCTTTCCTAGTCTTGTAAAATGGTATTGCTTTCTGGTCCTCAAGGAAGAAGAGCAAGAGACAAGTGAGGACTTTGCTGTGAAGAACAGCCTTTCTCGCTACCGGTCTTAGTCTTCACATCTAAAGTACCACTACCATCAGCAGTAGTACTCCCACCACCAGAAGAGAAAGCAGTGACAAATACCATGCTCTCCAGGGACCTAACTGAAAGACTGTGCTCCACAAGCCTACATTCATTTTATTCTTTTCCACACCCAAGCTTGCAGACTTTATACACTGAAAATGGTATATATTGGGATGCCCAGTTTTTATATTATCAACTCTGAAACTAAATGGCATGTAACCACAGAAACATCTAAAAGTTTCAGTGTTTTTGGAACACAGAAGAAGAGAAAGGAAGCAAGAGGAGGCTTAGACATTTGTTTAAAGAACTTGCTATCATCTTACCATAGGACAGAAAAGGACCTCATGATACATATCTTCAAAAGAGGGACCAAATTTCACCAAACTACAAAGTTAAACAGAAATGTTGCTTCTGTGTTCTGATGCCAGTACTCTGAGAATTACCTGCTTTACTGTACCCAGGCAAGACTTTCCACTGCTAAGGAAACAAAGTAAACAAGAAGTTCTGAAAAGCCCAATAAAGAGATACATGCCAATGAGCAAGGTGAGATGCCATCTCTGAAAATAGTGGACAATGTCACTGCAAGACATGCAAGGACTATGAAGGAAATGCTGCTTTCTTGCTGCAACTGATGGTAACCACCACTACTTCAGAAAATGTTTGCTCCACATTCTCAGCCTTTTGCTGATTGCTTTTAATTTATGTTTTACAGCTCTGGGCTATCACAGCTGCTATTTAATCTATGAGACTTCCAGAAGAATTTAGTTTCTGAAAGGCATGTGTGAACACATAATCAGGCATAAAGTAGAGGTAAAGATGTGGATGGCATCAGGCACTCTGCTGTGGCACAAACAGGCACCTCTCAGATCCTCCCGGCCCTTGCTTGCCAGTGCGAGATTCAAGACCCCAGGAACTTTTGGGGCCCTGACTAATCAAGCAAAGGAGCATAAAATACATACATCTTTTATTTCTTCCTATTCCCCAATTCTTCTTGGTATTGAGAGATGGACAAAGACCCAGAAACTTCTGGCCTTTACCCTCAATATTTATACTTATTAGCATGACAGTCACAAAAACAGATCTCATGGAGCTATCATGTCTGAGTCCCTCTTTCTTTTTAATTCCTCATTCATACAAAAGAAAAAGTAATGAGACACTACCTACACAATTGTTGCAAAATGGTTGAGTACTACTATTATGTAGTTCAGAATTATCAAAATCTGGTAGTTCGGGGTTGAATGGATCTAGGGCAGCTTTTTTTGTTTTGTTTTGCGGTACGCGGGCCTCTTACTGGCTCCACATCTCCCGATGTGGAGCACAGGCTCCGGACGCGCAGGCTCAGCGGCCATGGCTCACGGGCCCAGCCGCTCCGTGGCACGTGGGATCTTCCCAGACCGGGGCACGAACCCACGTCCCCTGCATCGGCAGGCGGACTCTCAACCACTGTGCCACCAGGGAAGCCCGACTCCAGTGATTTTTAACTCACACGACTGGATGATGGAGCCACTGTCTGAGATAGGACTTGGGAAGGGAGCGAATCTTCTCTCTCACTCCATTCCGCAGCCCTGGACAAAGGGCAGGACCAGAGTGAAAATATTTAAAACAGGTACCCCTGCCTTGTCCTCATCTGCCTACACATAGCTGATTGCCCAGGAGGGGACATCTGATCCACAGTAGACCCCTCAGTTCCTCTTCCCCAGATACTGAACTAAGCAACACTGAAAGGCTGAGTCCGTTGGCTGGAATGACCTGAGCTGTTTTCAGGGAGAACTTCCTCTGGAGGCAGTGCTATATGGCCAGCCAGTCTGAATGGGGCAGAGCAGCCATGAGTAGTAGGATAACCAATCCTCATAGGAAGAAGGAAGTGACTGAAACAGATGAGGAAAGCAGAAGAGAGATGGACACAGCCATCATGTGGATCCATGAGAGGGAGGGACAGCTTCACCCCCGGCTTTCCAGCACCAGTGCTTCTGTACCCAGGGCACTGGGTTTGAGTACATTTGTATTTCTTACACCTATATATACATGCTAAGGCAAGGGACATGAGCTCATTTCTGGACATGTTTAACTCTGCGGTTAAACTTGTGGATAGTGAAGGGTAGAAGGTGGTCATATAGGTTAGGACAGACTTTATGATTAGAAGAAAGATACGAGAGTATTGGCTCTGGTTTCCAAACCCTCTGATTTCTCTCCATTTCTAACCCAATTCTGTTTTTTTCCATGCCAGACACTATAAAGAATGAGAAATACCCTGAAGTACAGGCTGTGTCTTTGATCAGCCTCGTGAAAAAATGGGGAATAATAATCCTGCCTGGCCAGCATTGCAGGACCATATGAGAATGGAATACCATCAGAGGGCTGAGGAAGAGAAACGACCTAGAGAACTTGTAGAAGGTGGCATCCTCATTTCCCACAGGCAGCAAGTAGGTAGAGGAAAGAGGTCCTCAGGCAAGTGGCATTACTGCATGGAGGAGTGCTGTGTAGATGGCGGTCCACTGAGTGCTTTCCAGGTGCTTCCACTGTGCTTAGCACTGAGCAGGTATGGTCTGATTTTAGATAATTGTCCTCACAGGAGCACCATGAGGCATGCACTGTATTCATTATTCCTGTTTTGCAGTTTGGATACTGATTCACAGCAGTATTAGGGTTGGACCACTGGGACGAATCATCACTCTTCCTGTCTCTGCTGAACAGTCAGAGAAGGCCCGGCTGCTTCTGGCAGCTTCCTGAAGGGGTCGCTGAGGACGCGTGGCTGACTCTGCACACCTGGATCCACATCAAAGACAGCACTTGGGACCAACAAGCACCCATGAGTAGAAAGGAGGTGAATGAAGCCACCATTGAAATGTATTTACATCTTCTGAACCATAGTTCAGACCAGGAAGACCCCGTAAGACATCCCCTCTACCTCCTTGCTCACTGCCCCAGATGGGAACCAACGTCATGGAGGAAGATGGACCCTAACACTGGGACATCTTGGGCAGCTGGAGACTTTGAGCCCGGGGGTGAGAGTGCAAGGTTGAAGGTGGTGGAGAGAGAAAGAGAACAGAGAGGACGCCCAGAGCTGAAGCCCATTTGCAAGAGCTCCTGATCAAAGGTGCAGTGTTTCCTGCACTCACGGGGCCTCTGGGGGCAGGCAGCCAGGGGCTGAGGCTGCTGCTGCCTTTGGTCTCCTGAGCTCCCACACTGATGGCGGTAGATTCTGTGCTGAGGTGAGAACAGCCCATTTGGGAAACCTAGCTAGAGGCCCCTTGACTTCTCTAAATCTCAGTTTAACTCATTCACATAAAAGAGAATAATGCCCACCTTGCAGGACTTCTGTGTGGACTAAACGAGACGATAATGTAAAGGGCTTGTAAAAACTATAAAGGACCACACCCTGGCTTGACTGTTGCCTGACTATTCTTCTACGCCAGCTGACATCTCTCTTTTCAGTGACAGTACATTTAACGAAAAGCATTTGCTCATCAGCTGCTGCAAACAATAGGTATCACGAGTGATGCATGAACTGCACGGGCCAGGTGACTGGAAAATGCTGTATAGGCCGCCATGACTCTTGGACTGTATCTTACCTACAGTCCCCCTCAGAACTTCGTCTGAGCGCCACATTTCTGGGTCTGGTTCTCTAGGTCTATAGTTTTCCTCTGTTCCAGCATAGCCCGTATATTGAAATACTACAGCCCAAAATCCCAGCGTAGGAATATGAGGAAATGTTTACCAAAGCAGTGCTTCCATCAGGATTCGCCGAGGTAAGACACCAACTACAAAACTCAAATCCGAAACAAAGACTCTACAAAAGGCATATTCTATAGGACACTATTTACTGAATAAATTCCATCTTTGTGGCTACTGCCAATCACTCTGGACAGTGTAGGGCAGAGAAATCATCTTTTTCCTTAACAACGTGTAATTGAAAGATGCATGATATCATCTCAAAATTTTACTTTTTCAATGTGAAGATCAAAAAGTTTAACCTTCATCTCTTACCAAATATCTTCATCACTTGATTTACAAAAATCCCTTCCAGAAAAACAAATAGCTTCCACTCAGAAATACATTTAAACACACGAAACCTCATAAAAATGAAGGAAAATATTATCATTTGGATTTCAAATGTTTAGAAGTTGTCAATCCCACCTCTGTTTCAGTACTCTTTGGTCAATCAGATCATTATTATGGTTTTCAGCTGGATAGAAAGATGGCATCTGCTCCCCACGACTGGCTGGACTGGAGGACTGTTCACCCCTGTCACCAAGAAAGAAAAGGTGGGTCAGGGGCTATTCAATAGGGGTCACAATTATTGCTCTCACAGTGGTTCTCACAGAGAGTAGGAGTCAGCCCATAGAAACTCTATGATCTGTGTCCACTTTTAAGCTCCACTTTAGAGTCCTGACTGAGAGAACTGAAAGAGAAATCCTCTGAGGTCATCTCACTCAGTTCATACATGCCAGGAGAGAGACAATGCCAGTTCACAGTACTGTTTTCACCAATCCATCACATTTATAAATGGCGTTATGATAATCCTTTCCTTTATGAAATAATAGTGATGACAGAATGTACTTTTATTGGTCAATATTCTTATTTGGCAAAAAAAAAAAAAAAATGGAACTCTATGTCAGATCCTTCCTCTATTCCCTGTCATTTTGGGGGACCTTTTATTATCTGTAAAATTTCATGATCTTTGAACCACACTTCACTAACACCCTCATTTTCTAAGTGATACAACTAAAGCCCTGAAAGGAAAACAACTTGCTCACCACCACAAGCTACTCAGTAGCAGCAACAGTTGACCTCAGTTTTCCAACTTCCAACTTTCCAACTTCCTGTTCAGTGATTTTTCTACCAGCTTCAACAAGAACGACACCAAAAAGCAACTGCAGATACTCCTACCTATTACATATTCCTATCATTTGCCTAAGTCTGAATAGGATGCCAAATATCCTGTCCAGATGTGGCCTGTGAAGTTTTTTTAAAAATAACATACCAGGCAGCCATTAGCCATTAAATGAAATTTACATGCAAGTTGAAACCCATCTGAAACCTCTGATCTAGAATGCCATTTTATAAACCATTTAGAAGGAGTCTTAAGCATCATTTATTCTACTCACTTCATTTTACAGTTGAAACTAAGAAAAGTCAAGCAAATCTCCAAGGTTAGCTGAGTAGCTAATACCAGAACAGGGATTTAAAATCAAATGTTTTAATACCTAGCTTCAGGGTTCTTTTTACTATGCCAAGTTTCCTATCTTTATTAAGCACTTCCTAAAAGGGTTTAATTAAGTAGCATATTAAATAAATAGCATATTTTCATACCTTTTTCTATTATCATGATTCCCATAGGAAAATATATTTGTCTAGTGGCTATATAGTTGACAATAAGCAAATATAGCCAATAAACATTTTAACAAACTATAACCTATAAACTCACTTGCAATTGTGATTTTGCACCAGGATAATTTAATTTGAATGCAAGACAACACAAACCTTAGAGTCAACTATTTACTTGGGTGAAAAGCCCCCACTCAGTCCCTGGAAAACCAGTGTTCCAAGTCTTGGTTACATTTGAAAATGGCTTTCTTAACCAGGTTAACAAAGTTTAATATTTAGCAAAAAACTATTTTGGTCTGGGAGAAGAAGGAGAGGTTTTCTCAAAGACTGTGATACTCCTAAGATCAGTGTGAATTAACATGAAGTTAAGTACTGTATTACTTTTCACAACCTACAGATGAAGCAACAGGGGTGTCAACATTTAACATAATCAATCCAAGTCAGTGATAGAACCAGGAATGATGCCCGGGTTTCCTAGCAGTCCAGTTAGTTCTCATTTACTAGAGAACATTATAAACTGATTTGCAGTGGAAACAAGGGTGTCTGTTTTCTTCCAAGCTCTGCCTAAGGCAATATCAAGATGCCAGTCAACTGAGGGGTACTTCCAGCTCAAAAGTCCAACTCATCCAAGAATGCTGGGAAATTACTTTGAGCTCTATTTGAGGTTTACACCCTCCCTTCACTGGAAAGGAGTAAAAGCATACAACGCGAGCTTCAACAAAAGTCACATATCTTTTACATAGATACGTCAAAACAATGTTTAGAAGAAATCCTTCAAATAAATCAAATGGTAGAATCTCCAGACTAACTGTGGACCATTCCTTCAAGTCTACCCGTCCCCCTCCTTGTCCCAAATACCCAAATATTCTAGAAGTCAAATGACTTAGCCGGGTCTCTCTAACATTGTATTGCTTATAAAAGAGCAAGACAGAAATATATAGTTTGACAGATATAACCTGAAAAACTTAAAGTAAAAACTTAGAATGAATTTCACCAAACATCATAATCTTACTTTAAAAATTAATAATTGGTCTGCAGTAATTATTTAAACTTAGACACCTTGCAAAAAGTCTCAAATATGGAAAAACCAAAACAGAATGCCTGAGATGATCCTGGGGCATAGAATTGCAAAGTGCAATTTTTAATTTTATAATTCCTGTTGTCATTCCTTTTTATTGCAGAAGTCGGTGATAAAAAACAAACAAAAACATCCCTAAACCTCAAAGCCATCACAAATTTTTCTACATGACTTTTGTGGGATGCTATCATAGCATTCAGCACTCCAAGAATACTCTTGAGAAATTAAAAAATCCACTGCAGCAAGAGTCTTTAGCAAATTATATTATGAAGGCCTCTAGAGGAGAATATAAATTAGTTACTATAAGGAATCCTTGGCAAATAAATAAATACACAAATAGCTTTGGGACAAGCAAAGGAGCAGAAAAAGATGCCTTTCTCAAACACTAATTTTAAGACCTAAGCTGCAGTTCATTTCTGCTGGTGTTATATGTACATTTTAACTGCTTGTTATAGAGCTTTCTATGTAGGAACTCTGGGCTTACAGGTCTTCCTTAACAAACGGAGTAAGTGTTAAAAAAAACTGGTGCATTTAAAAATAAAAGTATCTTGACTCATAAAACTTTGCAAAAAGTCTCACTGTACACACAATCTGCAAATGGCCACAATTTTCAAAGAGGTTTAAACCCCAGATGTCACGCTACAGCCATCATCAGGAAAGCACAGCAAAAATAAAGCCATTCCTGAACACTTACTCTGGCGGTGCTTCTGCTTGCGTGACCAGGGCTGTTTCTCCAGGGGACTTCAGTTCTTGATTCTTCTGCTTATATTCTTTAATTAAATCCATTAGAACAGCCTGGTGCCCAATTTTGTTTACTAGTTGCTGAACCATCCGATCATTAAGCGCTAGAAGAGCGGCCCCACTTACTTCTTCCTCTGGGAAAAAGGAAAAAAAATGTCTCTACCTGTCTGCTGGGTAAAGCACTGTAAAACACAGCACTCTGCACAGGCAGAATTATTTACGGTATTAAACGATGCATCTAAACTTGTGCTTTGCAGGTATAAAATTATCTGTGTTTTGACAAAAAAAATAGAACACGAATATTGCATAATTCCAAATACATGTTGGCTCCTAAGAAAGTACCACAACCTAGAGTCACAGTAAAAACTTTTTACTTCCACATTAATGCCTCCCCTCTCCGGATTCTTTCTAACAGACACAGTTTTGATAAGGAAAAATTATTTTTGGAAAAGTATTCTTCATGGTACCTACCAGGCAACATTCCATACTTGTAAATCCAACACTACGCAAAGCTGCACAAGTTGCATATTTATAGACAAAAGCAGTATCAAATGCATATATCAAATATGTATTTCAAGTTACTCAAGATTTATCTTATTTGAGATCTTTTTGAAATACTAGATTCTCTCGTGGATACCAGGTCAAACGCAAACTCTGCTACAGTCAGTAGAGAAATGAGTTTCCCACTGCAGCAACTCCACATCAATGTTCACATGCATTAGGGAAAAAAAAAATCAATAACACAGGACACTCAATATCTAGGCTGCTCAATTAACATTTTTGAAAGTGTAAACAACTCACCTTGAAACCTATGAACTAGCTCTCCTAAGTTTTTCTCCACCAACCAACTGCAGACCTGATCAACTGACCAAGTTTCCATTGCTGTAGCCTGTAAATACACCTGTAGAATAAAAAGAGGAGTCTTCAGTTTTTCTTTCTGACTGTTGCTCTTTTATTTATTTCTTTATTTTTACCAATCAGCTCTCTAATCTCAGCCCTTTCTTTGCCAGATTCTTTGAGGCTCTCAATGCTAAGCTTCTTTAAAATTATTCTTTTCCCGATACACATTTAAAAGTTGCTAATAAAACAAACACTTTTTTTAAAAACGAGACCAATTTGAACCTATTTCCTGGTCTCATTTCTCAAATTTCTTCACCTTCTCCTACTTCTTTTCCACAGGCATCCCTCAGCTTTACTCACAGACAGCCAGAGTCATACAATGGTACCCAATCCTGTACCATTAACACCCAGGTTTCTTCACAAAGAAAAGGAAGGTGTGAAATTCACCACTACCAGGCTCATCGAGAAGTTGTTGACATTTACAAAAGGGGTGGGCAGGGGAGGAAGGGAGGAAGGATCAGGTAAAAGCCTGACAGAGATACTTAGTAAACCAAGACTGGTTAACCCCTTGCTGCTCCCCATGGAGGAGAGAGAGCTTGCAGCTGCTTCTGATTGCTTTGCTTTAACAAGCCTAGGAAGTAGGAGCCAAATTCTCAGAAGAATCTGAGTGTTTCTCTCCTTCCTTTCAATAATATTCTTACATATTCCATTCAGTTCTAGAACTTTATTGAACACCATTATGATTGGTAAATTAACTAGTACAAACTAACAAGTTGATTGAAAACTTAAAAAAAATTAGTCAGTAGATTCAAAATGTGAAGACAATTCAGTATGTCAATAATTGTAAGTGAAAGAAGTATACAAAGTTTGCAAGATATATTCTTTAACTATTCAGTTATGTTTGTATGCCACTATTCGTCTCTACCACTTAGAAAACTTAAAACAATATGCCAGTTACAATAATTTTTCTAATTTCCCTTAGGTAGCTCATCCCTGTGTCTTACAATTCAATCCAAATGACTTTCAATGGACTGTGGAGAAACTGAAAAAACTTAAAACATTTAAATCTTTTTAACATTACTTTCAATTTCATCTTTCAAACTAAATGATATAGATTTACTTGTACAGTAAGATACTAACTCTCCCATAAAGACAGAGGGAAAAGCTACTCTTAGAGAAATGGAATCATAAGGAAAGATAAAAACGCATATTAAATCATATATTTAAATTTTATTGCTAGAAGTTCTCAAAATAAATATGATTGCATTTTTCACTTTTGTGTGTTTGAATGTCACAATTTCAACATTTAGAATGGTGGAAAGGGAGAACCTGTTTACCTTTCATTCTTGACAATCTGAAAAAATAACAGCCTTCAAAAATCATTTCCTAAAAAACAAGGACACTTCAAAGTAATAAGACACATTCTCATAAGTATTCACAAACACCAAGTCGCAAAATTGAGAACAGGGTTAAATGTAGACAAACGTCGTCCCAAATTACAGCAGTGGATTTAATTTGCTAAGACAGGAGTCTCAACACTCCTCCCCTAGGCTAAGCAACATAAGCAGGGTGTGAAAAGTCATTATTTGCGGGACTCTGGTGTAAATTAAAAATCACACCTTCCTGTCACACTTCTGGCTTCCTTGCAAAGAGTGGGACTTAGAAAAAAAATAGAAGAGGGAGAACAAAAAGACAATTCTCTAAACTTCAAGATTAAAAGGTATGCAGAGCAGAAGATACTGCCCTGCAGCCATAGATGGATAAAAGGAAATTTGAAAATAAAATGAATCCTTGGAAACCTTTTGGATTTTTTAACTCCCAGATTTCTACAAAACCTACTTCTGGGTAAAACAAAACAGTTGTCAAATTATAACCTCATACAAAAATAATAAGATTAAAATAAGTATAGTATAACCCATTTGTTTTTCTGAATATTTCATAAAATAAAATAATATCGCTGCCTAGGCGATGTAACATCTTTAAGTACCAACATTAAAACTTCCTCTCACATAAATAATGGATATATTATTTATGATCTTATACATCATAAAGGAATAAAAGATATGGCAAATGTGAAAAGATGTATCCAGCAGCTTTACTGCGTATCAAGCAGTTTCAGAAACATCTGAAGATTTTGAAATGTGAGGGCAAGTATGACCACTAAATATTTTAAGACATAATAATAAAAAAGAATAAAAATAATTCACAGTAGTATTCTGTTGGGATACTCCAGCCAAACCAGTCTTATTATTTGATTAAATTATATTTCAATTAAATAAATTGGTATTAAATATTAAAGGATCTCATCTAATTAAAGCCAGGAGAGGCAAGACTTTAGCTAAAGCAACCTGAATGTGGGCAAGTCTTATTTAATAAGTTTGTTAAAACTCCAAAGGAAGATAATAATGCAAACTGTTGTGGATGTGTTTTATAATCTTCAAGAACAATGTAACATATAACAACATCAGCCACAAATAAATACTTTTTAAGAAAATGTAAAAATATTTTGTCTCTTTCCTTTTTGTTTGCACTTTTACTTTTATTTTCCCAGAGTTCAAAAGCTGAGACAAAACAAAAAGATCTTTAAAAGCGCTAACTCTCTTGGATCAATTCATTGTCCTGCTCTGGGAAAGGACATCTCCTCCCATGGCTGTACTTGAATGAACCAGCCATTTAGCAAAGATCAGGTCCCGTTGGGGAAAAAGAAGGAAAATCGAGGGACAAAAATAGGGATATGGCTGTCACATGGAGCGATGTCCAGACAGTTCTGTTGGGTAGCAGCCTTGCTTTGACATGAAGCAATGATATCATTGAACTCCGTTGGAGCGTAACATCTCATCTGCTTTGGGCAGTTGTTCATTCCAACTATCACCAGACCAGGAGGAATGAAAACTGGAATAGTCAACTAGAATACCTTGCATACCTTAGTCATCAAAAGGTTTACTGCCTAGATAGCTCAGAGCTAGGTGAATGATGATACAACAAAGAAGTTAGAAGCCTTACCAAGAAGATAAGACATGTACATAAGCAGAATATAAACATAGAGTCAATTATAATGGGTGCTGTAAATAACACTAGGGGCTGAATTTTCCCACTCTCCTGGAAAGGAATGCATCTTGATTTGGAATCTGAGCAAAAGATACAGTTTAGGTAGTGAAAGAGCCAGAAGAAGTGGGATCAATAGAATGAACTACAGGTAAAAGATCAGAAATAAGCAAGTTATGTTTTGGGACCTGAAAATGGACCACACTGCAGAGAATGGTGAGTAGGGAGTGACAGCAGAGAAGGTCGGAAAGATCGCTGGAGAGCTTGGAATACTGAGTTCAGAGTTTATAGATATACTTAAGCTTTGAGAAGGAAGTCATTGAGCTGATCATATACACGATGTCTTAGAAAGATTATTTATGCAGCTGAGCCAGATGAATTACAGGAAAGGGTGTTCTTTCTTGAAGTAAATTGCATATGAGAAGGAACAGCTTAACTTTTACTAAACATTCACATATGGACCAATTTTTCTTCATTTTAGAAAGATAGATATTTATATTAGTCTTTCCAAAAAATTTGGAAATAAAAGTTTTAATTTTTTTCATACATCGTGGGCAAAAAGGGAGTGAGATGTACAAAGCTAGCTGATACCAAGCAAGTGAAACACACCAAAAGGAACTGTCGGTATACATTAAGCTAAGCCATATGAAATTGCCATTTTTGTACATACAAGAGCCTAAGATCAGTAATTTCTTATAGTTGAACTTATTGATTGAATCTTGATTTTCTGAAAACTACTAATAAATCTTGGTTTGTTCCTTTTGTTCAGCAAAACTTATCAGAGGTCTCTGTGATTCACACCACCTCCAAAATTTGAGGGAGAGGAGAAGTGGGGAGCACAATAATAGTCATTTACATTTTTTGTTTTTACACTTATAAAGAAAATAAACAGCAATCTATCTGAGAGGTTTAATTAAATTAATGAACAAAAATAGCAATGAATCAGAGTTTGAGGTCTTTTGGGACTTTGGAGTCACAAACACCCAGGTCTTTTGGCTTTTGAGTCAGACTTCTGTGGCATCCTTGCTTCTTCCTAGTTGACTGTCAAAGCTTATGGATCAGCAACATGAACTACATCCTCTGGGTCCTTGACAGAGAGGATAACTGTGGCTGTGCTGTCAACTTTTATCAAAAACTGAATCTGTAACTGAGAAAAGTCTTCCAGAATTAATCTATAAATTCCAGTTAATATTTAAATGTGTTTATATCCTGTTACTTACTATAGTACTGGTACTGGATAAATAGACAGAAAGAGCTAGAAATGCCTGGCAAAAGGACTTGCACTCCCAGATGTTCAAAAGTATAAAATTATAATAAATATAAAAACATGGTATTGGAGGAAAAGAGGACAGCTTATTGAAACAGAATAGAAACCTGAAAACAGAAATATATGGAAGTATTAAAAAGATGTTTTCTCAAGTTGGTGATGGAAGAAGGGCTCATTCAACAAATTTTGTTGGGACACCAGCTCATATCACCTATAAAATAAATTACTCGGATGAGTTAAATAATTAAATACTAAAAATTAAATTTAAAAATTAAATGAATCTGAAATAAGTTTATAAAATAAAAATAAAAGATTGATAGATTTGACCATGAAAAAATGAAAAAGTGTATATATACATATATGTCATATAAAATTGTAGAGACTATAATAATTCCTTAAAATTAATAAAAAGATAAATATACCAATAGAAAAATAGGAACAGGCAATTCATGAACAAAATTTTAAGTAATTAAATATCTAAAAATGTGCCACATTGTTTGAAATAAAATAATTAAATTAAATATCATTCTTATTTATTCTACTGGAAAAGGTGAAAAAAAAAAGATTAGCAAGAGGTCTAACATTCTCTTACACATTGCTAAGTGTAAACTGGTACAATTTATTCTGACGTATCATTCTCATTTTATAGATGAAAACCTTGAAGTTTACAGAAGTAATTCACCCAAGACCTCATAGGTGGTAAGGGGAAGAGTAGATTTGAACCCCAATCTATCCAACTTTAAAGATTGGATATACATCAAAAATCTTCAAAATACTCTAACGCTTTGACCCCAAAATAACATTTCTAAGAACTTACCCTGAGGATATTAACAGAATGAGCACAAAGATGTTTGCCAAAGCAATAGTTAGAATTGCAAAGAAATCAGACAAACTAAGTTTCAGCAGTAGGAACTGACCAATAAATTGTGGTCATTTATATTTAAGAAGGAATATGTAGTGATTAAAGACTGTGTTTTAGAGAAATAGTTGTGAAATATATATAAGTGAAAATAGGTTTAAAATAGTATGATTCGGGCTTCCCTGGTGGCGCAGTGGTTGAGAGTCCGCCTGCCGATGCAGGGGACACGGGTTCGTGCCCCGGTCCGGGAAGATCCCACATGCCACGGAGCGTCTGGGCCCGTGAGCCATGGCCGCTGGGCCTGCGCGTCTGGAGCCTGTGCTCCGCAACAGGAGAGGCCACAACAGTGAGAGGCCCGCGTACCGCAAAAAAAAAAAAAAAAAAAAAAAAAAAAAAAATAGTATGATTCAACTTGTACAAAGAATAAAATAAAAATAGAATAACACACAAAGGTAACACAAAGACTGGGAAAACATACCCATAGGTAAAAGTGATTCTTCCATTTTGGTGGAATCAATGTATTTTATTTTTTGATTTGCTACTCTCAAAATCGTTCCCATTAAAGAATGTTACTGTTATTTTCAGGAAAGTTAGGGTTTTAAAGATAAAAGGTAAAAAGTGATATTTATAGATCATTGCTGGAGAGGCCTCAGTCCATCTGTTCTACACCAGAAAATTTAAAGAGAGAGCGCTGGATCAGATGCAGCCCATCGAAGTGGCTTTGGTTCCTTTATTCCACTTTAAAAATGGAAGATTTCACCTATAAATCTGGAATCTTAGTTTCTTTTGAAAAATCAGATGTTCTTGCAACACTGGGTTCATGTTTCTGAACGGCAAGAATTTGGGTAGAGGCTACTCCCTTGAACAAAGAGTAAGACACTCTCTGAGGAGGTGTAGGGTATAGGAAGCAAATAGCAAGTTTGAAACAGGCTGGACCTCGGAAAGCTAATGACTGTCAGCTCTTGAAAGATGAAGGTTTTGAGAAGAGTGATAAATACCTATATATACATGTATATATATGTATGTGTATACATATACGTGCACAATAATTATCTTTGAATACACTTAGTTCTTAATTAACTTTTGTTAAGTCCTAGAAGAAATAATACCTATCAGAAAAACATGTGTCACAGCAAACTTAAAGTGGAGATGTTAATACATATATTAGAATTTAGGCCTTGAATCAAAGTCAAGGACTCAAAGCTTTGTGCTTCAGAAAGCCCTGGTATGTTGGGGCTTTTCTTTCCTGGTAACTATACTCTTGAAGTAAAAGGCACTTTATTGATCATAGACCCTGGCTTACTGTAATTCTTCTTACATAGCTCAATGTGTATGCAATGGTATGGGTGAGAACTGCTTATCTTATAGCTCTCTATGGTGGCAAGAACTGATGCTATTAAAACATTACTGTTACTAAACTGTTTCTTCGGAGCCACTCATCTGTTAGAGCACGTGACGGTTGATTTCTGCAGCCTCCTAGAAGGTTTAGCTGGTAGAGCCAAGCTGGGCTCTCTTGATCTGTCAAACCAAGTGTTGGTCTGACTTTTTAGGTCCCTTCTAGAGGAAGAAGACACAAGGTGGAGGGTCTTCTTTTTTTTTTTTTGCGGTACGCGGGCCTTTCACTGCTGTGGCCTCTCCCGTTGCGGAGCACAGGCTCCAGACGCGCAGGCTCAGCGGCCATGGCTCACGGGCCCAGCCGCTCCGTGGCATGTGGGATCTTCCCGGACCGGGGCACGAACCCGTGTCCCCTGCATCAGCAGGCGGACTCTCAACCACTGCGCCACCAGGGAAGCCCGTGGAGGGTCTTCTTAATGCATTGTCACTGCAACCACAGGTGGGAGGTGTGGGATGAAAAAGGCACAGGACTCTGTAGCTCTCCTACAAGATTTATACAGGTTGAGAGACCAACGCTCATGCTTTTGCCGCCCCTGGGTTTCTCCGAAGACAGGCTGGAATGTTCAAACATTTTGCTGATACCAAGCTACTTTTCCTAAAAAATTGGCCAAAAATGTCAAAGTGGTACCAATTGGTAGTCTATAGTTGACTGGTTAGTCTGAGTGTGTGTGCTTGAATTTGTGTGTGAGGTGTGTGTGTGAGAGAGAGACAGAGAGAATGAAACCAAAACTGAACAAGGGAGCAAGCCAGGCTAGGGGAGAGAGTAAGGAGGAAAGGAAGAGGTTAGCGTGAATGATAACAAATAAATGATAATGTTACCGAACCAAACTTGGGTCCGCTGGCTCACTCACAGTATAGCCAATCTACTGACACCTGGTTGTGGTGAAGGCAAGTGCAGTATTTATTGTGGGACACTAAGCAAGGAGGTCAGGGCAGCTAGTGCTCAAAAAGCCTGCACTCCCCATGGGTTTCATATATATGGAATCTAAAAAAAAAAAAAAAAAAAAAAAAGGGTCATGAAGAACCTAGGGGTAAGACGGGAATAAAGACA
Source organism: Mesoplodon bidens (assembly GCF_964165515.1). Taxonomy (NCBI): domain Eukaryota; kingdom Metazoa; phylum Chordata; class Mammalia; order Artiodactyla; family Ziphiidae; genus Mesoplodon; species Mesoplodon bidens. Next base: position 61,797,979 of record NC_138168.1, read on the forward strand.
CAGACCTACTAGAGAATGGACTTGAGGATATGGGGAGGGGGAAGGGTAAGCTGTGACAAAGCGAGAGAGAGGCATGGACATATATACACTACCAAACGTAAGGTAGCTAGCTAGTGGGAAGCAGCTGCATAGCACAGGGAGATCAGCTCGGTGCTTTGTGACCGCCTAGAGGGGTGGGATAGGGAGGGTGGGAGGGAGGGAGACGCAAGAGGGAGGAGATATGGGGATATATGTATATGTATAACTGATTCACTTTGTTATAAAGCAGAAACTAACACACCATTGTAAAGCAATTATACTCCAATAAAGATGTTAAAAAAAAAAGCTGAAAGACAATTTAAAAAAAAAAAGAAAGAAAGCATTTTTTAAAGGCCAGGTGAGGGAGGGGTGTCCCAGGTTGTGTGATCAGCTCATGCACATTCTCTGATTGGTTGATGGTAAGGTAACAGGGCTATGTCACAGGGATTAGTTATCAATCTTTAGGCTCCAGGAGGCCTGAGGGCTATGTGCTCATGGTCATCAAGTAGTTAGCATCTTCCATTTGGTGGAGGGTTTCACGGCTCTAAAACAACTGGTAAATGTGCATCAGATAGTATTATCTAGGTACTTCATGGAGGAACTAGAACAGAGGATATAGGGCAAGGGTCTTTTCCAGAAAGGCCCCATAGGGTCCTGCTCGGTTACAATAAGATAATCACAATAGGATAAGATAAGATAATCATATTGGAAATAAAGATTGTAGGAATGTAATAAAGTTTTCATGTTAAACATGGTAAACACGTTTTTAAAATTTGTTTCATGGTAAATTTGTAAAACTCTCTACATTTCAGTCTTAACTCTTATCCTACTCACTTCTACCATTCTTTGATTGCATTTGAGAACAAATGTGGCACACCAGAGTAATGGTGAGAGTAGTTTGGGGGAAAAGGAAGAAAAATAAATTGGATTCAGAAATTAGGTCTTCCCCAAAAGATTAAAATATGAAAAGACAATCCATATTTCTGCAGCCAGGCCTAAAACTAATTTGTCATTTCAAATTTCTTGGCATTGAGAATACAGATTAAAAAATGCTTGCCTGGGCACTTGTTCCTAGTAAAATGCTAAGGAGAGATGCCTAAGTGAATTAAGCTGTCAGTCTGCTATTGGTTTAATCCTAGATTCATTGCCTACTGATCACATTACCCTTTTAATCCAATTGCCCAAATTCCCTGTTGAGTTATCCACATCAGGTTGTTCTCTTCCTAGTACAGTTTTCCATCCATTGTTGCAGAAATATTTGCAGTTATTCAGCACAGCATCAACTTTCCCGAGAAAGAGTAGTAGTGAAGCTGTCACCTGGTGGGGTCTGACAGGCAGACCAGGGGCAGAGAGGGGTAAGAGGTTTTGCTCGGGGGTGTCTGGGTACTGCTGATTACCTGCTTCTCTCTCAGTTGAACTCAGAATTCAGAATTTGATCTCAAAAATGTATTTCCCAACTTATCTAATATAAAAGTCAACTGGGGGGACTTCATGAAAATATTGATTCCCAAGCTTTTTCCCAGAAGATTCTGATTCAGGTGGTTTGGGGTAAGACCCAGTAATAAATATTTTGAATCATTTCCAGTGGCTCTTCTTATTAGCCAAGTTTGAGAAGCAATGGAAATATTCATCATGATTTATTTCCAATTTTTAGGGTGCAACAGGTCAAAGTTTACAAACCATCCTAACATGTCATTAGGCATAAATTATATCATAGAAAAACATTTTAGCAATTTATGTAGATATCACTGAAATTAATGTAGTGTTATTGTATTTACAAGGATTTTTCATAAAACTAAGAATGTAAAATAAATGTAGTAACCTCATTTTAAAAAATATTTTTGTTGTGGTTAAATATATCTATGTATATAACATAAAATTTACCATTTTAACCCTTTTTGTGTGTGCAATTCAGTGGCATTACGTACATTCACACTGAGCACAACAATTACTATGATCAATCTCCAGAACTGCTTTACCATCCCAAACTGAAACTCTCTACTCATTAAATAATAACTCCTATCCTTCACCCTGATAACCGCCATTCTACTTTCTCTCTCTATGAATCTGACTATTTTACGTACTTCATATAAGTGGAATCATAGAATATTTGTCCTTGTGTATCTGGCTTATTTCACTTACTATAATGATTTCTATGTTGTATTATCCTTCCTTTTTAAGCCTGGATAATATTTCTTTGTATATTTATATCACATTCTATTTATCCTTTCATCTGTCAATCGACATTTGAGTTGTTTCCCCCTTTTGGCTGCTGTGTGTAATGCTGATATGAATATGGGTGTACAAATATCTGTTCATGTCCCTGCTTTAGTAACTTGATTTTCATGGTTTTAAATGTCAGAGGAATCATTGAACATACTCTGATTTCTTTCTACTTCATTAGCAGACATGGAGACCTTACATGGATCATCCAGATCTAGCAAAATCCTCTCATTTCCTAGATGGAGAAAAAAAGGGTTTCAGAAATGTTAAGGGACTTGCCCAAGGATGCACAGCTAGTTGAATGAGGATGCACTTTTTTTTTTTTTTTGCACTACGCAGGCCTCTCACTGTTGTGGCCTCTCCCGCTGCGGAGCACAGGCTCCGGATGCGCAGGCTCAGTGGCCATGGCTCACGGGCCCAACCGCTCCACGGCATGTGGGATCTTCCTGGACCAGGGCATGAACCCACATCCTCTGCATCGGCAGGCGGACTCTCAACCACTGCGCCACCAGGGAAGCCCGAGGATGCACTTTTTATCAGGCCCAGTAAGGTAAGTAAAATGAATTTTATATATATATATATATATATTAATTAATTTATTCATTTATTTTTAATTTTTTTATCATTATTAGATTTTTTTGCAGTACGTGGGCCTCTCACTGTTGTGGCCTCTCCCGTTGCGGAGCACAGGCTCTGGACGCGCAGGCTCAGCAGCCATGGCTCACGGGCCCAGACCCTCTGCGGCACGTGGGATCTTCCCGGACCGGGGCACGAACCCGTGTCCCCTGCATCGGCAGGCGGACTCTCAACCACTGCGCCACCAGGGAAGCCCTGCAGCACTTATTGTTTGTAGATCTTTTGATGATGGCCATTCTGACTGGTGTGAGGTGATACCTCATTGTAGTTTTGATTTGCATTTCTCTAATGATTAGTGATGTTGAGCATCCTTTACAATAGACAATGTGAAGCCTCACTAACCTTATGAGATGTGTTATAAAAGCATATGAATGATTGAGATACTTTTCAGGTAGCAATTTTCATTAGAAGGCAGCAAGTATAGTAGTTCAGAATGGACTCAAAAGTCAGAATGTCTGGGTTTGAATCCTGGCTCCTTCATTTACTATATAATGTATATTTAGCCAAGTGCTCTCGAGTAAGTATTTAATATCTCTGTGCCTCCTTTTTTTATTCACCTGTAAAATAGCACAGTGGTATATCAGCTTTATAGGATTGTGTGATTAACGGAATGATGCTGTGGAACTGTGTAGGACTAAACTAAAGAACTGCGCCCCCAGTAAATATTCACTGTTTTTACTTCCAAGCCATGTTCTAGGGGAGCACAGCTATGAAGAATGTTAGCACCCATGCTTGGAGAGCAGCATTGTGACTGAAATGCTCTGACATTCTCATGAGCTACATGAATTCCTCTACAGGGTGAATCTCTGTAGAAGTTCCCAAATTCATTTGAATTTGGAATATTTTGGGTACATGCCTACAAATGCCCACAGGAAAACGTTCCACAGAACATTGGAAAAATACAACCTAAGGCATACCATCTTCTATAAAAAACTAAGATTGTGTGGAATGTGCTAGCCTAATTTGAAAAGATGTTACAAGGAGTCTCTGCTGCCAAAGAACAAGGAGAAAATACACAACATGATCAGAAATGTCTAGAAAATTTTAAGACGCTTAGCATGGAAAAGAGCCAAGTGATGTTATTTTGATATGACATCTCTATATTTCACCACTAGATCACAGATTCACAAAGTTCAAATCTCTCACTTTTTTCAGGGTACCATGTATGCTCAGGCAGAGTTGAGAGGAAGTACTCTCTCTCTCTCAACTACTTCTCTGTGATAACGTCTCAGTTCAGACTTACACTGGACTCAAACAGAGGATGTGATATTCCATTTGGATCAGAGGTCACTGCATTCTGCAAGGAGGATGGACACCACTGCCCTGTGTGTTTTATAATCTAATAAAGGGAATCGCTCTCCAAGAGCACATTGGTGGCCACAACACAGTTAAGTGGAGACTCTTGAGAATATAAGCCTCTCAACCTCCTTTGGAGCAGAGTCATGAACAGGCCTCAGAGAATACAACAAACCCTTTGAAACATGTATAAGACTGTACATAACAGGGTAAGGCAGAAATGATACAGAATGTCAACCGAGGTGGATACCTAAAATTTATGCCAGCCTCTCCCATGTCTATTTTGTGGCAAAGCACTTGTGTGGTGTCTCTTAGTTATATGAATATAGGACAAAGTAGGAGGGTGGTAAAGGTGTAATAGACACTTTAATAACTTTCAAATTGACACATTGAGATTTTGTTCATGCAAAACTAGTCTCAGGAAGTGTAGCTCAATCTGCAAATGGACTCAGTTGCCCATCCAACAGCTATTCCTGCAGTACCAGTTAAGCTTCTTAGTTGCAAGCAACAGTAGCCAAGCCTGGTAGACTAAAAAAAAAAAAAACAGTTTATTAAAAAGACATTCAGTAGCTCAGCTCATAGAACCACTGAGAGTCCTGGAAATCCAAGATCAAAACTAAGCTTCTGGGCTTCCCTGGTGGCGCAGTGGTTGAGAATCTGCCTGCCAATGCAGGGGACACGGGTTCGAGCGCTGGTCTGGGAAGATCCCACATGCCGTGGAGCAGCTGGGCCCGTGGGCCACAACTGCTGAGCCTGCACGTCTGGAGCCTGTGCTCCGCAGCAAGAGAGGCCGCGACAGTGAGAGGCCTGTGCACCGCGATGAAGAGTGGTCCCCACTTGCCACAACTAGAGAAAGCCCTCGCACAGAAACGAAGACCCAACACAGCTAAAAATAAATTAATTAATTAATTAAAAAAAAAAAGCAGCATCTTTCTATAAAAAAAAAAAACTAAGCTTCTACAGGGAGATCAGCTCCATGCTTTGTGACCACCAAAGGGGTGGGATAGGGAGAGTGGGAGGTAGATGCAAGAGGGGGGAGATATGGGAACATATGTATATGTATAGCTGATTCACTTTGTTATAAAGCAGAAACTAACACACCACTGTAAAACAATTATGCTCCAATAAAGATGTAAAAAAACAACTAAGCTTCTAGAAAATATATAAGAAATCATAACACACAAAATTTAATATATATATATGTATATACACATATATGTATACCACATTTTGTACATTTAACTTTGAAACCATGTAAATATGTTACATAACTATAAAACAGAATAAAAATTTTAAAAATCATCCCTACAAACTGAAAGCAAAGAAAAATGAAGCAAAGTAACATAATAGTATGTCTAGTTGGCAAACTGCACAGAAGAGAAATTATTTCAAATGACTCTAAAATACCTTAATTTGACTATATATCACCAGTGGATGAACTGTAAGGTCAAAGAGAGCCCCCCAAAATTATAAACTATTTTCAGTAATCATATCTTTGGTGGTAGTGTTGGTATTGAGACTGCTATGTGTGTATTAAATGGGTAATTATGTTGATTTTAGAAAGTAGAATTTTAGGTGTGGGAAAAAGCAGATAAAAATATGAGATTGGAAAAGCTAAGTAAAATCCCTCTATCTGTAAATTTGAACTTGAAATTCCAATACGAACTCATGATTTATTTTAAATATACATGATTATATTATATATTTATATATTATATTTCCATATATATCATATTTTATATAATTTTGACCATCAAAAAGGCCTAGAAACATTAACCACTCTTAGAATGCAGATTTTATCTCTAAAATCTATTTCCAAAGGAACCAGTTCTCCTTGATGAAATGACTATGTTCCAACCTTGGGTGAGAGGTAACTCAATGTCTGAGTCATCCTGTCATATCAGAAATTGAAGGAGAGGTTAAAAATTCTTGTTATCATGTCGAAAGGACTCAGGAATCAACTTGAAAATGCTCCTAGTGAACAAAGATGGGACAATTTGAATGTCAGTGTGAATAATACCTTTACTGGATCGAAATACATCAAGCATATTTAAAACCATGAGTTCATAATAGAATAAAACAAAATCATGGGGTCAATCACCTTTGGAAGATACTCTATGAACAACTCATTATTTTGCAAACTGGTAAATCAGAGAACAATAATGAAGTCAGGAGTCTATCCTGTCTTTCTGGTATGACATGTATCTCAGGATAAGCACGTAGTTGATGAGAAGTTCCATTTTTTAAAAGTATTTGGATAAAACATGAAGAAACTACTAGGTTATTTAGCGTTTCTAGTTCTCATTTTTGGACCATTGATCCATCATAGGCTGAGTGAGTTGCATTACAATTGTCTATCGCTAGTGTTTCTGGGTATTTCTGTTTGTATCTTGTTTCTTTTATGATTGTGGTTACAGCATTTGATTCATAAGTATTCATAACATATATAGTATGAAGTATATCCTGTAGCATTATAAACTGCCCCTCATTTTATTGTTTGATATTTTGTGCCATATTTCCACCTTGCTGATATTAAGAGTCACAGATACACTTTCCGTGTGTTAACATTCATCTGGTATACTTTTGTTCCCCTCCGTTATTTTGAACTGCTATGAATCCTTTTGTTTAAGGTATCTTTTGTGTTCCAATCTGAAAATTTTGATTTGTGTGCTTCTTTGCCTTTATTAACAAAAATCACTTACAGCATTTCAAAATTTATTCAAATGCTGTAGCCAGTGACTCCAACAAGGGACCACCTAGTGTCTGGATCAAAGCCACACTGCAGAGCTGTGTCCTCTCCAGTCTGCCTCATAAGCATCTTCATCTCTTCTTTTCTTTGATCTAATATGCCTGATAGAAAATGTTCAGAAACAAAATCACAGTGGAGAAGTTGGGGGTCCACCTCATTAACAAGGGAAAATGTTAGATGTCTGATGGAGCAAACAGGAAAAGCACTGCCAGTCTACCCACTGAATCTGGCTGCCCCATGCTCAGCCCGTCGATTCTCTTGGTCCCAGTAGGGACTCAGCACAGAGAAAGAAGCAAGGAAGATACTCCAAGTGTGGCATTATCTGGCACTGAAGAAGTTAATGCTGATCCAATCAATGGACAGAACTCTGCAGTAATAAGCCAGCCTCTCCTTGAGAGGCAAGGGGTAGGGAGAGAGGCTTTAGAGAAAGGGCCTGGGCTTCATTTATCAGCAGCTCAGCTAAGATTCCTCTTAGAAATCTTAATGATGAATCCTGCCCCTATTCTTGGGGCACTGGGAAATTTTAAATTAATATTAGATGGCTAGCAGGATAAAACTTGATTAAAACCATCCCTCAGGGGTAGAAGTATCATCAATGTCTGTCTCACAGAGCATCTGGTATAGGGCTCAATACCAGGTTTTTGAAACAAGATTGTAGAGGACTTCTGAAAAGACAAATAAAATAAAATGTATCAATGAGCTAATTGTTCTTACATCCACTTTTCCAGACCTCCTTTCCCTTTCCTGGAAAACTTGGTAATACAACTTGGGTAGGGACCAGATGCATATCCCCCAGCCATGAGTCTGGGCCACCCCAGGAAAGGAAATAAAAGGGTTGGGGTCTAAACAATCAGAATTATTTGGACACATGGCCCTGAATTTAGCTTCTCTTTGTCTTCATGACTCTAACATTACTCACGCTAATTGTCCTAAGAGTACCTCTTCCAAAGCCATTTGTCTTACTCTAGCAGAAAGAGCTTTTTAAAATTTTTTCATTTTTTTTCTCAAATACATCCAAACCTCATTTTTGAGAAAGAATGGTGTCTGAACTTTTAGGAAAGAGGCGATGATACTCTCACTCTAATTTATCTAACATTTTGCAGCTACGAATATCTTGGGCATTGGCTGGAGTTTTGCCATCCCAGCATCTATAATTTTAGTTGCTTGTATACATGTACGTGTCATCAGACATAACTGTACTCCAAGGTATACGTTTTTATCCTATTGTACAGGCTTAAGGAAACAAGGAAGGAAAGAGAGAAACCAGCAGAAGAGTTGTGCTAACTGGGCAGAGTAATACAAGAAGCTCAAAATATATTTGACATAGTTTATACTAGTTTCTAAAAATTATTAGTCTAGGGCTTCCCTGGTGGCGCAGCGGTTGAAAGCCCACCTGCCAATGCAGGGGACACGAGTTCGTGCCCCGGTCCGGGAAGGTCCCACATGCCATGGAGCGGCTGAGCCTGTAAGCCATGGCCACTGAGCCTGCACTTCCGGAGCCTGTGCTCTGCAATGGGAGAGGCCACAACAGTGAGAGACCCGCGTACCGCAAAACAAACAAGCAAACAAACAAATAAATAAATAAATAAAAATTATCAGTCTAGACCCAACTCATAAGCACATGAGCTGTGGGATATGGAGAACCATTGATATAAAGGTACTCAGGAGGACCAGTGTCAGGGCAAGTCTTTCATCAAAGAAACATTCCCCAGAGAAGTTGTACTTCTGAGTAGGACTTGACATAATACTGGAGGTTATCCAGGAAAAAAACAAAAGATTCTTTGGTTATTTCGTGTTCGAAACAGTCTCACTGAGACCCATAAGCTCTAAGAGAAAGCCCAGAAACAAGCTCTATGTCACAATCTTAAGGATGGTTTACGATTTACATCACCCAACCCTGGTCAAACACGAGGTTTGATGCTAAAAACATGGCGAGCCCAGAAATGAAGTGATGAGCATTAGGTGGGGATGGAAATGCACATGAGCCCTCAAACTGCTGTGCAACATATACATACAGTTATGGGTGTAGACTAGAATCATCAACACCACAATGAGACAAGTTTGGCTAAGATTTGTAACCAAAAAGAGGCACAAGCATAGCACATTTAATAAAGGTACAGTCGACCCTTGAACAACAAGAGGATTAGGAGTGCTTATCCCCTGCAGTCGAAAAGCCATGTATAACTTTTGACTCCCCCAAAACTTAACTGGTAGTAATAGCCTACTGTTGACTGAAAACCTTGCTGATAACATTAGCGGTTAATACATATTTTGTATGTTATGTGTATTATATACTGTATTGTTACAATAAAGTAAGCTAGAGAAATGAAAATGTTATTAAGAAAATCATAATGAAGGGAAAATACATTTACGGTATGTATATGTATTTAGTGAAAAAAATCAGTGTATAAGTGGACCTTCGCAGTTCAAAACTGTGTTGTTCAAGGGTCAAGTATATTTCCAAAGACAGTCACACCATGTTTTAGACACAGCAACATAACACATTTGACACCTTCCAAAGCTTTCTGCCTCTTGCTCTAAGCTGTCAGAAGAAGGCCTACCAAGTGCCCTTATCCTTGGTCTAGCACAAAAAGACTGGGAAGAGAGGGGGTAAGGAAAGGCTGTAGAAGCAGTTATACCTGCTAAATAAAAGCCTCCCTCCTATTACATCTTTACTGAGATAAATTTCACATAACATGAAATTTATCCATTTAAGTGTATAGTATAGGTGTTTGGGGTATGTTCACAGAGTTGCGCAATCATCACAATTTAATTTTAGAACATTTACATCACTACAAAAAGAAACTGCACACATATTAGCTGTCATTCCCCAATTCCTCCCTCCCAACTGCTCAGCTGGAGACAAGAACTAATCTACCTTTTATCTCTTTGGATTTGCCTATTCTGGACATTTCACATAAATGGAATCACATAGTATATGGCCTTTTGTGTCTGACTTCTTTCACTTAGCACAATGTTTTTAAGGTTCATCCACATTGGCGCATGAATCAGTAATTCATTCCTTTCTAGACCACATAATATTACAATGTATTAACATAGCATATTTTGCTTATACTTGTTCATCAGCACTGGCGTAAGTTATGGTGGCTTTGTTTCTTCTCAGACAATGGAGAAAGTCACATTAATCAACATAAAGGCTCCTCTTCCTTCACTGCCTCAGAGTCAGATTGCTTCCTGAAAACATGGCTGCCTGTGTGAATTTGACATTTTCCTTCACCTCCTCAAAACCAAAAAGAGGTCAGGAATGCTCCTGTCAACAGCTATTGCACTTCACTGGGTGTCTTTTACCTTTAAGAAATGTAACTTTCTAGTCCTGCTGATATCTGAAGCTAATAAGTTTTCTTGCCTGTAAATTATCTTTGGGTGTATCTTCTCTCCACTTCTTTCCTTATAATTCTTGATTTCCCCGTTCAACCTCAGCTATTTTCAGTAGCCCTGGTCTCTACTTTAATGTCTGGAAAATTCAGCTTCTTGCAATTTCATTTTTTTTTAAAAAGTGGTTTGAAGATCTAAGGTGATTTCCAAGAGTAAGAGGGAAGAACTTTTAATTAATGCCACCATGTATACACAAGAAGTCAGCTAATAACATTTTACATAGGAAACTCACTTTACCTCACTAGGCTTTATACATTCACTTGTGATTTTTAAATGCCTACTATGTATTAGGTCCTTTCTTAGTAAAATGAGGTTGTGAATCTCTATCACTAATGTTTGGACACTTTTTGATTTTAATACTTATTAACTGATCTTACTTTATAAACATTTTTCTATATCACTAAACAATCTCATTTTTTAATTCCTGTCAGTCTGTAAAAACCATTAGCCCTGGAAATGAGGGAATAAAAGAATGTGAAGATGAACCTATAAAGAATAAGAAAACATTTAAACATATAGTTGAACAGAAACCCTATCCCGTTAGTAATATTCATGTGCTAACAGAGTTGCTTTAATATAATAATGGGTATCACTTATTCAGTGTGCTATATGGATCAGATAACACACAAGGTTTCTATATCCTTTATGTCTAATTTTTATATGAATTTTACAACATATACATTATTAATCCTTTTTATGTATGAGCAAACTAAGGATCAGAATGGCTAGCCTAGGCTTACAGAACTAGTTGACAGTGCAGAGCGAGGATTCTAATAAATTCTGTAAGATATCATAGCTATGCCTATCAATTCAACTATATTCTTTCACTTACCCTACTCTTCAAAGTTTTACAGTGAGAGTGTAGCAGTCATATTCCCAAGAGTTATTTTCCCTCCTCAACTCTGTTCCTTGATAACAGAATTTTCTTCCTATTAGGAAGGCTGATAATATCAGATACTTCCCTCCTGCCCATCCTCCTCTTGTAAAGAACTTGGGGATGTGGCTTAATTCTAATCAAGGGGATTGAGGAGGAACCTGTTGTTTCTTCTTCAACAACCAAAAAATGATGCCTAGTAGGAAGTGCTCTTATTTTGTTCAGCCAAATTTGTGTCTATAAGTCTGAGACTGTAACCGCCACATTGTAACCATGACAGCCAATGTAAGTCCCAAGCAGGTAAGCTGAAGATGGCATACTAGAAAGATGGAAAGGGTTTGAATCCTTGATTTCATTGATGAGCTGCTTAATGGAACTGCTGCGTAACCATGGAATTCCAGGCTTCATGTACTTTAGCACAATTAGGAATGAGATCCTTATACCAGAACCTCTTCTGTAGCTAGTAGTTGTAACATTAAAATATAGAAGAATTTATTGTTTAAACTATTTATATGCCCTTTATATTGAAATTTAAGACAATCATTTATAATTGTACTCCAGGGATCTTTCTCTTTTTAAAAATTAATTAATTAATTAATTTTATTTATTTATTTTTGGGCTTCATTGGGTCTTCATTGCTGCACGCGGACTTTCTCTAGTTGCGGCTAGCGGGGGCTACTCTTCCTTGCTGTGCACAGACTTCTCATTGCGGTGACTTCTCTTGTTGTGGAGCATGGGCTCTAGGCACACAGGTTTCAGTAGTTGTGGCACACAGGCTTAGTTGCTCCGTGGCATGTGGGATCTTCCCAGACCAGGACTTGAACCCGTGTCCCCTGCATTGGCAGGCGGATTCATAACCACTGCACCACCAGGGAAGTCCCCAGTGATCCTTCAAGACTTTTGATGACTCTGTACTAAATCTTGACTATTTGCTGCCATGTAAAAATGAAGGATTGTTTTTTCTTATGCATACCCATTATTTTTTTAAAGCCACTTTATTGAGGTATGATTAACATGCAAAAAGCTATACATATTTAATGTATACAACTTGATGATGAGTTTGGAGATAAGTATACACCTAAGAGACCATCACCATAATCAAGGCCTTAACTTTATCCATCATCTCCAAAAGTTTCCTTTTGCCAGTTTTATTTATTTATAATGTTTTAATTTTCTTTTTTGATGTAAGAGCATTTAACATAACATATACCTTTTTGTAAATTTTAAGTTTACAATACATTATTGCTTATTGAATAATCCAACTTTTATGAAGAATTTAAAATAGTCAACTCGTAAAACCAGAGAGTAGAATAGTGGTTCCCAGGACTGGGAGGATGAGGAAATTGGGAGCCATCAGTCAAAGGAGACAAAATTAAGATGAATCAGTTCTGGAGATCTGCTGTATGCCATTATCATTCTTTGTAGAGTATTTCCTTGCCTGTTATGATTCTTCTTGAAAGCAAATCTTCTTGCTCGGAGATCCCTCTAGTTTTTACTGCTTCATATCATTCCCTTTTTATACCAGAAGAGTCTTTGTCTCCTGACTCATCTGTTTATGATTATATGTTTTGTCTATATGCACTCCTCTCCAATTTTCAAGGAAACAGATGTTGTTGCCTAAGCTCTTTCCCCAATGTAGTAAATGAAAAAGGATTGGAATAAAAACAAAACATTTTCTGATTTCAAATTTATTTTAAACATCCAACCCAGATGTTCCAGCTGATCCAGATGTCATTAAATGGATGAGTTCACTTCTCTATCACTCTGTAAGACGCTTAATTCAGCTTTATGAAATTGCATGAAACAAAGGTATTTTACAAGCACTCGAAAATCATTAGTTAGCTAGCTCACATTCTTTGGGGAATAGCTACTCTGTTAATAATTCTCTAAAACTCTATTTTTCCCCCCTGGTGTACAAGTGTTTTGGCCTCAACACAGAATTGGCCTGATCTAAAGTATTTTAAAAATAATAGAGAAATTGAGTTAATAAAGTAGTTGTCATTCATTTAATCTATTTTTAAAATAAATTAAAAGAATAACTTAACTGCTGATAGATTAAGAAAACCATCAATTTTCTATCCCTCAACCACTATTCCCACCACCTCCTAAAACCAACTCTCTCTCCAAGTAGAATCAAACTTTCTAGCAATGACTCATATCTAATTTACTCAAAATGTTATAGCATTACTGAGTTTTTAATTTAAAATTTTACTCACTTTTAAAATATTTTTAAAGTTATACACACAGCAAAATGTATGCATTTTAAGTGTATACCTTGATGACTTTTAACGTAAGTATATACACCCAGCAACCCGGCTTTCGGATCAAGATATAGAATATTTCCAGCTACCTAGGAGACTCCCTTGTGCCTCTTCCTGCTGATACCCATGAGGTAATCATTATTCTGACTTGTATTATCACAGTTTTGCCTCTTCTTGAACTTCATATAAATGGAATCATACAATCTACGTTATTGTCTATAGCAATGCATGTTATTGCTTGTTCATGTTCATACGTGTTGTTGCATTGTAGTAGCTTGTTCTTTTTTATTATTGTTAGTATTCTATTGAATGAATATACGGCAGTTAATTTTTTCATTCTGCTCATAATGGTCATGTGGGTTTTCTAGTTTTTTTCCTAGTATGAATAAAGATGTTTTGAACATTCTTGTGTATTTCATTTGGTCTACTTTGCCTGATATTAATATAGTCATGCCAGCTGTCTTATTTTTATTGTTTTCATGGTATATTTTTTCCCATCCCCTTACCTTTCATCTATCTCTCCGTAAATATTTAATGTTTCCCTCTATTCCCTCTATTCCTTACTCACTAAGAGCTTTTATTATCAATGGGTGTTTTATATTATCAAATATTTTTTCTGTGGGTATGATCCACAGAAATGGATATGATCATGTGATTTTTCTTCTTTAGCCTGCTGATGTAGTGGATCACATTGATCAATTTTCAAATGTTGAACCAGCCTTGCATACCTGGAATAACTCCCACTTGGTCATGCCATATCATTATTTTTATATATTATTGGATTCAATATGCTAACATTTTATTGAGAATATTTACATTTAAGTTTATGAAAGATACTGGTCTGCAGTTTTCTTTTATTATACTGTCTTTGTATAGTTTTGGTATTGGGGTAATATCTGCCTCATAAAATGAGTTTGGAAATTTTCTTCCTCTTCCATTTCCTGGAAGAGATTATATAAAATTGGTGCTAACTCTTCAAATGTTTGGTAAAATTCTCCATTCAGCTCTGGAGAGCTTTTAAAAAATATGACTTTGATTTCTTTCATTGTTATAGAACTTTTCAGATTATCTATTTCGTCTTGGTTGAGTTTGAGTAGTTTGTGATCTTTGAGCACTTGGTCCATTTTCCCTAAATTGTTTAATTTATAAACACAAAGTTGTTTGTAGTATTGCCTTACTATCTTTTTAATGGCTGAGGATTGGTAGTTATATCTGTGGTTCCAGTCCTGATATTGATGATTTGTGTCTTCTCTCTTTTTATTTTGTCATCTTGCTAGAGTTTTACTGATTCATTGATATTTTTCAAAGAACCAGCATTTTCATTGATTTTCTCTATTGTCCTGTTTTCAATTTAAATAACTTCTGCTCTTAACTTTATAATATCCTTCCTTTTGTTTGTCTTGGGTTTATTTTGCTCTTTTTCTTCTTTATTGAGGTAGGAACTCTCATTGTTTGAGACATTCCCTCCATTCTAATATAAGCAATTAGTGCTGTAAGCTTCCCTCTTAGTTTTGTTTTACCTGCACCCCACAAATTTTAAAATTTCCATTGTGATTTCTTCTTTGACCAGTGGACTATTAACAAGTGTGTTGCTTAACTATCAAACATTTTCTAGGTATCCTTCTGTTATCAAGTTTTATTTTAATTTCATTGTGGTACAAAAATAAACTCTAAATGACATCAACCCTTTGAAATCATAACTATGGAATTTTTAAGGCTATGAAAATAGTTTAAAATAATTTTGTGCAACTCCTCATTTTAAAAATGAGGTAATGCATTTTTATAACTGAAGTAAGAGATAACAATGGAGATAATAATGAGATTGAAGTAACTTTCTGAAAGTCTCACTAACTGAATAAAGGTGTAATCAGAACCAGAATGCAGGTCTTCTGAATCTTAAGCCATTTTCTACAATCCCGTGCTTCCTCTTCTTCCTGGTTAAATTCATTCATTGACTTCTTGGTTAGTCCTATTCTCTCCATTAAAGTGTATGTGACTAATTCAGTCTTTCTTAATATACCTTTTCTCTGAAATCCTATTGTAGACTTTTAATTACCATGTGGGTTAGCTCTTATTATTACTTTTAAATTTAATCTTAGCTGTCCTATATTTTTTAGAAAGACTGGCCTCAGGTGTTTTAATTCTTCTGTTTCTCCTACCTTACTGAGTTTAATTCTGGGCAGGTAACACTTGGTATATATTTATTAACTAATTAAATCCCCATGTTAGTTTTTCATTTTTCAAACAAACAACTTACTTTTAAGTTTTTTCATAGCCAAGAAATTACAGTTAAAATTTTTGTTAAAATTTTGGATTAGAAAGTAACTCCCTTAAAAGTCCTTAACTTGAATATAGATGAGCAGAATTTGCTTATTTTCCCCAGGATATAAAAGGATGCAGTAAGAAACTAAATATTAAAAAATATAGCACATTGATACATTTTAAAATGTATCAAAAGAAACTTATATTGAACATAAGATACTAAGTAACAATCACCTTAATTAAATCATACAAATATAATAAAAAGTACCATATACTACTACTATTAGTACTAATAGCTAACATTTACTGACTGCTTTCCATGTCAATAATTGTTTTAAAATTCCAACAACCCTATTAAGAAGGTTGTAAGATATCACAAGTCATAATTTGGGTATCACTATATTTATTCTGTATTTGATGGGGATTTCACTTTGAGCATAGGCTGTCTACAATCATGTCAGAATATAAGGCAAACTGGTTATATGGGCCAACGCAGTTCTATTTTCATGGAGGCTGAAGTGTGTTCTGGGAAGAACAATTTTCTAAGTGAAGGAAGAGCCAAACATATTGAGCAGAAGTTATAAATAGAAGAAGAAAAGGAATTCTGAATATGAGATTTATCATTTTTCATTAACTTCTAGAACAGCCTCTATGGAAGGCTTAGTCTTACAGAAAGTGGGTGGTCTGTAAATTAAGTAAAGGAAAGGAAGAAGAAAAAGAGAGAATGAGATGCAGACAGGGAGGGAAGGATGGAGAAAGAGAGGGAGAGAGAAGAAAAAGGGAAAAGAAGGAAGGAGAGAATGAAAGAGCTCTGTCACTGGCACACAAAATCACCACGTTTTTGGAAACTCTAACAGAAAGTACTGCCCAGGGGAGGGGAACCCCTTCTCTTCAAATCCCCAAGCAACTTTGAGCCCCCAAGTGCAGTTGTTTGGGATGGCACCTAGAGGAGCAGCAGATGTCGCTGTCAGGGCTAGAGGTCTAGTGGCGGCAGGTAGAGTTAGCACCAGGGACTTACTGTCTCATGTGGAGTATTAGTGTTGCTCAGGAATCCACTGTAGACAGAAGCAAGGCTGGAACCCGGGGGAGTAGTAGGGCACAGCGGAGAGCTGCAGTGCCCATGGAGCAAGGTAGTACCCAGAAGGAGCAAACTTGAAACACCTGGGGAGAAGTGTATAGGATACTGAGGTTTTGAAACTAGCATGTGGAGAAAATGAGCCAGTAAAACTTGCATGATTCTTATTAATGAGAATTCACGTGTGCCCAAAATGGCACTGGAAAATGCTGGCAAAGCCTCGGGGGAGTATAGTTTCTCCATAGATGAGAACATTGACTTGCTCTAAGTCACACAGCTAGTGAGTAGAAGAGCAAGGATTGGAATCCAGTCTGTCTCATTCCTAAGACCATGCTCTTGGACCAGTCTCCTCAAATAATTAATTAATTCTAATATTTATTGAGCAACTATTAAGTGCAAGACTATGTATTAAACTCTGTGAGAAAAGTCCCAGTCTTCAAGGAATAAATGATCTGCCTTGTGGTTTTCAAGGTTTATTTGTGATCCTAAAAGGAAGCAGATGGTTAGACTAGAATGAATTACTTCTATAAGTGCCTTGAAAGCATGGGTTTCTATATTTCCAGATATCTTGGTGATCTTGAGATTCTACTTTATTGAATAAAAGAAATAAAAGAAATCTCTTTAACAACAATAGGAACTTGGACAGTGTACAAAAAACTGTTGCCATTTTGTTCAGAATAACCTGTAATTATGAACAACAAGTCTCTGATCATTTAAACAGCTCTTCTTCAAGATATTAATATCATTTCATGACAAAATGCAAAGATTCCATGAATTATACATATGATACTGGGCTTTAAAGTCAAATTAAAATTGCTTTGAAGTATATGGCTTTGAAAATTTGTTAAGGCTCTATATATTATGCAAATGAGCATCAATTATGACTGGTTCCATAAATATTTTTGGACCTCCAGTTCCGTATCTGTAAAGCCTGGAGCTATAACTGGATATCTTAATAGTTCCCATGAAACCATGACTCAGAAGTTAGCTCTAGATCTCATGAGGTTTTCTGGGACTTTTTTGACCTGAAGCAATCTCTTCCTCCTGTTTCAACTTCAACATCTTTCCCAGGGATTTTAAGTAAGAGAATTAAACAAATGAGAATTTGCCTATGTAGTTAAACCTAAATCAAGATGTGATGACTTACAAATATAAACCATGGATAGTCTAAAAATCACTTTTTCAGAAATTTCCTCTCCAAAGTATTTTCATATGGTCTTCATCTGATCTTGTAATACATTAATACATAGACATTCATTTTAATAATTACATAATGTTTCTTTGTATGAATAAATAATAATTTATTTAGTCAGCATTTTACTAATGGGTTTTAAGATATTCTCAGGGGTACAGCACAGGGAATACCTCCAATATTTTACAATGACTTTAAATGGAGAATAATCTATAAAAACATTGAATCACTATGTTGTAAAACTGAAATTAATGTAACGTTGTAAATCAACTATACTTCAATAAAAAGTTTTTAACAAATAAAAAAAGATTCTCAGGGGCTTCCCTGGTGGCGCAGTGGTTGAGAGTCCGCCTGCCGATGCAGGGGACACGGGCTCGTGCCCCGGTCTGGGAAGATCCCACATGCCGCGGAGCGGCTGGGCCCGTGAGCCATGGCTGCTGAGCCTGCACATCCGGAGCCTGTGCTTCGCAACGGGAGAGGCCACAACAATGAGAGGCCCACATACCGCAAAAAAAAAAAAAAAAAAAAAAGGATTCTCAGGGGTTTTTGTTATTATAAATAATACTACAGGAAATATTCATGTACATAGTCCTTGGAATATTGTATGAATAAATCTGTCAAAAATTCCTAGAAGTAGAATTGCTGGGTCAAAGTACATGAGTATTTTAAGTATTGTTAGATACTGCCAAATTACCTTCCAGTCAAATTGTCACATGGATTTTGTTCCTGCATCTCAAATTCAGTGTTTCCCAAATTGGATTCAGTGCCCTTTTGGCAATTGTTCATGCTCCTATTTTGGCATGTACCCCACAGTGTCATATTGTGATTATTTGGAACATTGTATTGCAGGTTATGAATTCCTTAGGACATTAATTGTTTAGTCAAACTTTTTGCTTCTTTTTTGATTCCCCTCTTCACTTTTGTATAAAGAGTCTGTAATCATTCATCTCTATGACCGTCAAGCTTCTATTTGATAATTATAATATGTGCAATAATATACTTGGATATAACTCTTCACAGTAAAAATGTGGTCTAACATAACTGAGCACAGGAGGATTCATCAGAGTACAAAATGATAGAAAAAGAGAAAGTCTCTTGCTTATTGATTTTATAGTATAAAATTATTATTTCCTCTTTATTTAAATTTCAGGGCTATCAGGCATGCACCACCGTGGATACTATTTAATTGGGGTTAGAGGTGCACTGCTGCCAAGATGGAGAAGACACAGCTTGCATTTCCCAAAAGAACATAAAAGCTAGATAACAGCAGCCGCATCCCTGGAGCGTCACCAGTTAGAGCTCATCATCTGGGATAAAGTGGGTTTTGTTTTAAATTTAGAATATCACAATCGTCATGCTGTTTCTCTCCCACTGGAGTAGGAATAGAGTGATAAACACCTGCCAGGCTCAAGAGCTTTGCCAGATTCGTCTTTACAGACAAAATGGGAAATCAAGACAGCCCAGATTGTTTCTTCTGGCAGGAAGGCTGCCACCTTGCCCCATATGAGATTTCTATCTCTGTACCCATTGAGATACAGCTACAATTACATTAAAGAATTACTTCTTTCTAGTCAAAGCAGTGTAAAGCATTAATTACATATCATTATGTTTGTTCATCCTTTTTATTGTTGACTTTATTTAAGGATGAATTTTCAGTGATGCTGATGTATCAAAGAGACCCAAAGGTAATAGCAAGAAGCAGGGGGACACATGCATCTGTCATGCGAATGAGTGAAAATGGGCATATCCAAAAGCTTTACCATTATTGACCACAACATATCATAACTGATAGCACCAAACTTTTATCCCTGTTCTCAGCATTTCTTTAGCTTGGCCTGCATTTTTCTGGTCTAAATTTCTTGGCACTTTAACCAAACTTGGATACTGGCCTACGATCCAGTTTTGGCAGCCTCATGATTCCTCTTCTGGCTCTCCTGGACTTCAGACCCACTGCCCAGCTTCCCACCTGATCCTTCCTTTGGCTTTTGAGTCCTTGATGTCAAGTATCTGTCCCTGGCACTCTTTCTCTTCATCCCTTCCCTTCCTTGACATCATCTGCCCCCAGATGACTCTTTATGGCAGGGGGAAAAGACACATGGATTAGTGCCAGGGTCTCTTGTCGCCCTGCATCTGTTCTTCATATTGGCTCTCTATAGAGGAAATCTAATCATGTCACTCTTCTGCTTGGAATCCTTCAGGGGCATTCAACTGTCCTTAGGATAAAATCTAAGCTTCTTGGCATGGAATTAAAATGGATTTACATCATGCATCCCTAGAGTTTGACCATTTCCCCATGTTCAGCTTATGCTTTTATTGAATGGACCTACTTACAGATCACCAAATAATCCATGTTCCCTTAAGTCTTTGTGCACTTACAAATGCTGTGTCCTCTGCCTGGAACAGTACTCCTGTGCCTTTTTAGCAAATTTTTCTTCTCCCCACTCCTCAGGAAAGTCTTCCCTGATGGAGGCTTATTTTCACACACTTATCATTCATACACTTATGCATTCATACAGCCATACTTGTGTCTACTTATACACACACACACACACGCACGTGCACTGGCTTGACCTTCCTCTTTGCCCTAATGTTGGCTTCTATACCTGGGGAAATGGCCTTGTTTTCCAGCCTTACAGAGGTTGCAGCAGCTTTAAAGAAATTTGACAGATGGAGAACAAAGAGAAGCAGAAATTCTCCTACTACAAGCACCTACTAAATGCTGGATACATGTTATAAAGAAAAAGTTTGAAATGCATAGTTGAGCATACAAAGAAGAACAGACTACTCTGGTGGCAGAGTGAAGTGTGTGAGACCACGAGCTACTTTGGCTGCCCTGAGGTATTCTTGGTCTCCGTAATCCAGAGTCTCAGAGTTTAACATCCTCAGAGGGACAGAAATTGAAGCTTTGTATTCAAAAGAAGAAGGGGATCGAAACTGAGACCTTTGAATAAATATTGGACCCTAAAAGTACTAAATCTCAGGAAAACTCTCAGAGAAAGAGTATTCTTTAAAAAAAAATCTACCCATTGGTGTAGAAAGAAGATAAAGAAGTTGAAACGAAAGAGAATTTTCTGCGACGCCAAACACTAAACTTGCATTTCATGCAGGGTTAGGGTTCAAAATAATATTTCTCACAAAGCTTGGAACTCTCAAAGGAAAGAAGTTTGCATAAAAATTGGAGCCAGCAGTGTGGTACCCTTGGGGGCACCTGGAAGAAAGAAGCAAATGCAAAACTGCTCTAGAGACAATCCTCAACCCATGCTATAGAGATACAATTCATCTTGAGCAAAAGACAGCAGATGCCACAATAAGGAGCACTGAAACCCCAAGAATTTCAGCTCCTGGAACACTCAGGTAGAACCTATAAAATAAGTTTGTTTGAAAAGAATATAGCAAAACCTGTGGAATATAAACCTAAGAAAACTAGAGGACACCATGAAAAATTGTACATTTGTAAAAGAAGAAATAGAATTTCTAGGGAAAAAAGTCAATAGGTACACTAGATAGAAAATAAAATACAACTAAAAAGAGGATTAGTGAACAGAGAGTTAGATTGGAGAACATTGTGCGGACTATAGTACTGAGAGATAAAGAATTGGAAAACAGAAAGGAGAAATTAGGAGACGGATGAGAACACGAGATGGTAGGAGTTTTAGGAGATGATTGAGAGAAAGAGAGAGGAAACGTGTTGAAGTAATGACTGAGAGTTTTCTAGAACTGGTGAAAGATATGAATCCTTTGATTAAAGAAACACTATGAGTCATGAGCAGGTTAAATAAATGTAAATCACACCTGAAACTTTATTGTAAAACTGTAGAAAACAATAGACAAAGAGAGGATCTTGAAGTGATCACAGAGACATGATATATTTACAAAGAAACATAAATTATTCTGGCACAAACTTTCAAGAGCAAGAATAAAAGCTAAAAGACAATGGTATTTTAGAAAACAATTTTTAGGGCCTCCCTGGTGGCGCAGTGGTTGAGAGTCCGCCTGCCGATGCAGGGGATACGGGTTCCTGCCCCGGTCCGGGAGGATCCCATATGCCGTGGAGCGGCTGGGCCCATGAGCCATGGCCGCTGAGCCTGCGCATCCGGAGCCTGTGCTCCACAACGGGAGAGGCCACAACAGTGAGAGGCCCGCGTACTGCAAAAAAAAAAAAAAAAGAAAAGAAAACAATTTTTAAAAAGAATGTATATATATATTCTTTTTTCTGTTTTTTTCCATTATAGGTTATGACAAGATATTGAATATAGTATCCTGTGCTATAGAATTATGAATTTTAGTCCCTGTTTAATCAAGTATATATGTTAACAATTTCAACATCATTAAATAATAAAAAATTGATTGTATAATATCTAAATACTTAGAGGATAAAAAGGAATAAAGATACCTTGGTCAATATTATAGAAGGCAGGGAAAGATAAAAGAATTTTAAAGGAAAGAAAAAGAATGAGAAGATAGACATAAACCTCCCAAATTTCATTAATCACAAGAAATATCAAAATTCTCCAGGTAAAGGACAGAGGCTATAAATTGGGTTTTAAACATCCAATAAAATTCTCTTTATAAGGGAACATAAATATATTGATGCTGAATAATTCAATGTAAAAGGATGAAAAAAGGAGACCAGGTAAATAATAATCATAAATAAGTTAGTGTTGCTATATTAATATAAAAAATGCACTTTGAGGGGAAAAGCATTATGAGAGATAAAGATGTTTACTACACATTGGTATATTTCAGGTCACAAGTAAGTAATAGCATTTCAAAATGTATATGCCTCCACAACATATACAGAGAACATTTTACACAATTAGAAGGAGAAATGGGCAAACCCACAATTATACTGGGAAGTAAATGCTCCTTATTCCACAGTAGCAGACATGTGAAAATTCTTTATCTGCAGCTCTGTAATAGAAATGTAGGAACAACTGCCCCAAGTCAAGGAAATATATAGCTAACCTGTGGTTTATTTCTACATTAGATTAGCATTCAGAGGTTGAAAACAGACTAGATCTCATGGATAACAGAGATAGTTCTCTAAAACATGGTACAAGATGACAAAAGATTGTTGAAAAATATCACATACAGTATGATGCCAAGTGGAGATATGAGTTGGTTATGTGGACAATGGAACTTGGAGATGAGATTTGGGTTGGAATAGTATAAAATTGACAGTTGTCTGAATTTATCTCTTTAAAGCATGAGAAAGCATAAAACTTGTCAAGGAGAGTTAAGTAGAGAAGGTCCGTAGAGCCAGGCTTCCCAACTTTTACAGAGCAAATTGAGAGGAGGAGACTCAAGCAAATGAAATCCAGAAAAGCAGCCTCACTGATAAGGTAAAGAGAGACAAATAAGGAAAGCTCTCTTGTTGCTTGTCCTCACAGCTTCCTGCTTTGAAAGTGGTCCTATGAGGTCACAGGATGCCCAAGGCTACAGTAGCCATTTGGCATTGTGAAGGAGAAAAGCTTGAAGGTGAAAAGTCAGCACACTTGGGATGGTGGATTAGGAGAGAAAGAACTTGACATCACAGAGTCACTTGACTCATCTGGAAACTTACTACCTCTAGAATTCTGTTATATGAGATAAGCATCTATTTTGTAAAGTCACTGCTAGTTATATTTTCTGCAACATGAGGCCAAAAGCATCTTATTCTATCCTAGTGGCAATGTAACAATTCTATTTCCTAAAGAAAGTTTGTGTTGATTAAATTTATTAAGCTATTCACTGGGGTTACAAAGATGACTACAACAGTCCCAGGTCCAGGGGAGACATAGTCTAGGAGAGAGAAGTCTATGTTTAAAGTAGTAAGAAATAGTAGGGCCTTGAAGGCTTTTGGTCATGGATGTAGAATAATAAAGGTTGTGTTCTAAGAACATTAGCTTGGGCGTGCGTGCGTCGTGAGAGCGGGCGAGTCCACGGGGTGGGCCGCGCGCGCCCTGAGTGTTTCGCCCCGGCCCCCGGCTCACTGTGCTCGCCTCACGCTGGCCCGAGTTCGCAGCAGCGCTGGAGGCCCGGGGCCTGTGACCACAAAGAGGTAGCCGGGGGCCGGACGGGAGCGCGGCGGCGGCGGCGGCGGCTGAGGCCCAGGCCAGGCCCCCCTCCCCTCAGCCGCCCGCCTGCCCGTTTGCCCCGCCCCCGCCGGCGGCGCCGCGCCCCTCCCCCAACCGCCAGACTAGCACGGTGCGGGGGCCGCACGCGAAGACATAGGGGAGAAGCTGGGGCTGAGGCTGGAGTCGCTCGTGGGGGCCGAGCCCGCCGTCTGCCTGTGGCCGCTGCAGGTCTACCAATAAAGTTTCCAGATATTGTGTTCCTGCGATAAGAAATAAAGATGTGACCTTCCAGTTGTTTAAAGCTCATCAATGCTGTGTAAGTGCGTCGGGTATGCTAAGGAACGTGGAGCCAAGTGGGCTAGTTGTGTGAGAGAGGAACTTAACTATGTTGACAAAGGGATTGAATATTTGGCCACTTTGGTGCACCTGTGTCTTGCGAATTGTCCAGTTGGAGATGGAGGTTTAGAAACCTGTAAAGGAGGAGAGGTGTCCGTAGCTTTGGTGTCAGACGTGCTGCCTGCCGAAGCACCAATGCCCGTCAACGCCGTGACCGCCAAAGCCGTGAACGGGTGCTGGAGAAAGCAGGAGCAGAATGGAAGATGACGGCGTGGGAAGGAGGTGTGGTGTCCATAGGTTCGGGGTCTGAGGTGCTGCCTGCTGAAGCACCGATGCCCGCCAAAGCCGTAAATGGGGTGCTGGAGAAAACAGGAGCAGAACGGAAGATGACGGCGTGGGAAGGAGGCGTGGTGTCCATAGGTTCGGGGTCAGACGTGCTGCCTGCTGAAGCACCGATGCCCGCCAAAGCCGTAAATGGGGTGCTGGGGTAAACAGGAGCAGAATGGTAGATGATGGCGTGGGAAGGAGGTGTGGTGTCCATGGGTTCCATATCAGAGCTGCTGCGTGCCTGATCTGAGAGCAGAGAGTGACAGTGGGAGAGCTTCTCACTCCTTTTATATCTGACGGCTCCGCCTGCCTCTGTGACATGTCCATTGTACGTGTCACAGAGAAAGGGCGGGCGGGGCAGGGGGTGAGGCAGGGGGCACATGCGAGCCCAGCTGGTGGAGAAACCCCAGCCCAAAGGCAAAAGGCGGGGCCCCTTCTGGACTTTCTAGTGGCTGGGTCTTCTCGCTGTGGGTGGCAGGTGTTTGGCACGGGATGGGCCACCATGCGGAGACTGTTGGGGACTGTGGAAGCCTTCTCCTTCAGAGCTCACCCTGCCTGGGCACCGGCTCTGCAGGCCCCTCAGCCGCGCGTATGTATCGGCCAGCCCTTCCCCACTACGGGGCCCAGAGGCCAGAGCCTGCTCAGAGCTGAGGGCAGGAGGCACCCAGAGCTTGCCAGGGTGTGGGCCACCTCCTCCGGGGACCTCCCCAGCTTCTCTGCGAGGCCTGGAGACAGGATCGCCTTCTCCAGGGCTGCTCAGCTGCCAGCATCACCACAAGCCAGGTGGCGAAGGTTTCTGAGCAGGAGATGCAGAGCCCTGATCCTACTGCATGCTGCACCCCACGATGTCCCTTCCTGGAAGTCCTTATGGTACTTAGCCCTAAGTGCCATACCTGTAACGAACAGCTACACTGCCCTGTAGGAGGTCTTCTTTTGTTCAACACATGAATTGGTCATCCACCACACTGTGTTCTAATCTCAGAAGATACAGGTCAAAGACCACCAGTTGTCAGCTGGTGCTACCATTGGTGCTGCCATTCCACATGTCTAACTGAGGCTTGAAGGCCGGATTTTCCCTTTGTCTAGTTTGAAGGATCCAGATATGTAAAGATTGTAGTCTAGATAAATCATGGGCTATCCTGAAAGAAATTCACCAGTGAATTGTTCCGTATGGATTAGAAGCCAGTTTCTCTGGCCTTCCTGGAGTATATCCAGCAAGGCGTCTCATTCATGTCTAGAAAGCAAATATATCCTTTATTGCAACTTCAGCGTGGAGCGATGTATTGGTTTAAAGTACGATCAACACAATTTGGTCATAGTGAGTATGCCAGCTGGGTCCACTCTTTATTACACATATGTAACTCGAGAGATTCTTATGCCCAAGAGAGGAGACGTACTCTTGGGTGTCTAGGACAAGGGAAACATGTGCTGTTATTCAGGAGCTGGAAGCTGATGGTCTACACATCACTTGACCTTGTTTAAAACTTGTGTCTTTGGCTTGCTTCATTGGAGTGTTTTCTCTCTCCTGGGGCTGACATTGTGTGTTATGTATCACACAGGTGACATGTAGAAGTTTCAGAACCCAGAATCGTATAGATCAGTCAAAATGTATTTCTATATTTTTGTTCAAAGTCTATGGAAAATAACACTGGGCATAATTCATATATTCCAAAATTAGTTGGACCCTCTGCTCATGAGATTCTTGTTATGGTATGTCACAGCAAATTTGGACTTCGATCCCCAATAAACTTTGGGGTTGGAGGACACAAAAAGCTTTTGCTCACACCTAAATTATGTCTGAAAGAAAAGGGTAAATATTATAAGCCCTTTCTAACCTCTCCAAGAGCAGAAATGATTTACAGCTGTGGCATTGAACCCTAATTCCTCGATCTCATTTGAGAAGAGTTCAGTAAGAAACAATGTCTTGATTTTTGTTTGTTTGGTTTCTTCCCTGTTTTCTCATCTTGCTTACCAACAATCCATTGTAATTCATGAGTTAGTATGGCAGCAGGCTGAGTGTTCCCTGGAGCTCATTAAATGACTTTTTTTTCCTAAAAAAAAAAAAAAAAAAAAAAAGAACATTAGCTTGGTATCATAATAAAAATGATTGAGCACCTTGTGTGCATACAGGTGTCTATATAACACATTTTATTTCATTCGAACATTACAACAAACCAATAAGGAAGTCTTGTCTATGTTTTAGGGATGAAGAAACTGAGGGCCATGGAATTTAAATAATTGGCTCAAGACCAGACAGCAATAAGATTGAAGCCAGCCTTCTTCACCTCCAGAGACCAGGCTCTTAATCCACTTTCTTTCATGTTACCCTGTCCCTCCTGTGGCACCTGCTGCCTTTAAACTCCTCATTTCGGGCTTCCCTGGTGGCGCAGTGGTTGAGAGTCTGTCTGCCGATGCAAGTGACATGGGTTCGTGCCCCGGTCCGGGAAGGTCCCACATGCTGCGGAGCGGCTGGGCCCGTGAGCCATGGCCGTCCGGAGCCTGTGCTCCGCAATGGGAGAAGCCACAACAGTGAGAGGCCCGCGTACCGCAAAAAATAAATAAATAAATAAATAAATAAAAATAAAAATAAACTCCTCATTTCATCATCCACACAGGATGGCCTGGAGGGAGGAGGAATGGCAGTCGAGGTGACAGATTATAGCAGGACAGAGACAGGTATAGAAAGGGAAAGGAAGGGTCAAGACAGATGGCATCTGTAAGAGGAATAGTGAGCCTTAGTGACGGACACATGTGGGATGGAGGGAGTGAAGCATCTCAGGGACATCAGAGGTCCTTCTCAGTACCCTTCTTCCTTGAAAGAAGACTTAGTATTCCTTGCTTCCATTACTTCACACATTTCTTAACACATGAGAATCTAGCTTCTGCCTCAACTATTTTTTTGGAAACTGTTCTCTATATATTCACCCTTTGCCTAAAAACTTGAAGATATATACATACATATTTTTTTCTTTTTTTTTCTATTCTTCTCGACACATCTTTACTTTCTTTAAATGTTCTTCATAAGTCTCTCCACAAAACTGGGTTTATCCCTAGAGAAACTCATTGTCTCTTTGAAAATCTCTCCATCCTCCACCTTTTGCTTTCCAGAATTATTGGTGGTTGCCTCATATCTTATCTATCTTCTTACTTGGCTCCAATTTTTTTCTTTTGTCCTCTAAATGAGCTCTTGGAATATGTCCTTTACTACAACGATCTTTATCTACGTTTTGTCTCCTCTTGGAAAACTTCTAAAGAATCCCAACCGTTTGATGCCCTATCTCCATACCTCCTTGCCTATAACTATCACATGGCTTTATATATGTTTATAGGTACATGTTTATGTGTTCCAATTTATGTTTTGTTTAAGGAGTAATTTTTATATTTTTCAGTAGCCTTCATAGTGCCTCACATTTTTGCATCTAGAAGACTCTCCATTCATTCATTTCTTCACTTATTTGAACAAGTATAAGAATAGGAGGCACAGAAAGGAGAAAAACAGAATAAATAATTACAAAAAGTGTGAAGCAGAGAAGCGAAATAAGGTGATAATCTGAAGATGCTGCCGAAATTCATATTCTATTTTTTTTAACCTGATGGCTTACGCTTATTTAAAAGCCAAGGAGAAGTAGAACATACAAGGGAGAGAAGTAAGCAAAGAGGTAGGTGAGCAGGGCCTCCCTCGAGGAGTGTAC
Organism: Mesoplodon bidens; assembly: GCF_964165515.1. Classification (NCBI taxonomy): domain Eukaryota; kingdom Metazoa; phylum Chordata; class Mammalia; order Artiodactyla; family Ziphiidae; genus Mesoplodon; species Mesoplodon bidens. Next base: position 61,826,372 of record NC_138168.1, read on the forward strand.
AGCTAAAAATTACAGATGTGCAGCTTTTTAGTACAGCTAGAAAGTCATGGTGTCTTCAGCTCCAGGTAGGAGGGGCTTCCAGCCATGAGCAGCCAGCATGTTATAGAAATATTATTGTTTTTATACAAGCCATTTTGTAGACGGTAGATGGGGACTTTTATTAGTCAGAGTTCTCCAGAGGAACAGAACTAATAGGAAGGATGAGGGGGCGGATTTTAAGGCATCAGCTCATGGGATTGTGGGAGCTGGCAAGTTTGAAATTTACAGGGCAGGCTGGCAGGCTGGAAATTCTGGCAAAAGCTGATGGTCTAGTCCTGATTCTGAAGGCAGAATTTCTTCCTCATCTGGGGACCTCAGTCTTTTCTATTAAGGCCTTCAACTTCAGTTGAATAAAGCTCACCAGAATATGGAAGGTAATCTGTTTTGACTCAAAGTCTACTGATTTAAATGCTAATCACTTCTAAAAACTACTTTCACAGCAACATGAAAACTAGTATTTGACCAAAAATTGGGTACCATAGTCTAGCCAAGAGATATAAAATTCACCATCACAGGATGGAAGCCGAGGAACCAGGGGAAGGTTTAGCTCTGGATAGGAGAAGGGTCAGCTCCTCCAATGTACATGGGAAATGAGGATGTGTACTGATGTGGGGTTAGGGAGTTTGCGTCAGATGGCTTCTATTTTGCTATGAAGTAGTTGAGATCTGGGATTGGAGGCAGGGACTGAAGGTTTGAAGGTAGTAGATCAGGTTTGCAAAATTCTGAAGTAAGTGGGAGAGTGAGTTTCCAAGTGAAATAGATTGCTGAGCAGAACTAAGGGCTGGCAATCACAATCTCATGTATAGTACAGTCTTCTTAATAAATACTCATGGCATAACTATTTCACAGAAGATGACATATTTATGAGTGTTTACACAGTATTGCTCTTTCTGCTGGCAAACACCACTCTTCAGTTAAGTACTCTGAACTATAATCTCTTATTCCATCTATTAGACCTAAGTAGTGTCACCTGTGGTCTGCTTGTTTGGAGACCTTATTATTGTTTGCCTTGTAACACTATGTATATAATAAATATTAAAATTTAATATTTTAAACGGGTGACATGGTGTATCAGCTTAAGGAGAAGGATACAACTATAGGCACTATTTAAATGCTAGAAGTATTTTGTAGGCTTTTAGCATAGACCCACTGCCCTGTAACTCAATACCAACACACTCCTCTTGCCATCTTTCAAAGGACAAGCTTACATACTGTGTAATAGGCACTCCATATGTATTTAAATAAACAAATGAAGATATTAGTTTTCTGGATTCTATTTTCTACATCTTTGCCTATTTGCATATCATGCCCCAGAAACTGGCTAGAAGGCAAAGCATATCTAAAGCTTTTGATTCAGTGTTCTCTTCTGCCTCTGTCTGAATTATCTGGTAAGTGGTACTTATTTATTTGAGAGGTAGTGTGAGGTAGAGGAAATATTTTTAAACCATGGAGTAGGAAGACCTAGGTAGGTAGTGGAAAACTCAAATCCCTACAGAAATATAACACATCTGCTGCAGCCAGACATAACACATCTGTGGGCAGATCTTGTAATCTTTGACTCACGTTTTAGTTCAGGCTTTATTACTTACTAGTGCTATGATTTAGAGAAGTAATTCACCTTCTGCTGGCTTCATTTTCTTTATCTCTAACATGTTAATATTACTTGTTTTACCTAGGGCATACGGTTATAGTGAGGGTTAAATACAATTATATAACACAACTTTCAGGTTATAACAATACACATCTATTAGTTCAAGACAGAGAGAGAGATTGATTTTAAGGAATTGGCTCATGCATTTATGAAGGCTAGCAAGTCTGAAATCTGTAGAGCAGCCTGGCAGCATGGAAAGTCGAAGAGTTGATCTTGCAGTCCTGAGTCTCATACCTACAGTTTGGAAACTCACACACAGTTTCTACGTTGCAGTCTTGAGGCAGAATTCCTTTTTCTTCAGGAAGCCTCTGTCTTTGCTCTTTGGGCCTTCAACTGATTAGATAAGGTCCACCCACATTATGGGTGATAATCTGCTTTACTTAAAGTGTACTGATTTAAATGTTAGTTACATCTAAAAATTACCTTCCTAGCAACATTTAGACTAGTGTCTGACCAAACAACTGTGTACAATAGCCCAGCCAGGTTGACACATCAAATTTATCAACACAATACAGCACTAATACTTGGCTCTTGAGTTAAGCTGCTTAGAGTTAATTCTAGTGGCACCTTTTGGGGGCTGAGTTCCCTTGAGCAAATACTGTATTCTCTCTGTAAGTCACTCTCCTTTCCTGTTAAAACAGCTTACAGAGTTGTTATGAGATTAGATGATACACATAATGTGTTCAGAATAGGGTAGCACAGACTAAATGTGCAAGAAATTATGACTATTATTATTAAACATACATCACCATTATCACTGTTTTTTAAAAATATTTATTTATTTATTTTTGGCTGCATTGGGTCTTCATTGCTGCATGCGGGCTTTCTCTAGTTGCAGTGAGCAGGGACTACTCTTCTTTGTGGTGCGCGGGCTTCTCATTGGGGTGGTTTCTCTTGTTGTGGAGCATGGGCTCTAGGCACGCGGGCTTCAGTAGTTGTGGCACTGGGGCTCAATAGTTGTGGCTCACGGGCTCTAGAGCACAGGCTCAGTAGTTGTGGCACACAGGCTTAGTTGCTCTGAGGCATGTGGGATCTTCCCTGACCAGGGTTTGAACCCATGTCCCCTGCATTGGAAGGCAGAGTCTTAACCACTGAGCCACGCTGGAAGCCCATCACTGTTTTAAAATATGGAAACATACCAATACAAAACTCTGAAATTGAAAATAAAATTTCACGTTTATTAATCCTAGTGCTTTCCTTCCCCAGTAACCTATCATCCTGGATTTATTGGAACAATCACAATTTCAATATTCTGCTCTAATATCTCCTTTAGCACACTCTATTTTTCAGAACTTTCATTCTGATATTTGGCTTACAAAATATTTGTGCTATAAAAAGCAATTGACCTTTATAAGATGGTAGTTAAGCCTGGCTACTCAGACTCATGGTTTATTCTATAGTTTAATAGAGAACCAGCAAATTAGTTAGCCATCTGCCAGATAAGAAGCCTCATTGCTTTGTAGGCAGTATCTTAGTAGTTGATTCTTAATTTCATGCAAAGTTATTCATTAATTTTTTGCCATAATCTCAGAGGGTTATAGTTTATTTATTTCTCTGCATCTGAACATACCAGCATCATCTAAAACAATTTATTGATATGTGATGTTATTTGCTAATACTCATGTGGATTTACCATTCCCAACTCTAATCGGTTTTTCAGAGTTACTTAATTAACTTTGAGATTTCCTTCTGTCACATAAGTGTATATTCAATAAGTTCCCCATTCCATTAGAGTAACTGTATGTAGACAGATCTATGGGTTCTTAATGTGTCTCTAAACCAGTTCTCTTTAGATGAAAAATAATTTAGCTTAGAAAAAGAAACTAGAAATTAAGAAAGGAATTCAAAATTTTAAAAGGTCAGTTAAATGACCTTTATTATTAGAACTAATCTAATACTTACCTGTTTTTGAGACAAAACTTTAACATGGATTTACTAAGCTATGAATGAATAAGAAGTCATTTTCTGTTGCACTTACAGAGCTGAGATCAAGAACTGGCCACCAAGGAAGGTTATCACAGGCTGGCAGTGAGTTGGCAATGCCACTCTAACCCAGGGCCTGGATCCTGGATTTTACGTTTAGAACCTCAATTTCATCAGGTCCTCAGTCGACTTGATTCTCAGGAACAACCCTTAAAAATCAAGCTCATAAATGATTGCTATGTAATTTAGAACGTTGGTTTATCTATTTACACTGGAGGCTGTTTCTATCTAAAGATTAATCTAAAGTACTGCCCTCTTCTGGTATCAAAGTCCCTGAAAACCTGAATTACCATTTAAAATTATATTTAGAGAATCCATGGTTAGGGTAAAAGGACGTGGATAGTCGCATCTATGTTAGAGGAGCAATTTAGTTTTATGTTATGACCCATCTCTATTTCCTTGGTGTGATGGGTTGAAAAGTATTTTGAGACAACATTTGATGCCAGTGAAAAAAGAATGCTATGCTTGAACGACAGTGCCTTACATATGTCCAAGATTTCTGGTGTGAGCTTAGTGTGCCATGTATCTGTCACCTTTGATCTAAGCTATTTTTTAACATCTTTATTGGAGTATAATTGCTTCACAATGGTGTGCCAGCTTCCACCTTACAACAAAATAAATCAGCTATACATATACACATATCCCCATATCTTTTCCCTCTTGCGTCTCCCTCTCACCCTCCCTATCCCACCCCTTTAGGTGGTCACAAAGCACCGAGCTGATCCCTGTGCTATGTGGCTGCTTCCCTCTAGCCATCTATTATACATTTGCTAGTGTATATATGTCCATGCCACTCTCTCACTTGGTCCCAGCTTACCCTTCCCCCTCCCCATATCCTCAAGTCCATTCTCTACATCTGCATCTTTATTCCTGTCCTGCCCCTAGGTTTTTCAGAACTTTTTTTTTTTTTAGATTCCACATGTATGTGTTAGCATACAGTATTTGTTTTTCTCTTTCTGACTTCACTCTGTATGACAGACTCTAGGTCCATCCACCTCACTACAAATAACACAATTTCGTTTCTTTTTATGACTGAGTAATATTCCATTATACATATGTGCCACCACATCTTCTTTATCCATTCATCTGTCGATGGACACTTAGGTTGCTTCCATGTCCTGGCTACTGTAAATAGAGCTGCAATGAACATTGTGGTACATGACTCTTTTTCAATTATGGTTTTCTCAGGGTATATGCTCAGTAGTGGGATTGCTGGGTCATATGGTAGTTCTATTTTTAGTTTTTTAAGGAATATCCGTACTGTTCTCCATAGTGGCTGTATCAACTTACATTCTCACCAACAGTGCAAGATGGTTCCCTTTTCTCACACCCTCTCCAGCATTTATTGTTTGTAGATTTTTTGATGATGGTCATTCTGACTGGTGTGAGATGATATCGCATTTTAGTTTTGATTTGCATTTCTCTAATGATTAGTGATGTTGAGCATTCTTTCATGTGTTTGTTGGCAATCTGTATATCTTTGGAGAAATGTCTATTTAGGTCTTCTGCCCACTTTTGGATTGGGTTGTTTGTTTTTTTGATATTGAGCTGCAGGAGCTCCTTGTAAATTTTGGAGATTAATCCTTTGTCAGTTGCTTCATTTGCAAATATTTTCTCCCATCCTGAGGGTTGTCTTTTAGTTTTGTTTATGGTTTCCTTTGCTGTGCAAAAGCTTTTAAATTTCATTGATCTAAGCTATTGAAAAAAGGCTCCCAAATATCCTTGACCCATAATAAAATGCCCCAGTCTACTCATTTCACTCTAGTCATTAGAATGCAGATATCTTCCAGATGCATTGCCCGTTTCCCTTAGGCAAATATTGAAAAAAATCTTATTATCCAACTAAGTACTCTCTTTCACAGAAAACAGTATGACCATATTTTTCTGGCAGGTGACAATATCCTTAAGTAGGATATAGTTTTCTTTAGTTATATCAGAGTCCTAAGAATAGCCCAGAATTGTGATGTTTCCATGGTCTCCATAAACAACATTTAAAAAATCACATTCTTTAAAGATTAATATATGATATAGACATATTATTAATTCAATGTGGACTGACTGTCATTAGAAGTGAGTTTGCTCTATCCAAGTTTAAGGATACTCCATGCCTCCTTATGTGGACAACTTGTTTTTAGTGCTTCATACTACAAAAGACTTCATAGTTTGTCTCTTAAGTCTCCCAACTTTCCTGGATAAGGACTGAATTTGTTTTCCGTAAGTTTTCTGCTAGGTAGACAAGGAGAGAAGCTCACAGCCTCGGCTTTGAGTTTGGCTGAGCATGGTTTGGCTTCAAGACTGACCAGAAGAGGGCAGGCAACCTCTTGGATTGCCTTAATTTAAATGATCTTTCATATTCTGTAAGGAACACAGATTTCACTCCCAGACAGTTTTTTGGATGGGGCGGGAGTAGACATTGAGGGATATGGATTTGAAGACCTGGTGTGTAAGAGTAAACTATTTATTTTTAAATTGTAGTTCATATTTTTTTAAAAAAACTGACTGCTTAAGAGAATACTTTTTTTTTTTTTTGGTATTTCAATTGGGATTAGCCTGAAGATGACATATAATATATATACATTAGACTTCAAAAGGGTTTACACATTCTGAATGACTCCAAAAATTACTTCAGAGAGTTGTGAATAAATTTTTCTTCAGGATATTTCAGACTAATCTAAGAAAATCTTTGCCTGAACAGTCCTTTGTGTGTATTTTTTTGGAAAGAATTCTACTCTGTCTCCAGTTATTAATGTTTATTTCTTTTGTGAAGTTCTTTAGATGCTTCAAAAAGAAAGATTAATGATTAAGTACCAAGGTAAAATGTTATTATTCCTTTTTCATTCGTGCATTGCATTTTCTAATAACATATTAATCATTATTATTACATATTTATTAATGTTTCTACTTCCAAGAATTTATTTTTATTTTTCCGATGACATTTATTTTTCAGTATGACTGTGAGGATGGTCTCAAAATTATATAACTCCCTGATTTTTGGTTCTTCAGAAGATTGTACACTTTTGAGTATCCTGACTGTCCCAAACATCTCCAAGTCCTTCATCTCTAATGTCAATTTTCTCTTCAATATCTAACAAACACAGTCCAATTATTCATCTAGATATTTTGCAGGTAGTTCATCTCTGATTACTGGAGTTTCTTCCTTTCATATTTTTGAGCTCCGAGAATTTAAATTTTCCCATAAATCCTTCTGATTATTGTGTACCTACATTAGTTTCAGTTAAAATGTCTTCAGCTTCAACCAGCATGAAATCCAACCTAAACTGGGCTCAAAAAGGTAAGGGATGTGTTGAGTCATATCAGACGATCTCCAGAGTAAAGCATGTCTCAGAGCCAGTTGTTTGATGAGAAGGACTGAATTCTTGCTGTGTTTCCCCACTACATCCTCTGGATCAATTTTATCCCAAATTTTCTTGTGATCATAGGATGGGGGTTGATAACAATTGAAACTACAGAGTTCCATTTTCAACCCTAGGAAGAAGGATGTTGAACTTTTATAGCTTTCTCTTAAGAGGCAAGACACTTCTTTCCTAGGAGCCTATAGCAAAACTCTCCTCACTTCTCGTTGGTATAAACTGGCTTAAGCATTTCCACCGACAACTTCCAGCAGGGAAGATAAAATAAACGTAATGGGTGCATATTAATCAGTGAGTCTTGCTGCCTCCCCCAGCCCCTGCCTCAGACAGAAAATGGATACTGAGTAGTCAATCATTCCACAGCATGCTGCTATGGACTTATGTTCTAGGCTTTTCTACTGGTTTCCACTTACTACATTATACCTACTTTCCCAGACTGCCGCTACTTCTCTCCCTGCTTGGCCCTAGCCATAGACACAAAAACAAGCTTAATTATCCCCTACATAGGCAATCAGTGAAGACATTAGAAGACTACTGCTTGGGTAATAAAATTTAATACTATCATATATTACTGTTCTTGGAGCTGATCAACTCAGTGCCACCCCTGCCCATTGAACATTACTGTCTTTAATACCTTTCTTGTCTTCATCATCTGAGAAAGCATGTCTCCTCCAAGGAGGGGTCCTTTTCACTTTGTCTTTCTTCCCCAAAGTAAAAAAGCACAAAATTCTGTCTTTCAGGTCACATTGGGGTTGGGGGGGAGGAAAAGGTACACTTATACCATATATGACTATTGACCTTCAAATTAATATTTTAAGTTTGATCTCTTTGTTGTGTTCTGAGCTAAAGCAGCCAATGTCTATTTTAATGGAGCCACTGTCTCCATTTAGATATCTAATGAGCAACTCAAACTTGACATGGCCAAAAGTGAACTCTTGATTCCTTCTCAACATGACACTTTTCCTCCCTCAGACATCTTCATAAATAGAAAGACAATTTCTTATTTATAGAACCCCATTTATCCAGTTGATGAAACCCAAAATCAAAGTAGAATCATATCAGTTTTTTTTTCTTTTTCTTCCAAATACACATACAGTTTGTCAGCTAGTTCTATTGGCCATATAGGCAAAAACATATCTCGAATCTGTCTACTTCTCTTTTCTTCACTGCTACTACCCCAGTCAAAAATTCCATCATTATTCACCTAACTTGCCTCTTAACCTTTCTCCCAGTTTTCACTTTTGCACCTAAACAATTTATTGAACAAGAAATGGCCTAGTGAGCTTTGAAAACCATGTGTGAAATCATGTCAGTTCTCTCCTGAATATACTCTAGATTTTGATTCTTACTACTTATATGTGTTACAACTATACACTCCCAGTTTCTGTCCAGCTTTTCATCTTCTAAACATTTTTTGATAACATAAAACTTTAATTTTAAAGTGGTTGAATATATCAATATTTTCCATTAAAATTTGTCATCTCTGTTTTTCCTTAATAAATACTAACTTGAGTTTCTTAGCATAGTTCTCCATATATTCTCCTGAACATTCTTAATGTTTTCCCTTTCAAATTTAAGTTTTTAAACCTCCTGGGATGGATTTTTGTGTATCATGTGAGTTACATATCAATTTTCGACTCCCTCTTGAAAGAGCACCGGAATCACAACTAACTGCTGAACAAACATCAAAAGGAAGACACTGGAACTCACCAAAAAAGATAACCCACATCCAAAGACAAAGGAGAAGCCACAATGAGACAGTAGGAGGGGCGCAATCACAACAAAATCAAATCCCATAACTGCTGGGTTGGTGACTCATCAACTGGAGAACACTTATACCACAGAAGTCCACCCACTGGAGTGAAGGCTCTGAGCACCACGTCAGGCTTCCCATCCTGGGGCAACAGGAGGAGGAATTCCTAGAGAATCAGACTTTGAAGGCTAGTGGGATTTGATTGCAGGACTTCAATAGGACTGGGGGAAACAGAGACTCCACTCTTGGAGGGCACACATAAAATAGTGTGTGCATCGGGACCCAGGGGAAGGAGAAGTGGCCCCATAGGAGACTGAACCACAACTACCTGCTAGAGTTGGAGGGTCTCCTGCAGCAGTGGCTGTGTCTCACCGTGAGGACAAGGACACTGGCAGCAGAAGTTCTGGGAAGTACTCCTCAGTGTGAGCCCTCCCAGAGTCCACCATTAGCGCCACCAAAGAGCCTAGGTAGGCACCAGTGTTGGGTCACCTCAGGCCAAACAACAAACAGGGAGGGAACCCAACAGCACCCATCAGCAGACAAGCAGATTAAAGTTTTACTAAGCTCTGCCCACCAGAGCAACACACAGCTCTACCCACCACCAGTCCCTCCCATCAGGAAATTTGCAGGAGCCTCTTAGATAGCCTCATCCACCAGAGGGCAGACAGCAGAAGCAAGAAGAACTACAATTCTGAAGCCTGTGGAAGGAAAACCACATTCACAGAAAGATAGACAAAATGAAAAGGCAGAGGACTTTGCACCAGATGAAGGAACAAGAAAGCCCCAGAAAAACAACTAAATGAAGTGGTGATACACAACCTTCCAGAAAAAGAATTCAGAATAAAGACAGTGAAGATGATCCAGGACCTTGGGAAAAGAATGGAGGCAAAGATTGAGAAGATGCAAGAAATATTTAACAAAGACCTAGAAGAATTAAAGAAAAAGCAAACAGAGATGAACAATACAATAACAGAAATGAAGAATGTGCTAGAAGGGATCAATAGCAGAATAACTGGGGCAGAAGAACGGATAAGTGACCTGGAAGACAGAATGGTGGAATTCACTGCTGCAGAACAGAATAAAGAAAAATAGAATGAAAAGAAATGAAGAGAGCCTAAGAGACCTCTGAGATAATATTAAATGCAACAACATTCACATTATAGCGGTCCCAGAAGGAGAAGAGAGAGAGAAAGGACCCGAGAAAATATTTGAAGTGATTATAGTCAAAAACTTACCTAACATCAGAAAGGAAAGAGCCACCCAAGTCCAGGAAGCACAGAGAGTCCCAGGCAGGATAAACCCAAGGAGAAACACACCAAGAAAAACAGTAATCAAACTGACAAAAATTAAAGCCAAAGAAAAATTATTGAGAGCAACAAGGGAAAAATGACAACATACAAAGGAACTCCCATAAGAATAACAGCTGATTTCTCAGCAGAAACTCTACAAGCCAGAAGGGACTGGCATGACATACTTAAGGTGATGAAAGGGAAGAACCTACAACCAAGATTACTCTATCTGGCAAGGATCTCATTCAGATTTGATGGAGAAAGCAAAAGCTTTACAGAGAAGCAAAAGCTAAGAGAATTCAGCACCACCAAACCAGCTCTACAACATATGCTAAAGTAACTTCTCTAAGTGGGAAACACGAGAGAAGAAAAGGACCTACAAAAACAAACCCCAAACAATTAAGAAAATGGTAATAGGTACATACATATCAATAATTACCTTAAATGTGAATGGATTAAATGCTCCAACCAAAAGACACAGGCCCACTGAATGGATACAAAAACAAGACCCATATATATGCTGTCTACAAGAGACCCACTTCAGACCTAGGGACACATACAGACTGAAAGCGAGGGGATTGAAAAAGATATTCCATGCAAATGGAAATCAAAAGAAAGCTATAGTAGCAATACTCATATCAGATAAAATAGACTTTAAAATAAAGAATGTTACAAGAGACAAGGAAGGATACTACATAATGATCAAGGGATCAACCCAAGAAGAAGATATAACAATTATTAATATATATGCACCCAACATAGGAGAACCTCAATACATAAGGCAACTGCTAACAGCTATAAAAGAGGAAATCGACAGTAACACAATAATAATGGGGGACTTCAACACCTCACTTACACCAATGGACCAATCATCCAAACAGAAAATTAAGAAGGAAACACAAGCTTTAAATGACACAATAGATCATATCAAGCATCTTTTCTGACAAATGCTATGAGATTGGAAATCAATTACAGGGAAAAAAATGTAAAAAACACAAACACATGGAGGCTAAACAATATGTTACTAAATAAACAAGAAATCACTGAAGAAATCAAAGAGGAAATCAAAAAGTACCTAGAGACAAATGACAATGAAAACACGATGATCCAAAACTTATGGGATGCAGCAAAAGCAGTTCTAAGAGGGAAGTTTATAGCAATACAATCCTACCTCAAGAAACAACAAACATCTCAAATAAAAAAATCTAACCTTACACCTAAAGGAATTAGAGAAAGAAGAAGAAACAAAACCCTAAGTTAGTAGAAGGAAAGAAATCATAAATATCAGAGCAGAAATAAATGAAATAGAAACAAATAAAACAATAGCAAAGATCAAGAAAACTAAAAGCTGGTTCTTTGAGAAGATAAACAAGATTGATAAACCATTAGCCAGACACATCAAGAAAAAGAGGGAGAGGACTCAAATCAATAAAATTAGACATGAAAATGGAGAAGTTACAACAGACATCGCAGAAATACAAAGCATCCGAAGAGACTACTACAAGCATCTCTATGCCCAAAAAATGGACAACTTGGAAGAAATGGGCAAATGATTAGAAAGATATAACCTTCCAAGACTGAACCAGGAAGAAATAGAAAGTATGAACAGACCAATCACAAGCACTAAAATTGAAACTGTGATTAAAAATCTTCCAACAAACAAAAGTCCAGGACCAGATGGCTTCACAGGTGAATTCTACCAAACATTTAGGGAAGAGCTAACCCCCATCCATCTCAAACTCTTCCAAAAAATTTCAGAGGAAGGAACACTCCCAAAATCATTCTATGAGGCCGCCATCGCCCTGATACCAAAACCAGACAGAGATACTACATGCCACGGACCAGCTGGAGAAAGAGGATCTCACCACCCAAGGTCAGAAGGGAAGGGGTAAGGAACTGAAATAACACCAACGAATGGGGTCAGAAGGACCAAGACAACTGATGGTTGCAAGGCAAATTTTATTATGCTACAGTTGCAGATGATATAGACTAGAAAAAGGAAGGTTGCCAGATGGTGGTTTACATTATCTAAAGACTGTCTCGGCTCAAGGTTAACTTCCCTGGGAGAAAACCCATAAACCCAGAATCATCAAAAATAACCTGCACATGCAGGGGGAAGACTGCTTTGCTTGTCTCATTTTACATTCTTTCTGATCTCTGGGCTCTGGTGATTTATCTCCCATGGAATGGAACAAGGAGGGTAACAAGTAGGGACAGTCCCTTCGAGCAGCGGCAGCATGCCTGGCATGTCCACAGCCTGCTCTCAAGGCTGACTGCTTCTCACAACTACAAAAAAAAGAGAAAATTACAGTCCAATATCACTGGTGAATATAGATGCAAAAATCCTCAACATAATACTAGCAAACAGAATCCAATAACACATTAAAAGGATCATACACATTGATCAAGTGGGAATTATCCCAGGGATGCAAGGATTCTTCAGTGTATGCCAGTCAATCAATGTGATACACCATATTAACAAATTGAAGAGGAAAAACCATATGATCATCTCAGTAGATGCAGGAAAAGCTTTTGAAAAAATTCAATACCCATTTATGATAAAAGCTCTCCAGAAAGTGGGCATAGAGGGAACATAACCTCAACATAATAAAGGTCATATATGACGAACCCATGGCAAACATTAATCTCAATGTTGAAAAACTGAAAGCATTTCCTCTAAGATCAGGAACAAGACAAGGATGTCCATAATCACCACTATTATTCAACATAGTTTGGAAGTCCTAGCCATGGCAATCAGAGAAGAAAAAGAAATAAAAGGAATCCAAATTGGAAAAGTAGAAGTAAAACTGTCACTGTCTGCAGATGACATGATACTATACATAGAGAATCCTAAAGATGCCACCAGAAAACTACTAGAGCTAATTACTGAATTTCATAATGCTGCATGATACAAAATTAATGCACAGAAATCTCTTGCATTCCTATACATTAATGAAGAAATATCTGAAAGAGAATTTAAGGAATCACTCCCATTTACCATTACAACAAAAAGAATAAAATACCTAGGAATAAACCTACCTAAGGAGACAAAAGACCTCTATGCAGAAAACTATAAGACACTGATGAAAGAAATTAAAGATGATACAAACAGACAGAGAGATATACCATGTTCTTGGATTGGAAGAATCAACATTGTGAAAATGACTATACTACCCAAAGCAGTCTACAGATTCAATTCAATCCCTATCAAATTACCAATGGCATTTTTTACAGAACTAGAACAAAAAATCTTAAAATCTGGACACTATAAAACTCTTAGAGGAAAACATAGGAAGAATACTCTTTGACATAAATCACAGCAAGATCTTTTTTGATCCACATCCTAGAGTAATGGAAATGAAAACAAAAATAGACAAATGGGACCTAATGCAACATAAAAACTTTTGCACAGCAAGGGAAACTACAAACAAGATGAAAAGACAACCCTCAGAATGGGAGAAAATATATGCAAATGAATCAATGGACAAAGGATTAATCTCCAAAATATATAAACAGCTCATGCGGCTCAATATTAAAAAACAAACAAACAACCCAATCAAAAATTAAGCAGAAGAGCTAAATAGACATTTCTCCAAAGAAGACATACAGATGGCCAAGAGGCACATGAAAAGCTGCTCAACATCACTAATTATTAGAGAAATGCAAATCAAAACTACAATGAGGTATCACCTCACACCAGTTAGAAATGGCATCATCAGAAAATCTACAAACAACAAATGCTGGAGAGGGTGTGGAGAAAAGGGAACCCTCTTGCACTGTTGGTGGGAATGTAAATTGATACAGCCACTTTGGAGAACAGTATGGAGGTTCCTCAAAAAACTAAATAGAATTTCCTTATGACCCAGCAATCCCACTACTGGACATATACCCAGGGAAAACGATAATTCAAAAGACACATGCACCCCAATGTTCATTTCAGCACTATTTACAGTAGCCAGGTCATGTAAGCAACCTAAATGCCCATCAACAGACAAATGGATAAAGAAGATGTGGTACATATATACAATGGAATATTAATCAGCCATAAAAAGGAATGAAATTGGGTCATTTGTAGAGACGTGGATGGATCTAGAGTCTGTTATACAGAGTGAAGTAAGTGAGAAAGAGAAAAACAAATATTGTATATTAACTCATATATGTGGAAGCTAGACAAATGGTACAGATGAACTGGTTTTCAGGGCAGAAATAGAGACACAGTTGTAGAGAACAAACATATGGACACCAAGGTGGGAAAGTGGCTGGGTGGTGGTGGTTGTGGGATGAATTGGGAGTTTGGGATTGACATATATACACTAATAGTTATAAAGTGGATAACTAATAAGAACCTGCTGTATAAAAAATAAAATAAAATAAAATTCAAAAGAAAAAAGACACTGTTAAAAAAAAAAAGAAAAAAGACTCCTTGAACCTGTGACTGCAGATGGATCAACATAACTGGAAAGTGTTCATTCAAAGTACGTTATGGGATGAATGATTTTGTGAACAAGCTGGAAATCTAACAACCACTCATGATATCATTTCTATATTCAAAGGAGTTTTGTATTCCAAGCAATCAATGTATAAACAGAAATTGTAAAGAAGTGTGGGCTTGAGATACTCGAATTACAATTTGTCAATCATGGAGGCTGCTGCTAAGACCCACTAGGTGGCACTGTGTTCGTGATTTGCTGGGAAACCCAGAAAATGGAATAACTAGAGTTGAATCTCAAGCTACTATTTTTTTCTGACATTTATAAGTTTACAATAGAAAATGTTCCCTGAATAGTAGATGGAAAGTCAAACAATGACTATCATGCCAACAGCCATTGACATATGAAATAAAACTGTTTTACAGGTAGTTAACAATGAAGCATTTTATAAAAGTCAAAACAGCAAAGAATGTTGCCTGCTATGTTCTTTAGTGATTCTCCTGATAGATGAATGTTAGACATATCTGAAATATAGACAGGTGAGAGAATAGGATGATGAGTACCTCTTTGCCAACTGTTACAAAAGCCAGGTTGCCTAGCTGTGCCTAACAGGCTTCAAGGGTTTTCTGTCCTCAGGCCACACTTCCTCTTTATCAGTCCACATTCCCTGTTTCCTTTTGAAATGCTATTGGAGACAAATCCCTGACAAGTCACTTCATCTGACTATTTCTTTTTTTTTTTTTTTTTGCGGTACGCGGGCGTCTCAATGTTGTGGCCTCTCCCGTTGCGGAGCACAGGCTCCGGACACACAGGCTCAGCAGCCATGGCTCACAGGCCTAGCCGCTCCACGGCATGTGGGATCTTCCTGGGCCAGGGCACGAACCCGTGTCCCCTGCATTGGCAGGCAGACTCTCTACCACTGCGCCACCAGGGAAGCCCCATCTGACTATTTTACTTCATTCTCTCCATTTGTATTTCTCCGAAGTTATGTACAAAGACACTCTAACATTTTGCACTGTTAATGTTCTCTATTCCTTTCTGTTTCTGGGACTACTACTTAACTAGCTAGCTGTGTGACCTTGGACAAATCACTTAACCCCTCTGAGCCTCATTTTCTTTATCTGTAAAATAGGATAACAATAGTACTAACTTCATAGGATTGTTGTAGGGCTTACATGAGTTAATATGAGCGCTTAAAATAGTGAGGCACATGGTAAACACAACACAATAGTTTGTTCCCCAACTGTTACTGAATCTAACTTGGGTCTGCTTTCCCGATGTACAGTAAAGCCAATCTACTGACACCAGGTTGTGTTGTAGGAAAGTACAGTGCATATTGCAGAGCTAAGCAAGGAGAATGGACAGCTCATGCTCAAAGAACCTGAATTCCACAATAGCTTTCTGAGAAGGGTTTTTAAAGCCCAGATGAGGGAGTTCCTCCTCAAGGGCTATAGTTAATGTACTGAGCCATATCCTTGCATTGTTTTGCAGATACTAAAACCCCCACCAGGTGGAAGAAGTTAGTTGCATGCTTACCATAAGCACATAGACCCCAGACTGGTTGGAACCAGAAGGTTGATAATGTTGACTAGGTGAAATATCACCTAGTTACCTCACCACCGACCAGTCAGAAGAATGTCCACAAGCTGATCACAAACCTTGCAGGGTCCTGCTCTGTTTCACAACCAGAATGTAAGGGAAAAGGGGAAAAAAACTGTGCATTCTTGTTCCCTTTTATTCGTGCCTTATAAGTGCTGGATATGCAGCATATGCTCAATAAATACTTAAATCAATGAACGAATAAATGAATGGCTAAAATATGATGGTGCATGTGAGATACACAAGGGAGGACTTAATAAATACAATCTGGCATTTAACTTTGGAACATTTTTATGAATATATTATTGCATGATTTTTAAAAATATTATTTATTAATTTATTATTTATTTATTTATTTTTGGATGCACTGGGTCTTAGTTGCGGCATGCAGGATCTTCGTTGCAGCATGTGGGATTTTTTTTTAGTTGCGGCATGCAGCTTGTTAGTTGTGGCATGCGAACTTTTAGTTGTGGTATGCACGTGGGATCTAGTTCCTTGACCAGGGATTGAACCTGTGCCCCCTGCATTGGGAGCACAGTGTCTTAACCACTGGACCACCAGGGAAGTCCCTTTTGTGATTAAAAAATAGAACGTTTTAAAATGTTTTTTTTAACATTTAAAATATTTTAAAATATTTTTTTACATTTTATATAAATCAAATGTTATTAAACATTAGGATGATAGCTAAGAAAGATTAGTTGAATCCCAAAATATTGATTTAATAGACTTTATTAGTTAGAAACTAATTTTGAGATAATTAGGTGAACTCTCTCAAAACAAGACCTTTAAACTCAGTAATTTTTTTTTCCTTTTTAACCCATATTGCTGCCCCAATCTGGTAAAAGCTGTAAGTATGATGAGTATGTTAAGTGTGGTTGATTTTATTGTTTAAAAATATATGTGAGGAATACTCTTGGCATCTTATGTTTTTGTATGGTTGTATCAATTTGTGGAGTATTGAAACATAATTAATTTGGGAACTGGCTTCTTTATCATAAAAATATAAAATTTTATTCTTGGATCTGTCTTAGACTGTTTCAAATTATGAAGCACTTTCTGGATGTTTGTACTAATTTACTGTGTGCTTTCCTCTTCCTTGAAACTATTTCTCTTCCCTTGAGGAAACTATGTTAAAACTCTGCTTATCAGGAAAATTAGGCTTGGAGGAAGACAAATGATCTTTTAAATATATCAAGTAAATTCCTTAGTTCAAAAGATTTGAACATTATTCTTGAAAATAACTGGAACTAAAATAACAAAAGTTACATTTTGGAGAAAATTTCTTGGAACAGAAAAAATGTTAATTCATGCATAAAACTTGCCCAGACGCCATCACCTAATCTGGTCTGGGTGCAGCCTTCACACAAGAACTAATCCTTTCCTTGTGTCTCACACTGGAACACAACCCGGCAAGCTTGCTAAGGAGTTAGGGCGTCTTGTGGGGCTTTTTTGTTTTTTTTTGTTTTTTTACCATTTTAAATGATAATCTTGCCGTTTTTATTGAGTATCATTTTATTGCCATAAATATCAGTGTAGCCTTAAATGAAATTCTGCAGGTGCAATTCAGCCCTGGAGAATTGTATCCATTTGCAAACAAAAGCTGTAGCAAGCAGGCTTTTAGTTTAGCAGAAATCTCACTGTTTTTCATTTAGAATTTATATATTTCTTTGTATTCTTGGTGTAGTTCAGTACTGAGATTATCCTTTAAATTTCATGGTTGAAGTGACTCAAATTCAATGTGTCCTTTACGGAACTTGTCATTGTCCTTCTCCTTTCCAGTATTACTGATTTCAGGGAATGTACCTGAAGTCTATCCAGTTGTCCATTCAGAAATCCAGAAGCCAGGCTGCATTGTTTTTACTTGCTCACTTCCACATTTCTCAGGCACCTAATCCTTGAGTTTGTCTCTTGTGTGTCTCCCCTGTGTGACTGCAGCTGCCACGTGGGCAGGGACTTGGTCTATGAACTCAGAGAGGCTATCACAGTCCCTGATGCTCAATAAATATTTGAGGAATGAATGAATGATGAACATTTATCTAATCTATTCTCTCTTCTCCATTTCTGCCATATTGACCCTAGTTTCAGCATTCACCATAGTCTTATCTGGATTATTGTAATAACCTCTAATTTGGACTCTCTGACTCTATTCACATCTCATTGCATTTGCCTTAAGTCTAGCCTCTTCTTTCTTTACTCCTGACCTTATTTTATTAACTTAAATAGTATTGAGCTGGCTATAGCTCCTATATACCCTTATCTTTCTTCTATGACTTCACCCATGATGTTTCTCTCTCTAGAAATGTTTGGTTATTTTTTTTTATTTGCAAACTTGGTCATACACATTGCTCAGTCCATGTGACAAACTTCCCAGTAATTCTTTTCTGCAGTCCCAGCTTTTATTAAATGTCCCTTTTCTTTTGTCCCATTGCATCTTGTGCATTTCTCTAACTGAATAGATGTCTGTCTTATCGTCTATTTTTGTCTTTAGCTGCATTTCCCTAACTGAATACACATATTATCGTCTATTTTTCTGTTTATCTGTCTGGCTTTCCTTCTATGCTCCTTTTGGGTGGGAATTCTCTCTTAGACATTGTAATAAGTTCAGTGGTACACAAAAGTCAGTCCATAAATATTCATTAATTTGAAATGTAGGTATTTTTCTTTTTGTGGAATGAATAAACAGGAATTTAACATTGTTCCTAATTTTAAATGTGTCTACCATATCTTAAGGCCACTGTGTACATTGTATACATTGTGCACTGCACAACTCAAGGGGTGGGTACTAGTGCCCTAGATTATAATGTGAATGTCCACTCTACCTCCCTTGACTTGTATGTAAATTATACAAGTTACCCAACTACAGGCAGTTGTCCTGATGGAGACAGAGGAAACAATGCAACTGCAAGATGATTATATTTTAAACTGAAATTTACTTTGGGTTTTTAAATATCAGATCTATATTCGCTAAACAAATAATTTGGTGATAATTTTTCTGATACTGTCTCTTTTCATAGGAAAACATTTGTCTTAACACGATCTATTTCCTTCCAGTACACACCTCGTAAATTGTGAAATGTTTTACCTTTCTTTCCTGGACCATAGTCTCATTTCTTTGATTGAATTTGCAACCCCTGGAGCATAAAGTTTGTATAAAGGGACAGATATAAGCCAATTGATTTCACTATGAAAAATAAACATTGGCTTGTAAAATAGTTATTTCCATCAAACGAATCAGTCAAAATTAGAACATTATTTTTTTAATCAGAAGATAAGGAGTTGATTCTAAAAAAGTTGCCAGTAGAAAGATATTACCTTCCTCCAGATTCTAGAATTAGACTTAGTAATTGAATTTATCGTTAAATTTCAAATTTATAGCTTTAAAAAAGACATTACTTTTCTCTAGGAAATTGAAAAGCTTAACTCAGATAATTTAGGACTATAAAACATGAAATTCCATATTTAGTAGCTAACAAATTATAAATTAATGGACAATAAACCAGATAACTATTTCAAGAAAGTGAATTTAATAAAAATAGCCATTAAACTTGTGCATCAAGAAAGTATTCAAAATAAAAACTGGATAAATGGTCAACTTGGCATAAGGCCTATTACAGACTTATTAAATGAACATTTGGTATTTATAGTCTGTATGGAACAGATATAGATATTAATATTTATAACAACCACCATATTGAGGGTTATATAACAAGCACTCTGCTCCATGCTATGTACTTTTAATTTTGTCATTTTAATACTCAAAAGAATTTATAAGATAAAGATGATTACAATGTCCATATTATGATGGAGAAAACATATGTGTTGAGAGGTAAATAAATAAAATAAGGAAGAATTGAATGAAAAATTAATCAAAAGGTAAATATTTTCAAATTGACAGTTAACATTAATGAGCCCACCATTGTCTATCTTTAGAAATGAGGTTAAATATAGACAAGCCAAGGAGGCTATAACTCTCCACATATGGTCCATTCAGCCCCTGTCTGTCCCTGTCTGTCTTCTATCCACTTTCTGAGTTTTCCACAGAAACTGAGCTTTGAAATTCACCTGCAGTTCATGTTGCAGATCTGGTATGGGTCAATGGAAGTAGACTTATGGGCCAATTGACTGGTACCCTTCCCACAATTGCTACTAGTAGGCCTAAATGTGGGATGGACTCATGCCCAATTCTGACCCATATTACAGGACCTTCTGGGCCTGGAGCTATGTGCCCTGGACCCTGACTGCTGGCTACAGCCAAACAGTCCAGCCCTTGCCAACACTCGCTTCCTGGTGGGCTGAACTCTGTCTCCTACCTAGAGGCACTGAGTGGGGTTCTACTTCAGTCTCAAATTCCCTTTTTCCCCACCTCTCTTAGGATCCAGATGCTGACACTTACATGTCCTCAATGCCCAGGAAATACTGATTCCACACATCATCTAAAGGAGTAGACCTTCTGGATATTCACATTAGCCCAGAAGGGAACTGAGTTTGCCAAGTCATCTTGGACTTTGAGCTTTTTACTACCAGACAACTACACACAAGATCAACCCCAAAGCAAGTTTGGTCCTCTCAGTTTCTATCCAGCATTCTTCCAACTCACCTCCCTCAGCCCACCATGCTGCTGCTAGGATCACAGAATGCCTTGAGGCCAAACCTGCTTACCCAATAACCATCCTTGAACCTTGAAAATTTTTTTCATTTGTTCCAGTCACCCAAATATTGACCCAGTTTGCTCGAGTTCTGTATTCATGGCATCTATCTATTGTCAACTTTAAGGAATACTCAGGATAAAACATGGAAAATCATTTGGGATCCCAAGTAGATGGATGTAATGTAGAGACATTTAAGTGGAGAGAAAATAAGTAAAGTTTAGAGTACAAAGTAGAGATGGTAGATTTTCCAAGATCAGGTTGATAGTTTCAGAGGGAAATTAGAATATAAGAGATTGATTTGAGGTGGGCACATTTATATATATTGATCACTGGATTAACCACTTCTGTTTTCTGTTTTTAATCAGGTAGAGCATATCTTTAACAATTGTCCTTGGTATGGTGGCTGCTATCATGACCACTGCCTTGTTTATAATAGCTAAATAGATGGCACCAACAACAAATCTCAAAAAAAAAATGTCTGGTAGAGTTTAGCACTACTGATTAGGCTTGCCTCTATTACTGAAACTACATTCATTTTAGGGAACAATGACATCTGCCTGACATCTTTACCAACCACTTTCAGATACACAGCACCCAAAGTGAGGTCCTAAAGGGTGGTAGAATGAAACATCCCAGTGACTCTGTTAAATGTGCGAACAATGAATAATTGCAGGATAATACATCTCATGTATCATGGAGTAAGGATAGTTATCTAAAAGTTAGATAGCCCCAGAGAAAGGGAGGATATTGCCTGGGCTTGAGATGGATGCATGAACGGGACTTGTAGGATATGGGGACATAATATAAGGATGAAATGACATGTTAGGGTATTGGTGTAGTATTGGCATGATATTGGAATGCAGTTTAAATGGCTATATTTTGTATTAAAAACTTTCCACTTAAACAGTATTTATGAGTTTATGTTGCCACCAAAGTTTTAATCTACATAACTAATCAAGAAATTACCAATATCAGGACTTCAATAGGGTAGGAAACAGTGAGATTCAGTCATGTAGCTATGTTTTTAAGGATGGTTTACAGCTTAGAAGAGGGAAAGGGAAAATTTTTATTATGTGAATAAAGTGTTCATGTGCATCTGCTATGGTCTGAATGTTTGTGTCGCCCCCAAATTCATATGTTGAAATCTCAGTGCCCTGTGTGATAATATTAGTAGGTATGGCCTTTGAGAGGTGCTTAAATCATGAGGGCATAGCCCTTATGAGTGGAATTACTGCTCTTATAAAAGAGTCTCCAGAGAGATATCTTGACTCTTCCACCACATGAGGACACAGTGAAAATGCACTGATTAGGAAGCAAGAAACCAGTTAGGGGGCTCCTGCAGTAGGCAAGACAAAATATGATGATGATTGGTTTAGGATGGTAGTGGTAGAAACGGAGCAAAGTTGCCGGTTTGGGGGTAATTTTTTAGGAGGTAGAATTGACAGAATGTGAGAATTCAGACATGGAAGGGGAAGGAGAGGACAATGAAGTACAGCTCCTAATTTTTTTGTTTTGAGTGACTAAGGCTGTAGAAGGTGGCACTATTTATTGAGAAGGAAAAGACTGGGTAAAGAGCATTTTTGGGGGGAAAGCAGGAGTTACATTTTGGACATGCTAAGTTTGAGAGATATATTACATATCCAAATGAAGATGTCAATCTCTAGATCTTGCTGAAGGTTTTCAGCACTAAAAAATATTTTAATGTATATTTGATGCATGCAAAAGAGTATTTGCTATGCATGTGTAAGTTATGAAATATATGTAATAAAGGGAAGCCTTGTGCTCTTACCGCCCACTTGAGATCTAGACTTTAGAACCTGATTCCAACCACTCACACCCTTGCGTACTCTTCCCTGATCCCATTGCTCCGCCTCCTCCCCAGAAGTAACCAAGATTCTGAAGTGTGTGTTGTAGCCTAAGATGAATTAGTGATCAAATGCATCCTAACCCCTTCATGCCTGATAGTTTCGTGAATCACTACTAGCCATTATATTGTTAAATAGACCAGGATCAACTAGCAATTCTAATGGAAGCTCAGTATAACTTAGTATAGAATTTTGAGTAAACTTATATTTAATTCAAGTACACCATGAAAAGGGGACATTATGACAGACTATAAGCAACAGGAAGATGAGTTTGAATAAAGCTTCCATATGCACTTGACTCTTGTTTGAGTCACACCCAGTACTGTAGAGCAGGGGTGATTCAGTCTATAAACTATAGTGGCAGGAAATATTACCTTATTTCTTATTTTAAATTCATATAAACTCTATTCTAAGCTCCCATACAGACAGAGGAGAAATTCAGTCTTAGTCATTAAGGCTGCATGAGAATCAAGGAAGTGTATGTGGTACTGACAAACTGAGAGAAGATTATTTCATCTCCAGTTTGCCGTGGTCGTCTTATCCTCATGGTTTACGCCCATGTGCTCTGTTTCTATGCCACACAGAGGCTGCAAAGCCTATGCTTGAGGCCCAGCCACAATGGGACCAGAGGACAGCCAGACCCCTTGTGGAGCTGCCACTTCTCTTGGGCTCTGAGCTGGAGCTACACTCAGGTTCCTGCACACAGATCTCCATTCTTTTCCTTCTCTGTTGAAATCTTTCCACCCCCCTCTGTTAACCTCAAAGGCACTACTTTCTCTTTCATCTATCCTTGGAGGACTTATCATAATAACGCCAAGGAGTTTAGTCTTTTACAAAAACTAGGAAAGTTCTCTTTTTTTTAATTTTAAAAAAATTATTTATTTATCTTTGGCTGAGTTGGGTCTTCATTGCTGCGTGAGGGCTTTCTCTAGTTGCGGCGAGTGGGAGCTACTCTTCATTGTGGTGCATGGGCTTCTCATTGTGGTGGCTTCTCTTGTTTTGCAGCACAGGCTCAGTAGTTGTGGCTCACGGGCTGTAGAGCGCAGGCTCAGTAGTTGTGGCGTATGGGCTTAGTTGCTCTGCAGCATGTGAGATCTTCCTGGACCAGGGATCGAACCTGTGGCCCCTGCATTGGCAGGTGGATTCTTAACCACTGCACCACCAGGGAATTCCCTAGGAAAGTTCTCTGATTTCAAGTAGCTTCTGCTTTCCAACCTGCCACACATATCCTCTCAGTCCAAGGAGCATAGCCTTGAAACTGGAAGTAGGAGAAAAGGGGAGGAGGGAAACACATCTAAACAAATTACTATCTCAGTGAATAATCCTGCAACACTTCTACATAATGCATGGGCATGTCATTAAAGAAAATGTTTTAGGGACTTGGGCATGTCGTTAAAGAAAATGTTTTAGGACTGAGGGTGTCAGACCATGACTTATACCTCACTAGGTACCCTATCTTTAATGCAGAGATGGTCAAACAATATGTGTTTAATAACACTTTATTTGTTATCTATTGCTGCTATAACAAATCACCACACACTTAGTAGTTTAAACAACACAGATTTATTATCTTATAATTCTGGAGGGCAGAAGTCCAAAATGAGTTTGCCTGGGCTAAAGTAAAGGTATTGACAGGGCTGGTTCCTTCTGGAGACTCTAGAGGAAAATCAGTTTCCTTGCCTTTTCCAACATTTCTTGGCTTGTAGCCCCTTCCATTTTCAAAGCCAGAAGCATAGCATCTTCGAATTTCTCTCTGACTCTCACTCTCTTATCCTCTCTCTCACTTACAAGGACTCTGTGATTACATTGAGCTTACCTGGATAATCCAGGATAAAGTCCCCACATGAAGGCCAGCTAATTAGTAACCTTAACTCCACCACAAACTTAATGCTTCATTACTATGTAATATAATATATTCACAGTTTCTAGGGCACTGGGGCATGGATATCTTTAAGGAGCCATTACTCTGCTGACCACAAATGCTAATCATTTAAGTAAAAATAAGAAGGGTTAAGGTAAAATCAGGATGGATTCTCCAAACCTCATCTTTTAATTCTACAAGAATTCCTAGGAGTCTCTAAAAGAAAAGAAGAAGAAGAAAATACTAGATACATTCAAATTTGATATTCTGATCATATTTATGTTTATATCATTTTGAGACTTTTTTTTTTACAAACACCTTAGTTTCCTGCTATTGTAGCCAGCCATCTGGCATCTGTATGATAAAGTTCAAGGTTATGTTGCTTCAAATTGTGTTCAATCTCTTCTTGAAACTTTTTTTTCTGATGATGGTTAATTTCCCTGATGCAGTCAAGCCTCCAGACAAGTGTGTCATCTTTGAATGAAATCTGTCTGGGAGCAAAAACTGATGCCAGAAACATTAAAAGATTTCCAATATATTTGGACCACACAAAGATTTAGGTGCCTCTAATGATTGAGCTTTACTGACATTAGATTCCACAGACTCTCAGTGTTAAGGTTTGTTTGTGTATTGTTTGACAGTTTGCTGTCAAGAAATAAAGAAATGCTAAGTGGTAATAACTAATATGGTCTGTCACTCTACCTTGCTTTACCACAGCACATGACATCAGCATTTGTCAACTAATTGACAATGTAAGCTATTCTACAGACAATGCAAAATGGTCAAACATGAATGACTTTTAGAATAAAGATGCAGTAGGAATGTCTAGTTCTTGCTTTTAATTCAGATTTTAGTTTTGTTTATTTGTTGTTTATTTTCTCACTTAAGAATGTATGATACTTTTTAAATAAGAAATGGACTAAAATCAGGCTTCACTTGCCTCAAAAACAAACGAAGTCCACTCTAGTTAGTTGAAGTCCACTCCGGCTTAAAAATTCCATTATAAATACAGGTGAATGAGGATATTTTGGGGCTGTAGATTCCATGACCCAGGTGATAGGGGTGTGTCTGTAGTCAGAGCTTTGCATCGGTGTGGCGTGACTTTCATCTGTCCATGAGCAAGGACCCAGAGGGCGTCTTGGCATTGGTGCACTACATGTGGTGTTGATGTCAGCACGTGTGAGTGGGAAGTTGTTGGTATCATAGCACCTTGTTAAACACACTGAAGCATGCTCTTTTGGGAGCCTTTGAGGAAATAAATGGCAAAAGGATGGCATTTCATTATGTCTTCTCTACTTTCTCTAAGCCTACTGACTGGCTGAAAGATTAAAATGCATAATTATGTGCTTTCTACACCCAAACATCTTCATGTTCAATAAATTTTCAGCTCAGCTGAAATTCAGCTCAATAAGTTTTAACTATTCATAAACTATTCTAATAGATTAAACTTGTCAGGGAAGTTGTTCTTACAAAACAAAGACATAGACATGTCTCTTGACCTTGACATAAAACCTTGACCTAGGCTTTGGATAGGGATTCTTAACCTCAGGTTTATGGATAACTGAATGATCTTAAAGGATATCAGGCCAACTGTGAATTCTCTCTAAGCATAGGAAAAAATTTTGGATATGATTGCATGAGAAACCATAGCTTTCATTTAATGCTCAAATGGCTCTGTGTCTAATAAATAATAAGGAAGAAAATAAAATGTTTAAGAACCAGAGATTTAGAATCATTTTTTTAAACAAAACATTGCTTACAAACCTCAGAAAAAATTGTTTTAGAATCCATGATGAGCTGTTTTTGGCTAGCATGCATAAACTGAGCAGTCACTTTGGAAAATTAATATGAAAACACAAAAATGTAATTGCTAAGCAACCTGTGCATTAAGCATCATTTTCAATTAATTTTAGCTAAGAAATGGGCTATTAATTTTAATATCTTACAATCACATTCATAATTAATTGAAGTTAATCACTTTAAAACTCACTTTAAAGGCTCTGCAAACCATAGCATGTTTTGATTTTTGCAAGGATTTCTCTTATTAAAAATATGAAACCCCATATCATCTTGACAGAGTCCCACAATACTGGAAATGTATGGATCTTTTTCTTTAATGACGGCTTAAAATGTGAGGCTCTATCATTCAAAAAGAAAAAAGAAAATTATTTAACCCAATTCTTAATCATATAACATTTTGCATGTAACTCAATATTTTAGTTGATTTTTAACTGTTCTTTATCTAGTCTAAGAAGCTAACTTGCTTTCTTGAAAGGTAGAAGTAATAAAATTATTAAAATGTTATAAAGTTATCAAAGTCTTTATCTCTAGTATGTAAAAGAAAAGGAAGTGTTGACCATGCTTTGGTAAGCAGTGTAGCTGGTGAACCTAGAAAATTCAGACCTTGCTGGGGGGCCTTGATTTAAAGCTACCAGGAACAAAAACTGACTCTTCTAGAATGGAATCAAATAAGAAATTTTAGAAAACTTCTGGAAGAAGACAACTTTTTGGAAAAGATGATGGAATTTAATCACTTTGGGGATTATTGTTATTGATTTTTATGTACTTTGGGTATTTTTCTGAAATTTCATATTGAATCCAGCATAAAAGGCTATTTCAGGGATGCATTATCAACAGCTCTCAGAATCTTGTCAAATAAACTTTTTACTTAGAAAAGATTTCATTTCACTGAACGTTCATTCTCCCTGACATCCCTAGAGTCAGCCCCAAGTCTCCACAGACTGAGGTCTTAAAAGAATTACCTGTATTATAAAAATCGTGACCAAGAGATGTAAGGATGCTTTCTAGTCACACAGAACTTTGTTGGAGAGTTTTGGCCAGCACAAAAATAATATGCCAATGTATGGGTGGAGAAATAATTAATAAAAGGCATGTCTCAGCAGTATTGTTGCAAAGCTAAATGTATCCTATAGCTCTAATTCTCCAGTATTGTCCTGTTTCAAACATTGTCCACATTTTCCTCTCCTAGGGGTCAGAGGATGAATGCTGATTCACTATGAGGAGAGTTCAGTGTCAAGGGCAAAGGACAAGTAGCACAGTAGGATCTGGGCAAGTTAGAGGCTGGGAATTCTGAGGGAAATAGCAGGAGACCAAGTGCCAGTCCAAAAAGAAATCACTGACAAAGAATAACGGACACCTCTTCACCCCAGTAAATCCCCTGAGAGAGGGGCTTGCTGGAGTCCCCAAGCCAAGAGGCAACCCTCAGGGAGGAAACTATTTCTGGTTTTTGTTTTCCTTGTCTTATTAACAGTTTATTTTTCTTTTTATAGAGTAGCAAATGTTCATTGTAGAAAATTTGGTCATACCTACATAAGTGTATCCCTAACCAGTAAGATCAACTACTGACATTTTGTTATTTTTCCTCCCAGTGGTTTGCTACATGTCTATTGCTTTCCATCCATATGTTTGCACACTGACAAAATCCCAACATCTAAGTGGTAATCCAACTTTATTCATTTAATGTATTATGTGTAAATATTTCTCCAGAGACACTTGTTTCTGACTTTCCCTGGTTCTGATAGGCAATCCCTCCCTACTGACACTCCACCCCCCATATATACATACACTTTTCTAAATTATCTGATTTTTAAAATATATATATTTATTTATTTATTTTGGCTGTGCTGGGTATCAGTTGCAGCATGCGGGATCTTTAGTTGCGGCATGTGGGATTATCTGATTTGTTTTTTAAGAGAAAAGTTGAGTATTATTTTCACAGAACCAAAAACAGGAAGGAAAGGAAGGGGAAAGGAAAAAGTGAAAGAAAAGACAGGGGCTGGTCGGGGTGGGGGGGGTGGGGAGAGAGAGAGAGAGAGAGAGAGAGACTGTGTTAGTTTTACTTTGGCCATTTCAGGACACCTGCCCCCCCTATGCCCAACTCACCCCCTCCATCTCTTCTGTCAATATTTCTGAACACTTTCTTTGAGCCCCAAACACTGAACAGTACACAAGTGGAGGAAAGGGGGACCATTTATTGACCTAGTATTGTGCTATGAATAAATTTCTGTCAAAGTAACCAGTCAATTTGCTCCAAACCTCTTGAGGTGGGGCAATGATCAAGTGGCCCAATGAGCACTTAATGAATGAGTGCTGAATTGAGGTGAATGTTTTGAGCCAGGAGAGGGCAGGGAAAAGTGGAAGAAGCCTGAAGGCAACAGGAAGGCAGTAGGCGCCTGCATGGAAGTGAAGCTAGTAGGGTCCCACTCAAGGGAGAGAGGTGTTGTAAAAGGGGGCCTCGGGATGAAAAAGACAAAATTTCAAAACCTCACCATCTGTTTTCATCAACCAATCAGAAATGAGCATACGCTGACATCCACTGAGGCATTTCCTGTCTGGCAGCTGTGGAAACAACTCCTCAGCTTCTGCTGCCTGGGAGGGTGTGCCGCATCCTGAAAGGGGTGATTTGGATGAAGCAGGAAGAGCTATGTTAGTGTAGATTGAACTGTATTCACATTGGTGAATAAGAATCCCCTAGACTAAGACAAGCCTTAGGCAAAATCATGAGGGAGGTTGGTTTTGAGGAGGTGGGGATAGGGGGAGAATCCAGGTCTCCAGAAAACCCCTCAGGGACAGAAGCATTCAGAGAGCTTTCAAGGCCTTGTACCTGGCACAGGGCAAGCTCTCAGCACATGTTCTTTCAATGAGGAAACATGGAAACCGAGCTTTAGGCTCCCTCCCAGCAGGGAAGTGAGAATTCATCAGCTGTCCCCAACTGGCATAAAAGAAGTTGGGCTGCTTGACTTCACATATGAAAACAGGGAGCTCAAGAATTTAAAAAAAACCCAAAAAATAGAGCACCGACCCTCATAACTGGGACTAGAAAATTCTCAGTATCTGTCCTGGGTCATGGATCATGCCCTGTTCCCAAGTTGAATGTTAGGACAACAAATAAGGCAATTCTATTAGTGTCCTGAGAGGGGTTATAGAGAAGTCTAGAAAGGTCGAAAAACACACTAGGCTGCTATGGCAAGCTGAATATTTTGTATCTTATCTTTCTGTAAGAGGCAGCCATAGAAGTTTTTAGGCAAGAAAATGACCTGATTAAAAGTTAATGTGGTCATTTTGAGAAAGAAAGGAGGGTGAACTCCAGTTAAGGAGCTATGTTAATGAACAAAGATATTAAGTCTTTATGAGTAAAAGTCCATTAAAATGGACTTAGTTTAAAACCCAAGTATGATTCACAACTTAAGGAGTTTGAATTGAAATCTCTTCACTTTATGACTTTTCTTACTATAAATAGAACCCTCACCCTTGCCAATAGTAACCACCAATTCTCATATTTATAATTACAAATTACTTCCAATGAAAAAGGCCCCAACTACCCATCCTTTCAACACCAATGCTAATGTAAAATCAAGGATAAGGCAGTATAGCTGCACTTAAAGATCATCGAAGAATATGAAAATTTCTCCTTCTCAGAACTTATCATTGCAAGATGTCTGGGATCTTCATGCTCACTGAGTTCGAAATTAAACATTTTGAAGAGTAGACTTTTATTTTCAGTGGAACACATGGTTTCTGTGAGCAGCAAAGAAAGTATACACTGCTCTAGGGAGACATATGTGTAACACCATGTCTTCATTCTGAGATTCTTAGAGCTTTGATATTAATGGGTCTCAGCCAAAAGGATCAATTGTGATATAGCTTATGTATTTTTGGTTTATAATTATATTTTTGGTTTATAATTGTTGAAAAACTGTACTGTTGGAGGTGGTTGAAACATTTATCTGCCATTTCCTCATGTTTCTATGGGTAAAAAGCATAGTCAGGTGTTGGAGTACATACTTTTCTCTTTACTCCCTTTGGGGTCTCTGATGGACAGGAAAATTGTATTCTTGTTCTAAGCCTGACACTTATTAAGTGCCAAAATCTGGGCAAGTTAAACTCTTTGGTCCAACATTCCAGTGTGTATCTTCTCTCTCAGGGTTAAAGAAGTAATTTCAAATTCTCTATTGGGTAATTAATCAATCTGTGAAGGAAAACCTTCTGGCACACTATACACTTAAACACTGTAAAATAGTATTGTTCGTGATTATATTCGGTAAACTTTGTGAAAGCACTGTTCTCAATTTTTTGTTGGCACTTGTCAACTTTCGTTTAAGTAATTAATGAGGAAGCCTATAGGAAGACAAAAGAGCTGATTTGACAAACACTTGAAGAATGGGGACTTATCTTGTCAGTAGGAAAAGAAGTTCTAAATTTCCTATTCACTGGTATATGGCCAGTGAATAGGATTAATTTCTCTAAAAGTAATAATGTATCACTTTCTGTTTTTTAAAAATTATTTGATGGTTGCTAATCAAATATACTACAGCAAAAAGTTGCATTCTCCCATAGAAGCAGAAGAGTATAAGTAGATACTTCTCTTGCTAGCAAGATAATAGAAAATCAGGCAACCATTACCTTACTTTTTTCCACATTTTGAAGTAAATTATTCTTTCACACATCTAAAAGAAGGAAAGACAATGAAGCTGCAGATTGATTGCATTTGCAAAAGATTCCTTGGGACTTTCTTTTAGATATAATGACAGTTCAGGAAGCTTTCAATTCAGTTTGCAGATCTCAGGAAGAATTTCAGAAATTTTGTATTTTAGCTGATGAATTATAAGGTGAAACTTGGTTCTTAAATTTGTGGTTGCTTGTATATGTCAGTTTTGGAGAAAAACTCTGAAAATATGAAGGTGAACTTCCTAAATCTGTCATTTATAAGTAAGATCCATCCTGTTGCTAGGTCCAGAGTTACAGAGGACAGAAAGGTCTCCAAGTTGTTATTGTCATTTTTTGAATGTTCATTATAAAAGTAACATAATGTCACCATAAAACAATTTAAAAAAACAAAATTGTATAAAATAAAAATTAGAAGAATCCTCTCACTGTTTAATTTTATTCCCCATTGGTAGCCTCTGCTAATATTTTAGTATATATTCTTCCATGCCTTACACACGCACACACACACACACACACACACACTTTTTAGCAAAGATGGGATCACACTATTCAAGATGTTCTACAACTTCTTTTCTCACTTAACAGTGTCTCTTTGACATCTACCCACATCACTGGTTATAGATCTTTTCTGTTTAATGCTGCATGGTATTCCATTGTATGAACATCATAATTTTTGTTTGTTTGTTTGTTTGTTTTTTTGCAGTACACGGGCTTCTCACTGTTGTGGCCTCTCCCATTGCGGAGCACAGGCTCCGGACGCGCAGGCTCAGCGGCCATGGCTCACGGGCCCAGCCGCTCTGCGGCATGTGGGACCTTCACGGACCAGGGCACGAACCCATGTCCCCTGCATCAGCAGGCAGACTCTCAACCACTGCGCCACCAGGGAAGCCCCTGAACATCATAATTTAACTAGTGATGAGCACGGGGTGACTTCCAGTTTTCACTGAGAGACAGTTAATATAGTTCTTGAGAGCCCAGACTCTGGCAGCAGGCTGCATGTGCTCATAAGCCCAGTTCCTCCACTTACTAACTTATTCAAATTACTTAACTTCCTAGTTCTCAGTTATTTCATCTGTAAAATGGGAAGAAATTAGCACTTACTCTAGAAAGTTGTGAAGAGTTAATAAGTATAAAATGCTTAAATAGTGCCTTCCTCACTGTAAGTACTATGTGAAGGTTCACTATGGTATTTTTGTTGCTAGGGGCAGTACTGCAATCTATTGCTTTCATATATATCTGAATTTTAACTCTTGAACAGATCATATGTTTTTAAGGACACAGAATTAGGCTGTGGTGAAAATAACCAATGAACTCTTAGCCTTCATTTCTTATATAGCAGAAATATTATGAACAGAAAAGGCAATACATTGCTCTGTTCATGGAACACCAGTGCTAGAAACCATAAATAAAGACATTTATGTTCTGAATTTCTCCAATTTATCCCTATTTCCAAAGTCCTAGTTCAGTCCATCATCTTCCCTTACTTGGGCTGTTACAAAAATCTTCTAACATCTTTGCCTGCCTGCTTCTGGGTCCCCCATCCCTTCTAACCAAACTCTACCACTGCTGCCAAAGGGACATTTTAATGTTCCTTAATTTCTCGAGGTTAAAATGTAAACTCTTTAACCTGGAGTGCAAGGCCCTTTGTGAGGTTGTCCTTGCCTATCTCTCCAAACTCCTTTTTACAGCTCTGGCTTACTTCCATACTCCAGCCACACTGGCTTTACCAACACACCTCTGAATGTACCACACTGTTTCATCCTCTGGAAATTGCATGCACAGTCCTCCTTCTTTGAGTTCTGTACCCCCTTTGTCAATCTTTTGAAGCCTCCTTGTCTTTTAAGGCCAAGATCTTGTATCTCCATGTCTTTGATATCTCCTTTGAACTATAGCTTCTGAAAGGATTCCTGATGACCTTAACTTTATATCACCATTTTCTACCCTAATTAGGCACTTTTCACACTGCAACTATATGCTTATGAAGTGCCAAACATACCAGGCCACAAATACGAAGAAAAGAGCTTGAACTCTGATTTTTATAAGATCCTCACTGAATATAATGTCCAATACATTATGTGAATGCTTTCTGAATTAGTGAATGAACAATCTAAAACTGAAGCTCTACTTATTTTATCAGAAAGTTGTTTGCTTGGGTGTGGAGGCATGGTAAGGCTGGGGAAATGCATATACTTCCAGGGATGTGCTGAAATTTCTCAGTCTCCTGGGGATTTTAAAACAGCCTTTCATTAGTCATGTTTTACAAGTGTTGAATAAACCCTGAATAGGAATAGGAAGACCTGGGTTCTGATCATGGTCGCACCACTCTCTGGTTATATGATCCCGAGACAGGCACTTATCTTGTGTTCATAAATTTAAAAATGAGGGAGCTGAAAGGAATGACAGCTAAGGTATTTTAAAGGTTGCTTTCCAGCAACTTTAAAAATTGAATGCAGTGCCTAAAAGAAGATCTGACCTGCTCAAGTTCATTGCAGCTCATTCCCTTATAGAAACAGGTGCTTTCAGATCAGCAACGACACAGTGGGCAAAGATCCGAAGTGTCAAAACTCATCAAATGACTATTGTACTAGAGCAGATGATCAGGTTTGACATTTCTTTTGAAAAATGAATATTTCAACATTTCCTAATGTTCTAAAATAAATGTGGGAAAGGGTATTCCCAGGGCTTCTAAATAGCACACTTAAAGCTGCATTCTATTTTACCAACATCATGGTTTAATTAAGGTCTGTACATAAGTGTAAATGATTACTGTTTACAAAGTCAGCTGTGTGATGTACAGATTTCCGTTGGTAGTATAATTAAGACTTCCAGATATTTCTAAACATTTTTTATTTCAAAATGACAAGTCATCTCGTACTAAATTAATAAAAAAGATCTAATATAACTGTCAAGAAAGACATTATCTTTCTTTACTCCGGATCATAAATTATGGGTGGAATATTCATTACCTCAAAAGGGAAACCCTGAATTCGTTTAGCAGTCACACCCCATTCCCTCTCCCACAGATCCTGGCAACCACTAAACTGCTTTCTATATCCAAGACTTTATCTTTTCTGGATATTTCATATAAAAGGAATCATATAACATGTGAAAAAAATTAAATTATGGGTGGAGAAACACTAAACTGAAAGATTTGGTAGGTTTTAAATTTTTGTTTTATTGAATATTATTAATTTAATGTGTATGTGATGTGCTATTGATTTGATTGAGCAGGAACTGGTGATTAAACTTTTTTACAATAAGTTTTCACCATGCCTGAGAATGTTATGTAAAGAGGGCCTCCATTCCTGGTTAGAGGATGTAGCATTCACCCAATGGTTGAGAGACATGTTGAACATCTGCTATGTACCAGGCTACTATTTTATTATCATTGAATCATTAAAACAGCATCATAAGGACATACTATAATTATTGACACTTTATGAAGGAGAACGATGAAGCTCAGAATGGTCGGTACAAGTTGTTTCATTCAAAGGCTATGCTCTCCGGGTAACACCACATGACCATCACCAAATAAGATGTAGCTAAAAGGGCAACATTTGGGGTATGCCTCTGGAGGGGACTGAATTGAGGGGTGATAGAAGCAGAGAACTAGGGAAGTCACAAGGCAATGAGAATTGGGTCCTTGTGTAACACTTCTCGAACTTCAACAAGCAGACTAGTCCCTTGAGGATGTTGTTAATTGCAGAGTATCATCCAGTAGGTTTGGGCTGGGACTGAGATCCTGCTATTCTAACAACTCCTCAGCGATGCCAATGCTGCCAAACCTCAGACCACACCTTGAGTAGCCAGGTGCTGGTGCGCCTTGACTGGTTCAGTACCATGGACAGTAGAACAGGTGGGCCACCACTACCGTTTTCTCTGCCATTTCTCTCAAACCTCTAATATTATCTATGGGTAGATTCTTGTAACAAAACACACAGTCAGAAAGTTTTAAAGTACTTCTTGGATTGCTAGCAGCTATGTGGTGATCCTTCCCTTTATATAAGTAGGTACAAATCTGTCCAGAAGAAAGAACTGGGGCTTTAGAAGGGAGAGAGAGTGCCCGCGTCTGCATTTTAAAAGTGTATGCCACTAGTGCTACTCAGGTGGAAAGAATCTAATCAGGTTTATTATCAAATAGGGAATTCATAAAATACTTAATATTATCAGCCTCAACATTATAAAATATCTATTTGAGATATCTAAGTTGCACATGGGATGAACAGAGACTAACAACATCTTTCTGCTGCTAAATCTACTCAACTATTAGCCAGTTGTACATAATGAGAGAGAAAAATTTTAAATATGACAAAATGCTACTCAAAATAACAGTGAAATTAAAATGATTTAAATTTTTATTTTAAATGTATTTCTGCTACCTTTTACTTTCTTCTGGATTCTTTCCACCTAATTCCATATTTTAAGGATGAACTCAGACAGATAATTTTCTTTGACTTTGTCCTTCTTTACCCCTTGCTTTGAAACAGCAACTGTGGGTGCTGGCAAAGCTTCCTCAGGGGCTTTATGACTATCAATCTATTTCACAGCTGGAACAAAGTAATTCAGATAAGAGTCTGGCAAAAAATTCCATTTGTTTGCCATTAAAGATATTTTTATTTTCTGGTTGAGGAATTTTTTTCTTAGGTCTGGAGATGCTATGGGCTACATTTATGGCAAAAGCAAATGACTACCATCCCACATAAACCTTCTAATAAGCCTTCCCTTAACCTTGTTACACGATCTACTCATGAATACTTGTTCTTTTTCATTTTAATATATGTTTTCAAAATGAATTCATTCAACATGTTTTGCCATCCATCGGGCTTATATTTGTAGTGTACCAAGAATGAAAATGTTGTCTTCCCTGGTGGCACAGTGGTTGAGAATCTGCCTGCTAATGCAGGGGACACGGGTTCGAGCCCTGGTCTGGGAGGACACCACATGCCACGGAGCAACTAGGCCCGTGAGCCACAACTACTGAGCCTGCGAGTCTGGAGCCTGTGCTCCGCAACAAGAGAGGCCAGGATAGTGAGAGGCCCACGTACCACGATGAAGAGTGACCCCTGCTTGCCACAACTAGAGAAAGCCCTCACACAGAAGTGAAGACACAACACAGCCAAAAATAAATAAATAAAATTAAAAAGAGAAAAGAATGAAAATGTTGAACTTCACATTTCAACATTTTTTCTCAAGTCAATTCTTGATTCCAGAGGAAGAGTCTTCTTTTTTACTATGTTAATAGAATTAAAACAAGTTTGTGGTGTGTGTGTAACTAAATATGTGTTGAGGAACTGTGTCACAGGTAAAAAGAGTCTTACATCTATTATTTCATTTAATCTGTGCAAAAATACTTTGAAATAGGTTTATTCCTACTTAAGGGATGGGAGAAATGAAGTTTCAAGTCCCTCTGTTAGTATGTAGTTGAGCTTGAATTATAGGGAATGTTCTGTTCCCACTATGCACTCTTGTAAGATGGGTTTGTTCTAGTGGAAATTTACACATCTCAGAAGGACACTGTAAAAGATATTATATGTGAAGTGCAGTGTAGCTTGATGGTGAGAGTTTCCATCCATTACCTCAAAAGAAGATATGGAGCTAAATTCAAAATCCATTACTGGCATGGTATTTTTGCTGCGCTTTTCCCAGATGGAGGGATACTGGCCATTAGCAGAGATTAAATAATTTACCTGAGTTTGAGCACTCAATGCCAGGGAAGAATTTATAAATAATATCTTGGGAGTTGCTTGGTCTACTGAATTGCAGACAATCCTCTATTTATAGAATATTTTACCCCGTTTTTTCTGAGACTAATAGTAATTATTATTTTTTTACATATTTATTGGAGTATAATTGCTTTACAATGGTGTGTTAATTTCTGCTTTATAACAAAGTGAATCAGTTATACATATACATATGTTCCCATATGTCTTCCCTCTTGTGTCTCCCTCCCTCCCACCCTCCCTATCCCACCCCTCTAGGTGGTCACAAAGCACCAAGCTGATCTCCCTGTGTTATGCGGCTGCTTCCCACTAGCTATCTATTTTACGTTTGGAAGTGTATAGATGTCCATGCCAGTCTCTTGCTTTGTCACAGCTTACCCTTCCCCCTCCCCATATCCTCAAGTCCATTCTCTAGTAGGTCTGTGTCTTTATTCCTGTCTTACCCCTAGGTTCTTCATGACATTTTTTTTCTTAAATTCCATATATATGTGTTAGCATACGGTATTTGTCTTTCTCTTTCTGACTTACTTCACTCTGTATGATAGACTCTAGGTCCATCCACCTCATTACAAATAGCTCAATTTCATTTCTTTTTATGGCGGACTAATATTCCATTGTATATATGTGCCACATCTTCTTTATCCATTCATCTGATGATGGACACTTAGGTTGTTTCCATCTCTGGGCTATTGTAAATAGAGCTGCAATGAACATTTTGGTAATAATAGTAATTATTTTTAACAGAAATGTAAATAATTCCCCTTTGATGATCATACGTAGTCCATTTTTCTGCTTTTTTTTTGAAATCTAAGTTCAGAAATGAATCATCAATATTTGTGGCCAAAAGAATGTACTTATTCCTTATTTCATGGCCTTCACCTTTGAGAGAGGCTCAGTCTTTCACTGTGTAACATGGCTAGATGACCATTTTAAATGTGTCACTACTTGTCTTAGGATGTCATGTTTTTTCCTAGGAAGCTACTGAACATAATCAGGAGATATCCTCTCTCAGGAGCTTTACAGAGAAATGTGGTTTCAAGATATTTCGTCATAAAATGTAGAGGCTACAACTAGAAGGAAGGCACCATGGAATCAAATCACACTCCTTTAATGGGATGCCTGGGCAAATGTGTAAGAACACCTAAGTGAGTTGAGCAGTTGGCTGTGGGCTAAAGATTATAGAAACAGGTGGGGCAAAAATAAAACCACAGATGGTTTACTGAGGTGACTCATTTCTCCACCCCCTTCCAACTTCCAACCCCTTTAGTTTTTAGTTTTGTTTTTAACATTTCAATTGTGAAATTTTTACTAAAAGTGTCAAATCTCCAAGTTCTTCTAGTTGAGACAGGAATATTGTACCAAAGAAATCCATTTCTACAGCAGTCTCTCTTCACTGCCCTATCTGATTTCCAAGATTTTTTTTAATGTTAAAGTTTTGCATGGAATTCTATTCTCTCTCTCTCTCTCCCTCTCGCATACATTTTCCACATCCAGAAACAAACCCTTCTTGAAAATGAGATCAGCAGATTGCACATTGAAAGACACAAATACACTGCACTAGAATGCCATACTTGCCCTCTAGTTACCAGCTCAAATGCATTCAGGAGACACATAGGTACAACCCACTCCCTGCGCTGGGGGATTGTATGCTCTGTACCTGCCAGGGTTGTGGTTGGAATATCTGGTAATCCAGAGTTTTACATAAAACTTTATTTACTGAATTGACCGGCATATATACAACCATCAGTTCTGTCTCTGCGGAATAGGAGGTAACTATCATAACATTTTACTCTATGAATAGGGCACAGTCCCCACTCACAGGATGTTTGGGGACAAGGAGGATTACCTACACCCCTCCTTGGCTGTGATGTTTGGAGTTGAACCTAAGCACCGCTCATCGAAGCCCTCAGCGATCCTGTTCGCTTTCGTCCTCCCTGCCCATGACCCTCTCCCCCGAGCCGCTCTCCCTCAGCCCCTTTCCGGGCTAGATCTGGTGGGCGCTCCAGAGCGGTGTAGATAGCGGACGTTCGCGGTGTCCGCTCCGCGCGGGGTTTGGCTCCGCTTGCGCAGCGCCCGCGCAGCCCGCCAGGGGGACCCCGACCCGCCCAGGCGGCGTCTGATAAGAAAGAGTCCGAGGGGCGTGGAGCCAGGGTCCTGCAGCGCCTGCTCCAGGAAAACCGGGAATCAGCCGGGTCTTCTCCACTCCTCCGGGGGCTGGCGGGACACCGGCTCCGAGACCTGGGGTTCCAGCGAGAGGCTCGCCCCAAGGGTGGGAGTGTCCGTTTCCACCCTCTGGCCTTCCAGCCCGGAGAAGAGCTCCTGGAAGCGGGTATTTTGTTCTCAAAGATAGGTTTTTGTCTGCGGTGATTCCCTGTTCTGGAAGGGCAACTTTGCGGCCGCGGCACGGGTCTTGGGGGCTGGGGGTCCTGGAGGGAGAGGATTGCATTTTGTCTGCATCCTCGAGGAGGAGGCTGGCGGCGAGATTGGGGGTGGCCGGGCCGGGGGAGTTCCCACGGGTCGTGGACGGCGGGAGCTTGGAGTGCATCAGGTCGCGATCGCGTGGCCACGCTCCTGGTAGCCCGCCCGGGCCCCTGCACCCCGTCCCCAGCCTCCTCTTCGGCGCTTGGGGCGTGAGGTTCGGTGGGCATCTTTCAGGAGCCGAGCAGAAAACTTTTCCCTTCCCAGCCCCCGGTCCCTTTTGTCTTTCTTGCGCGGCGGCGGCGACGACTGAACAGCGATTCCCTGTCCCCTGCCCGGCGCACCGCGCCGGGTGACCTCCGAGGGAGGGAGCGCTCGGACTCCGTGCGCCCTACGGCTGCGTCCGGCGTCCCGGCGACCCACGGCGGGCACAGACAGCGACGCGCCCCCCGCCCAGAGGCCGCCGCCGCCACTCCCCTCCGCCGGCCCGCACACCTCACCGCCCGCCCCCTCGCCTGACTCATCCGCCTGCCTTGGCAGCGCCGCGCCCGCTGCCCGAGCCCCGCCGGGATGGGGAGCGAGACCGCGGCTGCCCGCGGCTGCCGAGCTTCCTGCTGACGCCCCTGACCCCGCCGCCTCCTTCGCTCGGCTCTGGAGGCGCCCGACATCGCACCAGCTCCGGGAGTGACAGCCGCGACAGGCAACCGGACCCCCGAGGCCCCGAGCTCAGGACAGGTGAGGGGGAAGGAAAGGGTGCTGCCGGCGGTGGGGAGGTGGGTGGGCAGTCAGTGCAGCTGAGACGGGGCGCTGCTTTATTCCTCCTCCCCCGCCCCGCTTGGGACCCCGGAGCTAGGGTAAACACTGTCTCCTGAAGTTTGCGAAATAAACCAAGCCCGCCGTCAGTTCCGGACTCCCCAGTCCTCAGAGCGCAAGAGGAGCCGTGCGGGGCAGCCTCCCAGAACCCGGAGCCTTGGAGCGCCTGGCTGGGTTTCTCCAAGCTACACCCTCCTTTGTCTCCGTTCCAGAGACTCAGCATTCTCTGTAAAGATGTCCACAGCATAATTTATAGTAGTCCTTGGCGAGAGCAAAGTGTGGTCAGGGTTTCCTAAAGCAATATCTGTATGTGGTAGTATCTTCGTAGGCGAAATGGAGACGCGAAGCAATTGTTTGCCAAGTTCAGCACTATTCTTCTCCCAATGGAGTCTGTCCTTAAGAGAAGGGGCTGAGGGTTTGAAAGATTTTCTCCATTAATCATTCTTTTGCTATAATTAATTGCCCAAGCCAGCATTTCACATTTTGTAGGTACAAGCTCTCTGTGTGTATTTACTGCCGCTAGATTTCGACTGAGAAGTATGTGTATGTGTGTGTGAGGTGATATTTGTAATAAGAACAGTTCACTATTTCAGTACCAGTTTCAGGCATTGGTAATGCCAGATAGTCAGATGCTTCACATTTATGTAATTTACTCATTGAAGTCAGACCAAGTACACCTTAGTCTGGTGTTGGACTAAGTATGTTGGGCTAAAGTGTCTCTTACCCGGATTTTTCTTCTAAAGACCTTCAGAAGTACTTGTGGACAACTGTATATACAGAAAACATTTCAAGAATCAACAACTATTCTTATTTGTCAGTAAGAATATTGAACTCTTAGGTTTTGCTGTCAAACCGAGTTCTGAGATACACTTTCTGTAGTGCTTTATGAATAAATGATTACCAGCTCCTATGAAAGCTATTTACTTTGCTGGTTTGTCATGTCTTGCATTATGGAAACACTTATAAAATGACCTTCAAGGGCCTCCCTGGTGGCGCAGTGGTTGAGAGTCCGCCTGCCGATGCAGGGGATACGGGTTCGTGCCCCGGTCCGGGAGGATCCCATATGCCGCGGAGCAGTTGGGCCCGTGAGCCATGGCCACTGAGCCTGTGCATCCGGAGCCTGTGCTCCGCAACGGGAGAGGCCACAACAGTGAGAGGCCCACGTACCGCAAAAAAAAAAAAAAAAAAAAAAAGACCTTCAAGTTTGTTATTTGGCTACTGATACTAGAATATATTACCATTTTGGAAAAAGTAGGCTAAATTTCAAAACTTCTCAAATCTCACTTTATTTTTCCACTACTTTTTCCCCATACAGAAGCATCTGCTTTAGTTTCATGCTTTTCAAACAGCTTAAGAGAAGAATAGGCATTCTTCTTAACAGAAAGTAATGCTGCTATTAAGTAGAAACTATAGTTAAATGCTTTAGTAAAGTAATGTTACAAGATATTTTTTACTCAAAATATATATACTGAAGGGTTAGAATGATTTTCTCTAATGAAGTCCTACTACAGAGCTCATAATTGTGAGATGATTTAGGTATAATTTGTAACCCTGGTTATAATTAGCTTTGGATCCTAGGCTGGGGAATCTTTCAGTGAAAGAGACTTGTGTGGGGAGCTTCTGTATGCAATTTCCAGGCAGCTGGCACATAGAGGTTTACTTGCTGCTTCTGAGGCAGGTCCAGAGAAACACATGAAGTATTCCAAAGGCACCCATAAGCAGAATGGATTCTTCAGGAAAGATCATTGTAAAGAATGGGCTTCCCTGGTGGTGCAGTGGTTGAGAGTCCGCCTGCCGATGCAAGGGACACGTGTTCGTGCCCCGGTCCGGGAGGATCCCACATGCCGCGGAGTGGCTGGGCCCGTGAGCTATGGCCGCTGAGCCTGCGTGTCCGGAGCCTGTGCTCTGCAACGGGAGAGGCCACAACAGTGAGAGGCCCGCGTACCGCAAAAAGAAAAAAAAAAAAAAAAAGAATGAAGGCTGCACTTGTATTCCAACTTGGAGGAATTATTAGTAAAGCTTTTGAATCTTCCCAGAGTTAGATCGCTGTACTTGGACTTCTGTAGTTCCAGAATTTTGACAACAGCTCATTGGACAGAGAAAGATAACTACTGACATACAGGGGGAGTGGATTTGAACGGTTTGTTTAAATTCTCTTATTCCCATGATAATTCTTAGCATAAAGGAAAAGAAATTCATTTTAATTTAGGAAAATAGATAAGAACAAAAATAAAAGCAGATGTCACTTTTTACATTTCTTAAACAAAATTAGTAGAAGATAAAATAGTCTTCATGGTAATGCATATTACTTATCAATAGAATGTACAGTCTAAAAGAGGAGGCAGTTTTAAAATAAATTTCATTTAGTTTTGCTCTCCCTAAATGGGAGACTGCATGGGGAGTTCGGTCAAGCAGAACACATTCGCAAAAAGAACTTGTGTAGAGATGGAAAAAACAAATCTGCAGTGAGATGGACCCCTCATTTTATGACGGAAGATGTGATTTGCAGTTTTATCAAGTGTATTCATTTCAGGACTTAAGATATGTTTTGTCTGCTAAGGTCTGATATGTTCCCAAGCATTCAGAAAACATGGGTGAACACTTGTTATGGTGCCAGGCTTGCTGAAGGACAGCAAAGTAGCCTCTCCCATGGGAGCTTACAGGCTGGCGGGGAGGGGACTGGAGAATGTGCCATAGATCGCTGAGCACCTGTCCTTGAGCATCAGGGGACTGGTTCACACTGGGGAGAAGGATGGTGGATTTCCAAGGACACTGGATGGGGAGCTGGAAAACCCAAGTTGTTGTCCTGGCTGAGACACTAATGATGTGGCCCTGGGTATGTTTCTAGGCTTTTCTGAGCCTCTCTGCTTTCATCAACAGACCAAGGACTTTGGACTGTGATCTTTTCATCCTCTTTTTAAAATGCTGCTTGATGAGGAGAAATCAGGATGAGGTGTGGCTGGTGGTGGGGTGGGTGAGTAGAGTTTGGGTTGGGGGAAGACTGGCTGGAGGAGACAGGCTGTGCTGGACACAGGGAAAGAATAATGACCATGATAATTGAAGGTCAAGGAGATCTGACCTGGGGCATCTGGCCCATCATTGATTATATGAGTTTAAAATACATAACAAAGTAATAAATAGCAACATTCACTTAGTACTTGATGGTTTTCGATGAATTTTCACACATAATGCCAATTGATTTTCATTACAACCACAAGAGTTTATTCAAGCAGAAAGGTGATGAAACCAGGACTAATTTCTCAAAGCACGTTTGCACCAGTACACTCCATTGCCTTTCTGTAGAAACAGGAAAAGCTAGAACACACTTTAGAAACCTTGTATAAACGGGAGAGAGATATAAGGGTGGCATCAGATTTTAGTGGAGTTTCAAATCTCTGAGTAAAAATTTAGGTTACATTCTAGAAGATAAGAATCTCCAATTGTGAGATCAAGACCTGACACATCTGGAATTCTGATTGTTAATCTTCAGTTTGATTACTCCTGTTCTGGGCTTCCTCCTGATCTCATCTCCCTCCCCATCCCCAGCAGGAGTTCTGGTGATTTGATTATTACAGTCATTGATAAGACTTTTCCAAGAGTTTTGAGTACAATTGGGAAAAGGAAATTCTCATATAAAGGTGGGGATTCTTGGACCATTGTACTGTTAATTAATGGGATATATTCCAATAGCAAATTGTGCTTTGGAAACTGTCAGCAGAGGTGAAATTACACAAAATTCATGGGAATGTGAGCAAAGTGTGATTATGTGGATCTGTGCATTCCTTCCTACAGTGTCCTTGTCACTCTGCTCCAAGCACTAAAGGGGTGTCAAGTGCACTACAGTGCACGAAAGGGGGTCAAGTCCCCTCCCCCTCCCCCTGTGTTCCTGTGGAAGGGAGCTGATCAGGATTCATCTGGTTATACACTCTAGGGACCTACATTTAACTGCGTTAGGTGGAAAAAGTAGATTTATAGGCTCATGTGACTGGAAAGTCCAAACGTGGACTTTGCTCCAGTCGTGGCTGGAACCCAGAGCCTCACATGACTTTGTTAAGGTTCTTTCTGTCTCTCCCCATTTATCAGCTTCTCTTCTTTCTGAATCAGCTTCATTCTGAGGCCTCTTTCTACATGCTAAGAAAGCTGACCATTGGTAATTCCAAACCTGCATCCTTGGGCTTTTGATCCATAGGAAAGAGAGGTCTTCTCTCTTCCAGGTCCCATTTATAGAAATCTCCTGAAAGAGCTATGGTTGGCCCTGTTATGGAGGTCACTGAATCAGTCTCTGTGTCCAGCACAGAGTGCTACTGTGATAGTCTTGGACTGGATCATGTGCCCAACACTGTATATATGTGATGCTAGTGGTGGGATGGGGAGACGGAGACTGGTAGAGGCACCGTGATTGACATGATCTTCTGTTAAGATCATATAGATCTCCCAAGACAATGAGGCTGCCAATCAAAAGCAACATGTCTATTATTGCGGAGAATTGCCCCCTCCATTTTGAGACAGCCACTTGCACAACGATGTGAAGTTTGCACGTGGAAGCAACTCAGGTGACCACGGCCATGCAAATTCCAGAAGTGGGATCTTCCTCCCAGCCAAGGCAAAGCTAGGTGATGAAATAATTCCCTCCATGTCTAGACTTTGCCAAGAGGACCC
The DNA here is from genome assembly GCF_964165515.1 of Mesoplodon bidens. Lineage (NCBI taxonomy): Eukaryota > Metazoa > Chordata > Mammalia > Artiodactyla > Ziphiidae > Mesoplodon > Mesoplodon bidens. The sequence continues at coordinate 61,870,940 of NC_138168.1, forward strand.
AGAATATTATTGAACGAGGAGCCCACCATTTATCCATGTCCATGTGCTTTTAGCAAGTACCCCTGTGCCTTATTTCCAGCCTAGGGATTTTATTTCCAGAAGCCCTGGTCTTCTAGGGATCATTTGATTAGAGACCCCTACTTTGGGCATTATGAGATTAGAGACCCAGGGACACAGTGACAGTTTGAACAAGGAAGTAAAGTGATGAACACAGAACTATTGTTTGTACAAGTTTATTGAGTTTGTGGGAAATGGGCAGGGGGATGCAGCAGGCACAGATTAGGGTTACCACTTAGGACGCCTAAGGTAATAGGTCCCAAATTAGAATATTGGCATGTGTGAGCAACATTATCAACGTCTGGTGAGGATGAAGGAGCACCTGTGTTGACAAAAACATTGGTTGGATGAAACAGATCAAGCGGAACCAAACCAGGAAGGTAGGCTGGGCCAGTAGGTGAAGAGGCTGTGTGTTGTAGGTAGGTTCATAGCAACTGGACTGTATCGAAAGGAGGCCTGTGGCCACCACGTGTCCTAGGGGCAAAACCTTTATATGTGTAGCACTGACATTTATTAAAGACCTACCTAGTATGCCAAGTCCCATGTTAAATGCTTTACATTCATTATGTTATTGAAATCTCATAAAAGCCCTCTACTGTGAGAAAGCGGAAAGTTAGGGAGGTAAATAAGTTGCTCAAGGTTATGTGGTCATTAAGTGGTAGACCTGGGATTCAAACCCTGGCAGTCTGCAACAAAAGCCTGTGCTTAAACTATGCAACACCACCTCTCAAGGTCAAGGTCAGAATCTAGTGTACCAGGCCAAATTGAAGGATGGGCCCCATATTGGGCCTCCCCGTAGGCAACCAGAGTGCCAGAAGTCCAGGTCAGACAGAGGGGATGGAATAGAGGCTATCAGGTGAAGATGTAGAGCGCTCATGCTCAGCGGCAAACTGGACAAGAGAGACACAGTGAGAATAGAACGGGCGTAGGTTCCTGGTTTGGGGTTTGGGCACAGGGAGGAGAGTGAGTGGGAACAGCACCAGGAAGTTGAATAGGTGGGCAGATCAGTAGAACTAGAGCTTGACTGTTGATCTGAGAACAGGAAGTCTGCCATCTGCCCTGCTTTAAATATCCTTCGTGGTGTAAGCCAATAAGAATATGGCATGGGTGACTCCTTAGCGGGAGATAGAGTTCTATTAGTTGTCAGGCACTATTAAGGGGAAAAATGAGCTAACATTTGTAGAGCATCTGCCATGTGCCTTAGATACATAATCTCACCGAGTCTTCATGAGACTCCTGGGAGGAGATATAGTTCGGCTTTGATTTTTTTTTTTTTTTTTGAGCAAGGAAATGAAGGCTTAGAGAAGTTCAATTACTTGCCTGAGTTCCTGGAGCCAGACTGGAAAATGAAGGAGCTGTCACGGAAACCAGGATATATCTGTATCTCCACCTCATCCTGGATCTTCAGGGAGTCATCCTGGTCCAGGCAGGGCAAGGTCAATTTCAAGTCTGGGCCATAGACATGGGGACGTCAGCAGGGGTGTATGGTTGGGAAGGGAGATCGTGAGTGAACGTTTAGACAGCTTAATGTGAGCTGAGAGCAGGTCACCGGAACAGTGTTGTCCAGCAGGACTATATCCGGCTTTGGCAGAAAACTTAATAACCTAGTAGGTTTTTCCCCCTCAGTGCAGGATCGCTATCATCATGCAGGATAGATACGTCAGCAAGTCAGATGTTTGGAGGACTTAATTTTAGTCACTGACTTCAGTTGAAGAGAAGGGACCTCTGCCAGCCGCCATGGCCTGAATTTACCTTTATACACAAAGGTACTTTTCCCAGAAATATGATAAATAAGAAATAGATACATATATGGAGAGAGTTGGAGAGAGAGGAAAAGCATTAGCACATACTGAATGTAACAGGTATGTGGAATACACTCCAGCTATAAAGGTCTATACGTGAAGATGCTCTAAATGAAACTATTTACTGATGAAATATGAGTGATATATGATTCCCCAACAAATGCAAGGTCAAATGGGTCTCTGTGTAAATTTATGACTGGATGTAGATGTTCACTGTGTGCAATGAACTGTGTGTACATATGATAAGAAGAAGGGGAATGAAAAGGTAAGTGAAAAGAAATATTTGAAACATAGTTTTGAGAATTCATAGCCTATTTGGGGAGGGAAGGCAACCATGCGTAAACTTTTAAAGCAGCACGATGGAATAATATGATTTCAGAGTTGGCAGGATCTTTCAGAGAGCCATCAGGATCACAGTGTTAGCCAGTATTATGAAATACAGACTTAATAGTAGCAGATGAACATAGATGTTATGGAAACTAAAAGGAGTGGAACCATCTGAAACCTGGAAGGCTGATCAGGGGAAGCTTCTAGGAGTTCTGATAAGTATATATGGGCAGAAAGAAGAGACAAGCGTATTCCAGGTAGGATGACTAAACTTCTCAATGAGCCAGAGACCACTGGGAAATGACTTGTAGTTGAACAGGTTGGGTTTGCTACTTGTTACAGTGAGGGAACAGGTACACCACAGGAAAACATGGGGTGTCGCATTAAAAAGGTGTTAGAAATGCGTGATTATAGGATTTGGTCTTGTAAGTGATTTGGGAGAGGCTTTAAAGAAGCAGGACTGGGCTTCCCTGGTGGCGCAGTGGTTGAGAGTCCGCCTGCCGATGCAGGGGACACGGGTTCGCGCCCTGGTCCGGGAAGATCCCACATGCCGCGGAGCGGCTGAGCCCGTGAGCCATGGCCACTGAGCCTGCGCGTCCGGAGCCTGTGCTCCGCAACGGGAGAGGCCACAACAGTGAGAGGGCCGCGTACCGCAAAAAAAAAAAAAAAAAAGAAGAAGCAGGACTTTTCTCTGCATTGAAGCAGGGATAATGCTATGAGTTTGTATCTTAATTAAGTCTTATCCAGAAGGAGCAAGACTAGAGAGGCTGACATTATAATTGGCAAAGATGCAGCAAATACTCATTAGCCAGATTAGGGGAATATGGGTCATTTGGGGGGTTGGATGATATTTGTGTTTTTGTTTGTGTTCAGATAGGATTAAACAGTGGTCTTCTTTCTGTCCTGATTCACCACGGTCACAGAGTGGCCTTGTCTGGTGCGGATGCTCTGTGAAATCATTTCCATCCAACAGGAGGACCTCAGGGCCAGCTTCCAGATATCAGGTCTACTGTGCCCTTTCATAAACTGCAAATGATATTCCAAAGTGTACCTGATTTCATGCACCAACCGAGATTCCCATTACAATATGATCCTGTTAGTGAATTCTTCTCTTGAAGTTATTGAGGTGATTTTCTTCCTATTTTGTAAAATTTTATTTAATAGCATTTATTAAGTTCCCACTGTTTACCAGGTACCCTGTTAGATTCTGGGGAGGTCAGGATGACAAGGATCTCAAGAATCTCATAATCTAATGAGAGGACTGCATGCAAGTCAGTGACTATGATGCCTTGAAATAAAGCTGGTAGAGATATGAGAATAGGTAAAGAAGAATAGGGGCTCCTGGGATGAAAGTGATGCTGGAAAGAGTAGGCTCTTTTACAAACAGTGAGCTAATCACAGAGGTGCTGATAGGTTGGCAGCTGCTAAGGTATGTTTGCAGTTTTGAGAATCAGCATCTTTGGGCTGAAATGCAGTATGAATCCAAAGATTCTCAGTCCTCTCTCTAAGCTGATCTTGGTATAGAAGAGGCATGCATTTTTGGCTCACTTGGCAAAGCACGTATCAGATCAGCTCAGTGCAAGTATGAGAACATACATGTGCAAGTATTTTTGATACAGTAGACAGCATTTCTGAAGGGGTGTTATTATTTCTAATAAAAGCAATACATGCTTCTAATGAAAACTTTGGAAAAGACAGTAACTATAAAAAAAATCAAGGAGAAAATTTGCCTATAATCCCATGACCCAAAAGCACCCATAACAGTCTGGCATTTTTCTTCCCCTTTATATTTAATGAAGTTTTTCCATAGTTAATAACATATTACAATGTGCTCTGTTTGCTTAACCTTGTGTCCTAAATATTTTCCAGCTTCTCGGCAAGCTTTATTAATGTTGTATAATATTTGATTGTATGATTTACCATAATTTATTAACTATTCCCTTAAGATTGGACTGTTAGGCTGTTTCCAAATAACTGGTCTTATAACTGGCATTTTGATGAAATCTTTGTTCATATTTCAGGTTACTTCTTTAAGCAAGATCCATGGAAAAGTAATTCCTGGGTCAAAGAGTATAAATATTTTAATACCTTTGGTACTTAATGCCAGACTGATTTTCAGAATAAGTGAACTTGTGATTGACAGTGCAGGGGAATCCCCCCCTCACCGTGCCTGCACTAGGGGTTTATTTATTTTTTTCTTAAATGAGAAAAGCTACCATTTCAAGATGAGTAACAGTTCTGCCAACTGCTGATTTTGTTCCTTTGTACCAAAACCTCTCTTTTAAAGTGGAGGTTGGTCAAATGTTGTGATGAACCACTCGATTTAAAAAAATTTACTCACAAAGTGGTCCTGAATATTCAGATAGGGACCCATGACAGAGAGAAAATTAGCTTGTGAATGACTTTTTAAAGCCAATGACGGGCAGGCACAGCGTGTGAGGGCACACTTCAGACCTTAGTGTGGAGAACCTGTGAGTGAAGGTGATCCTGGACAAAGGCCCCACTTTTTGGAGCAAACGCTCTGCCAACCCCACCTCTGTAGCTTGGCAGTCAGGTCCTCGCAGTCCTGGAATTGTGGAACATTTGGAGCTGTTACGCTCGTGGTCCCTACACTGTTTGAAGGGGCTGTCACCCAGGGAGCATGGTCTGTTTTGTTCAGGGCTGTGTTCTCAGCAGGCGACCCAGGAGCAGTTAGTGCTGATGGGTAGAATTTGAGGTCGGCTGTGCCCTAAGGTAGGATGTGAACACCTGAGAGATAGCTCCTTCCCGAGGTCCTCTGCTCTCTTAGTCACTGATCCCCTAAAACAAGCCAAACAAAGATCCTGAATTTGGAAACTTCTGGTTTTACTCCCTTTCCCAAAGGCAAGCCAACCATATCGAAGTGTCTAGTTTTCAGAGTGATAAACCTTGCCTTATTCCACAAGAAGGATGAACTTGGAGTTTATTCAGACCTCTGTGGGGTGTTTATTGCCCAAAAACATTGCTTGAGACTGCAAAGGAACTATTGAACTTTACCATAGCAGTCAATTTGAGGTGGTTTTTCAGTGCCTGTTTCAATTGTTCCACAACTGCTCTTTTGCTGCAGAAATAATTCACAACTACAATAAAAATACTTATGGTTTTCTTCTAAAAGTTGGAGAATATTATTACAGTGTTATGACTCCATTTTCTTCTGTGGATCTCAGTCAATAATTTTGAGCAAAATTATTTTCATTCATTTGTTCACCAAATCATTATTTACTGAGATTCATTCAGTAGTTGCTGTTTGAATCATATTTATGACCCACTTTGTCAAATGTGAGGTGTGCCTTACACCATGATAGTGTAGAAAACCAGGTAGGAAAATATGACCTATACATTTATTATTTGCTCTCTGATGAAACATATGAAAGTTCTCATATCATCATGCATAACGTAGTAAATGCAAGCTCTGTAGGAAGTTCATTCATTTATAATTGATTCAACAAATGTTATGTGCCAGGAGCTTCCCTCGTGGTGCAGTGGTTGGGAATCCGCCTGCCAATGCAGGGGACAGGGTTCAAGCCCTGGTCCGAGAAGATCCCACATGCTGCAGAGCATCTAAGCCCTTGAGCCGCAACTACTGAGCCCACGTGCCAGATCTACTGAAGCCCGTGCTCCACAACAAGAGAAGCCACCGCAATGAGAAGCCTGCACACTGCAACGAAGAGTAGCCCCCCGCTCGCTGCAACTAGAGAAAGCCTGCGCACAGCAACAAAGACCCAACACAGCCAAAAAATTAATTAATTAATTAAAATAAATAAATAAATAAATGTTATGTGCCAGGAGCTGGGGATAGGGTAAAGATCAAAAGAAAGGTTGTGGTGGAATGTACATCCTAAATGAGGAAGACAAGTCAGTTTCAGGAAGTAGAAAGTCCTATGAGAAAATGAAGGAACCTGATGTAACAGAGTGCCTGGGGTTCTGTAGATCAGAAGGTCAGGAAAGACCTCTCTGGGTTTGTCATTTGAACTAAGACCAGCCTTGCATATTGGGGAGGGGAGGTAGGCTTTATTTTCAGGGCACTGGGAAGCCGTTAGAAGGCTTTTCTTCTGGAGCATGAGGTTTGAGGTCATTTATTAAAAAGAGTGGTTGAGGTTTAGAATGCTAAGCAATATTGTGATGATGGTGTTGGAGCCGGGAACGGAAGCAACGTTCGCATTAGAAACTCCCTGTGTCGTTCTGCTCAAGATGTGCCCTACATCAATATGTGGCTGAAGGCATCCCATAAATAGTATATCCACCTTCAAAGGCTGTTTAATGTGACTACAAATATTTTATATTAATATAAGTATAGTTCTGTCCATAAAATATAAACAGCTTAATCAGTCCACTGTGAAGTTTTTATGTAAAGCTTATTTTTTTTAACTGTGCCTAGCATAGTGACTTGTGTATTGTACGCATTCAGTAAATGTTTGCTGAATTAATTATATTGAATCTTTTATACTGTCAGTAAAATATCACCCTACGATATAAAATCACATTTAAGACAGAGTATTTTTGTGAAAAGACCAAATCATTTCTTAGAAAAAAATTTAGATAAAATGTTAACTGTACTCTGAATACTAATTTTCAATTATAGTCAAAATTAAAAATTGAAATCTTGAAAATAAAAATCTAATACACAGCTATAATTATCTTCCTTATATGCAGTATAGGTAGAAGTCTCTGGAAAGTCCACATGTTAGATAAAGGTTTCATTAGCAACAGTTGGTTTTATCACACTCTGTTTAACACATGTGGAAATTCCTTATTTATTTTATGAGTCTCCCAATCGTTGAACCAACCTCTATTCATAACTCTTCTGCCAACACCGGCATAGTGGAACATAGATGATAATAGCATATAATTAGTGATGTTTGTTAAGCTCATTGTCTTCCGGGAGACCGAGTTCAAAATATACTTATTGAGTCATCAGACATTTATGGGGAGTGGGCCAAGTGCCATCCACTGTGGTCAGTTCTGGAAGTTAACAGGCTTCTCGCGAGGAATTCACAGTCCAGAGAGCAATCTGGTACGTACTCAGAGCAAGGGTGAGAGTTTTGAAAGATGATCTTTGGGTCTCCCTGAGTCTAAGCTTGGGGAAGGGAGATGGTAGTGAGTGAAACTGTGCATTATTTCGCAGAAGCCTTCAATGTGGAATTTGGTTAGGTTTTTTTTTAAAAGACAGATTACAAAAAGAAGACAAAGATAAAAAAGGCAGCACGTGCCATCCATATTTCAGCAACAAGGCCACCTGCGTCCCGATTCTCATTTCTACTGATATTACCCTGGGGGTTCCCCAGCTGCCAGTGACTTGGTGTTCATTTGGCAGGAGACCCAGGGACTGGCAACATCCCCCTGCCTCCCCCAACACACCACCCCATGAACCCTGCCCCCTTGGCTCACCAGCTCTGGGGTCTAGGGACCTAAACTCGCCCTCCACGTCCTCATGGGCACAACTCCTCCAGACCTTCATATACTCCTGCTGTCTTTTCGGTTGTTAATAGAGCATCACTTATTCATTGCTTTATCCATTCACTCATTCAATAAATATTTTCTGAGTACCTACTAATTTAGGCACTAGATCTATAACAGGAAACAAAATGAAGTTCCTCAGGAGAGAGACAATACATGTATACTTTCTTGTGACAAGTAATATGAAGAATGAAGCACAGCTCAGGGACAGAGAGCGCTGGGATGGGGGTAGTGTAGCCTAGTCACGGAAAGCCCCTGTGATCAGGTCTGATGTTTGAGCAGAGATCTGAATGAAAGGGAGGGAAGGACTCATTAGAACGTCTGGGGGTGAGGAGAGTGCCAGGCAGAGAGCAGGAAGTGCAAAGGCCAGAGGAGGCAGCAGGAGAGGTGGGAGTTGGCTTGGAATGTTTGAATAGCAAAGAGGCCCGTGTGATTAAAACAGAGGAGGGGCTTATAGAGGGCCTTGGGGCCACGAGGGAACTTTGGACTTTCTCTGAGTAGCATAAGAGGCATCTGCCAGGGTCCTAACCCACAGTGGGGGCTTTGCTGGGCCCAGTCCTCATGGTCCTTAACTAGTCTCAGGAGGGAATACGCAGCGAGTGGAGGCCTAGGTGTTCTGCCTCATCAGCTGTAGGCCCTACTTGATGGGCCTGAACTCCAGTTCAGGATTCTCAGCAGTGATGTGATCGAATGAAAGTGACACGGATAAAGACTTTGAAGCAAGAATAACCCAGAGGGGCTTCCCTGGTGGCGCAGTGGTTGAGAGTCCCCCTGTCAATGCAGGGGACATGGGTTCGTGCCCCGATCTGGGAAGATCTCACATGCCAAGGAACGGCTGAGCCCATGAGCCATGGCCACTGAGATTAGCTACCTTATAAGAACCAGGACTGTCAGGGTTAATGACTTGGAGCATGCCCAGAAAACCTCCTTAAATATCAGCATTCATTTGGTCAAGAGATGCTCATGGAGCAACTGCTGTGTTCTGGTTACTGACTGCGTGTGGTGCAGGGGGAACAACGAGCTGTGTTCACAGGGTGGACAGGGAGCTTATGCTCTAGTAATGGCGGCAAAAAATTACATCATAAATAATAAGTGTGGGACTTCGCTGGTGGCGCAGTGGTTAAGAATCTGCCTGCCAATGCAGGGGACATGGATTCAAGCCCTGGTCTGGGAAGATCCCACATGCCGCGGAGCAACTAAGCATGTGCGCCACAACTACTGAGCCTGCGCTCTAGAGCCCACGAGCCACAACTACTGAGCCCGTGTGCCACAACTACTGAGGCCTGTGTGCCTTGAGCCCATGCTCCACAACAAGAGAAGCCACTGCAATGAGAAGCCCGCGCACCGCAACGAAGAGTAGCCCCCACTCGCCTCAACCAGAGAAAGCCCGCGCGCAGCAACGAAGACCCAACACGACCATAAATAAATAAATAAATAAATAAATAAAATTTATATATATATAAAAAATAAGTGTGATTCGTGGCATGAAGATACACAGTTTGCTAGGAGAGAGGGTCGTGAGTCAGAGGGTCAATGAAGGCTCCCCTGAGAAATGTCTTGTAAGATGGGTCCAGAGACGAGAGGAGCTTGTCTGGAGAAGATGCTTCAGAAAGGAAAACCCAAGCAGGGAGGTTGAGGAAGGAAGGAGTTAGGTTGTTTTTGAAGGACAGAAAGCAAACCCTGTATTGGTCAAAGTGAGCAGGGGAGAGATGGTGGAAGGAAAAGCTGTAAGCTGGGCCAGCCATTATGCGGTGCCCTGAGGGAAATGGTAAGGGTTTGATACTGGATCCAAAGAGCAGGCTTTGAAAAAAAGAGGAATGACATGAACTGATTTGCATTTAGGTATCATTCTAGGAGTTTCCTGGTGAAGGAGTTGGAAGAAGCAAGAATGCATAAAGGAAGAGATAACAGGGCCTTCGATCGGGTGGTGGCGGTGATGTTCAAGAGAAGTGGGCAGAGTAAAGACAGGTTTTGAAGGCAGAACCAGCAGACATTGGTAACTGAGAGCATGTGGGAAAATGTGGTCCAAGATCCTCCAAGATTTGAGCATGGATGGTGGTAGTATTCATATAGGTGAGGAAGACTTTTCCTAAGTTCCGTACATGAGTTCAGTTTTGGACATGTTACATTTGAGTTGCAGGTGAGATATCCCAGGGGAAAGGGCAAGTAGGCTTTTGGACAGATGGGTGTGGAGCTTAGATGATAAAGTTAGAATGGAGACATACATTTGAGAGTCCTTAGCTTGTAGTTGGTAATAAAGTCATGGCGAGAATAGAGACCAAACAAAGAAGGTGACTTAGGAGCATGCTTTGGGGATTTCCACATTTAAAGGTGGTTAGAGAAACATACAGAGAAGTAGCAGCCCTGGAGGTAGGAGAAAAGCCAAGGCTGTGATGTCATTCATGAAAGGTACGTGGTATTAGCAAGAAAGCTTTGTTCGCCTGCTCCTTCCTGAGCCCTTTCTGAAGATTTAGGTTCAATTTCTTTCTCCAATTAAACTTACAAGTGCAACCCTGATGTAGTTTAACCTATAAACTTTTGGGTGAAATGGGATTAGAAATTGCTGAAAATGTTTTTTTGAATTCCATGTCATAGTTGTTGATGCTAAATTAGAACAGAATAAATGCACGAATCATACCTTCACAAAAAAATCATGATAGAATAGCATATCTGAAGGTCATTTTCATTATCATGCTGGTTACTCATCTATTCCTACTATCAGTTCCACTGCTGCCTTCCAATTTGGTAGGTCTTTGAACTTTTTAAAGCATTTGCATATACATTTTTAATTTAAATTAAAAAAATTTTTAATTTATTTTTAAAATTTTATTTATTTTTTAAAGATTTATTTATTATTTATTTATTTTTGGCTGCATCGGGTCTTAGTTGCAGCATGCGGGATCTTCGTTGTGGCATGCAGGACCTTTCACCACGGCACGCAGGTTTCTCTCTAGTTGCAGCGTGCGGGCTTCTCTCTAGTTGTGGTGCACGGGCTTTTCTCTTCTCTAGTTGTGGCACACAGGCTCCAGGGCACGTGGGCTTTGTAGTTGTGGCATGTGGGTTCCAGAGCGCGTGGGCTCTATAGTTTGCAGCAGGCAGGTTCTCTAGTTGAGGTGCATGATCTCCGTAGTTGTGGCACACAGGCTTAGTTGCCCCACAGCATGTGGGATCTTAGTTCCCTGACCAGGGATCAAATCCACATCCCCTGCATTGTAAGGTGGATTCTTTACCACTGGACTACCAGGGGAGTCCCCATATATACTTTTTAAAAATTGAGACATAATTGATGTATAATATATTAGTTTCAGGTATAAAACATAATGATTTAATATATGTATGTATTGTGAAATGCTTACCACAATAAGTCTACTTAAATTAACATCCATCAAATTAACGCATAGTTACAAATTTTTTTTCTTGTGATGAGAATTTTTGAGATCTGCTCTCAGCTACTTTAGAATATACAATACAGTATTATTAACTATAGTCACCATGTTGTACATTACATTCCCCAGGACTTATTTATTTTATAACTTTATTTTAAAGCTTTACTAGGTCATATGTTATCTAGGTGACAGGCATTTTAAAGCTATTTTCTTTTCCAGGACACTATAAGGAAAGTATATAATTTAAAAGAGAGTTGCTTGGATAGCTAGCAGAAGACTCAGAGGATTACCCTGGCTCTTATTACAATTGCATTTTAGCTCATTAAAATTGAAGAGAAAAGACACCTGTTATCTGAGGTTGCCTTTAGCCTCCCCACTTGGGAGCTTAGCTTAGCCCATTCTGTGTGTGACAGTGGACCCTGAGGGAGCATCACATCCTTGTTCTTGTATTTTCCTACAGGAAAAGACACAGTGGAAAGTCACCAGTAGTACATGAAACTAATGTGCAAAAATAAAAATCATCCTTGTGTGCACATTGTCAAATTAGAGGGGATTAACTACATTTACATGTTCTCTAATCTTCTAATGTAGTCTTTTCATTTTTTAACATTTTTCTTCATATTAAAAGATTATTTAAGATTCAGGAATAACCTTATTTATAGTATGAAGTTATCAAAACACTTAGTAGTGCTATTATGTCCATAGTACTTTCTTAAGTTATGATTGAAAAGTATGTAATAAAAAACTCTCCTGGACTTTGAGTCCTTTGGGAGTTTGCACCTTGCTGCCCAGGGTCCCCTGTGTCAATGGGAATCCTCCAGACCTCCTTTGGCACCTTTCTTTTGTTATTTGAATGCTTAGAAGGTGAGCTTACCACTGGTTTTATCCGTCCTGGCATAAGTGTGCATCAGTTACATAAGACCTTCACAGCAACGTGTCCTAAGAAGTAGTGCCAGATACTGCTGGGTATATTTGATGATCCGTCTTCTTGCTTGCTCCCAACGAAAAAACAATTTTTTTTCCCACATCTGTGCCTCTGCATGAACCATTTCTGAAGATAACCTTTGAGGAGAGAAGTGGGGCCGTTTTCCGGTTCAGAGAGGAACTTTTATAACTAGTCATGGAAGTTGACTTCCCTGTGGATAACTATGTCTGGTGCAGAAGATGAATGAGAAATAACTGTCAGCCCTGGATTACTGTGCTGGGGACTCCAGTAACTTTTCTGCAAGTGCAGGTCTTTTAGAATGTTAGCCATCTTTCTGTACAACTGCAGTACATTGAGTGACAGTCCCTAAGCTGCCTTGTGCTATGTCAGACACACATTATAGCATGATATTATTCCTGCAGAGTGGGAGAAAGCCTTTTTTTTTTTTTCTGTCGAGGTGCACATATAAAAAGCAGTCTGTGGAAAGAGGCAGAGTGCCATTTTAAAATTTAAGTGTAGGCACCAGAAAGGTTTATACGGTTCTTATCCTTTAGTTCTATAGTTTAGCCGATGAGATTTGAGGAATTGCTAATTAAAGGTTAACTTTTGAAAGGCTGGTTCCCAGACCTGCTGGACCATCTCTGAGTGGGATCCCGTCTCTTACCTGCATTTTCTCTTCCATTCATTCCAGAATCCCTATCACCTGGCTGAAGAGGTTCCCCTTCAAAGATATTTTTTTAAATATAGAGTCAACTTTTGATTATCTGGGCTATTTATGACTTAAGTGAGATTTTGTTTGAAAAAAAAGAGTCCCATTGCCAGGGATAATTTGAAAATCACTGGAGAATTCGAGCTTTACCCCCTAAAAGCAATGTGATCTTGGTCAAGTTACTTAACTTCTCTGAGCCTTAGTTCACTCTCCCTAGCGTGGGACAGCATGACTTCCTTGGAAGCATGGTTGGGTTATAAAAGGTCAGGTAAGTAAAGGGTCTGGCACAGTGTGAGGCATGAAGTGGAAACAGTATGAGGCAGCAAGTCTGGGCGTCCTGTCCTTCCAGAACATAGCCAGAGGGGGAGTGTTCAATGACAGTAGATAATCCAGTCCTTTTCTTGGCCTTCTTCTCCACTGGCTCCCACCACCATGCCTTTGTTTTGCACACACAGTCTGTGGGATACAACTGTTATCTCTGCCTGTTACCTAAGATGAAATCCTTTCTTGGGGTGCTGGGGGGAGGGTGGAAGCCCTTTTCATTCTAGACCCACCTTGATTGCACCTCTTCTGTGGCATCTTCCCCTGCCTCTACTGGGAGAGTTGTTTGCACTTTCCTGCACCTTTGAGATGCTTTGCTCATGCCAGCAGCTAAACCTGATCCACAAAGAGTGACTTCTCTACCTTCTGTCTCTGTTCTAGACTAAAGTGTATAAGTAGTGAAAGTGGACCTAATGCCTCCCTCAGGACAACAAAAAGAGTTGAATGGAGAGTGGAAGAGGAATTATTTTTTTCCATTGGTGGTGGTACCATCAGGAATGTTACCAAAAAATAGAACCACTTCAGCTTTTTGGAGACCAGTGGACAGGGGTCTCAAGAAAGGCAGCAGCCCCACAAGCAGTAGGGGTATGGGATGAAGAGATACAAACTAACTACTATGCATAACATAGATAAACAACCAGGATATACTGTATAGCATGGGGAGTTATAGCCATTATCTTGTAATGAAACTAATTCTGAAACTAATATAATATTTTAAATCAGCTATACTTCAATAAAAAATACAAAAGAAGTACCTCCTCCCCACCCCGAGAAAGGTTCTTTCTCTGTCTTCTTGGGGCAGGGGCAAGGTAGATGCACCAAGCAGCCAAGTTTCTGCTCCTAAGTCTGCTAAGTTCCTGCTATTAAGTTTCTCCTGTGACCAGGCTCCTCTAGACACCTGCTCTGGCCCCCTAGGGACTCCATACCGGAAGCAAGCCCTCTTACGTGATGAATGGTGTGAGCTCTTTATGTCCAGTTGTGGTGTTCTATTATGTTTAAGACTCCTCTCTAATTTTTGAATTGTCAAATTCAGTTGAATTAAAACAGCAGCTCTGAGGGGTTTATGAACCCCTGTAGTAGCATCAGGTGGGATAGTGTCACCTTGGTTGACAGGCAGGTCTTATCAAGCCAAAGGTATTAACTAGTTCAGAGGAAGAGCTACCCTAGACTTAGTAGCTTTCTTCTCTTTTTTGAAAAAAAGAGTCCCATTGCCAGGGATCATTTGAAAATCACTGGAGAATTCGAGCTTTACACCCTAAAAGCTATGTGATCTTGGTCAAATTACTTAACCTCTCTGAGGCCTAGTTCACTCTCCCTAGCACAGCATGACTTCCTTGGAAGCATGGTTGGGTTATAAAAGGTCGTGTAAGTAAAGGGTCTGGCACAGTGTGAGGCACGAAGTGGAAACAGTATGAGACAGCAAGTCTGGGCATCCTGGCATTCCAAAACATAGCCAGATGGGGAGTGTTCAATGACAATAGATAATCCAGTCCTTTTCTTGGCCTTTTTCATTTTGATCTTTTGAAACATCCATGAAGGTATCTTAATAAAACTGAAAGTTAAACACTTGAATGCCTGGCAGTGACAAATAATCGGCTTCCCAAACATAGTTCATAACTCAGCTGTGTATCTAGATATTACTTCCCGGTCTCTCTGAAAATACTGATCAATAAAGTATGAGCTGTCAGGCTCAAAACCCAATAAGTGTCTTCAGTTTCAATTTTTAATGTTTTAGGAAATCACATTTGGTTGGCATAGAGATAAAAATGAATATCAGAAAGTGGTGAATACTGTCTTCATTATGAGTACAGAGGATAATCATCCTCTTTTAAAATTTTTCTGAATAATTCTGACAAATATTAAAACTTTGAGGGCCAATGGACCCAAAGAATTTTAGAGGAATAATATATTCAAATAATATGAAAAAAGAAGAAATCATTTCTTAAGTACTTTCTCAACATTGTAAGTTGTTTTTATCAGTACTTTATAAAAAGTAAATTTATTCTTTATGAATATTTTTTGGTTTATTATAAACATTTGTCATGGTACTGAAGTTTTGATAAACACACCTTTCTAAAGGCTGCAATGTGGTCTGCTACCAACGTTTTTGAGTTATAGTTTTTAATTAATTAAAAAGGAAATATTGATTCTTGTGATATTTAAAACTTTCCTTTGCAATTTCTTTGCAATCTTGGGAAAGAAAAGCATGTTTTTCAGATGTATCATTGGATATTTTGGAATTTTTTTAATGAAGCTTACATTTAAAGTGAAGATCGGATCACACTTGTTAACTTGTCAAGGGGCAGATAACTATCCCCGAAAGTTTTCTGAAGGAATTTTTTCCTCTTAGAAGCTTCACAGTGTCAGACACTTTGGGATTATTTTTGCTTTTCTTCTAATATTACAACAGTTAACATTTGGAGTACATTTATTATCTTTTCGTAAAAGGATTTATCTTTATTAGCATCTCATCCAGTGGTAGAGAGAAACACGGGAAGACTGTCAGATTTAATACAATCTTTTGGATATAAATATGGAAGAAAGTAGTCAGAAAAAAGTCTTTATCTAGAAAGGGGATTTTCTTTGTTAACATTTTGCTCCATGCATGCATTTTGGAGGAATTATCAGTTATGGAGACCACATCATAAAACTTTTAATTTCTAATAGCCTGAAGCTACTGCAAGGTCTGATGGGGACCAGGGCTCCTTACTGGGACTCTGTGCCTGGAGGTGAATGAGCGACAGTGTGGGATGACTTCAGGGCCTTGGAGGACATTGTCACCTGGAAGGAGGCTTTTTATGATTATTTTTATTATCTGTTTATTCTTTCAGGGATCTAACAAAGTTCCTTTAAATTCCTAACAGTTCATTGTCAGGGATTTGGCAGGCCATTTCTTTTGTTAACCTGATTATATAAAGCAGTTGTCTTATTTTGCCAAATCAAAGCTTCTCCAGTAAATACTTTAATGCACAATAAAGATAGGCTGCTACTCTGGTGAAACACTCACTGTAAAAAAGTTTGCACATCATTCTGTTGAGGAGGTTCTTTAGCAGGATTGCCCCTCATTCCTCCAGGTCTTTGCTCTCCACCCAAATCCCCAAAAGAAAATGCCCTTAATTAGAAGCTCATTGTCGAAAAGAAAAATTAATTTCTCTGCACTTCTGTAATTGTAAAACTACATGATGTTCTGCTTGGAATGAAAGGAGGTCTATAACCTTGCAACCACTCATCTTGCCTGTCATTTTCCTTTTTGAAAACCTTTTCTAATAGTCTGAGCCTCAACTAACTCATAACACTATGTAATCTCACATTATTATAAATAAACCATAAGAAGAATTTTCAGATGAGTTTTTCGGGGTGACTTTTTGCCCTTTGGTCATGCTTTGAAATGCAAAATGAACAGTTAAGAATATTATCCTTCAGTTGAGAAAGAAACTCCTGTTTTTCTGAAATCATATAGATATTCTAAGGAAAATTGTTAATATATTTGCGAGCAGAGGGCTCTTACATTTACATTATCTAGAATTTTCCTGCATTCTTTATTTCACTCATGTGTATGTATCTGGGTTTATACAGCAACTGTATAGTCGTTGGGAAAAATATAAAATATAGAAAAGTTTTTCGCCCTTTTAAGGCAGAAAAGAAACTATAGGTCTTTAAAAGCTACTCAAGGCCATTGGTGTTGAAACACTTTTTCTCCCACCTCCCCACAGCCAAAAAAAAAAAAAAAAAAAAAAAAAACCAAAAAGAAGAAGAAAAAAGAAACTAGTAAAAATGTAATCTCAGCAGGTATGACCTTGGAACATTTTTTTTTTAATTTTTTTTTATTTTATTTAATTTTTATTTTTTTATAACAAATTTAATCAGTTATACATATGTTTCCATATCCCCTCCCTTTTGCGTCTCCCTCCCACCCTCCCTATCCCACCCCTCCAGGCGGTCACAAAGCACCGAGCTGATCTCCCTGTGCTATGCGGCTGCTTCCCACTAGCTATCTACCTTACGTTTGGTAGTGTATATATGTCCATGCCGCTCTTTCACTTTGTCACAGCTTACCCTTCCCCCTCCCCATATCCTCAAGTCCATTCTCTAGTAGGTCTGTGTCTTTATTCCTGTCTTACCCCTATGTTCTTCATGACATTTTTTTTCTTAAATTCCATATATATGTGTTAGCATACAGTATTTGTCTTTCTCTTTCTGACTTACTTCACTCTGTATGACAGACTCTAGGTCTATCCACCTCATTACAAATAGCTCAATTTCATTTCTTTTTATGGCTGAGTAATATTCCATTGTATATATGTGCCACATCTTCTTTACCCATTCATCCGATGATGGACACTTAGGTTGTTTCCATCTCCGGGCTATTGTAAATAGGGCTGCTATGAACATTTTGGTACATGTCTCTTTTTGAATTATGGTTTCCTCAGGGTATATGCCCAGTAGTGGGATTGCTGGGTCATATGGTAGTTCTATTTGTAGTTTTTTAAGGAACCTCCATACCGTTCTCCATAGCGGCTGTACCAATTCACATTCCCACCAGCAGTGCAAGAGTGTTCCCTTTTTTCCACACCCTCTCCAGCATTTATTGTTTCTAGATTTTTTGATGATGGCCATTCTGACTGGTGTGAGATGATAACTCATTGTAGTTTTGATTTGCATTTCTCTAATGAGTAAAGATGTTGAGCATCCTTTCATGTGTTTGTTGGCAGTCTGTATATCTTCTGTGGAGAAATGTCTATTTAGGTCTTCTGCCCATTTTTGGATTGGGTTGTTTGTTTTTTTGTTATTGAGCTGCATGAGCTGCTTATAAATTTTGGAGATTAATCCTTTGTCAGTTGCTTCATTTGCAAATATTTTCTCCCATTCTGAGGGTTGTCTTTTGGTCTTGTTTATGGTTTCCTTTGCTGTGCAAAAGCTTTTAAGTCTCATTAGGTCCCATGTGTTTATTTTTGTCTTTATTTCCATTTCTCTAGGAGGTGGGTCAAAAAGGATCTTGCTGTGATTTATGTCATAGAGTGTTCTGCCTATGTTTTCCTCTAAGAGTTTGATAGTGTCTGGCCTTACATTTAGGTCTTTAATCCATTTTGAGCTTATTTTTGTGTATGGTGTTAGGGAGTGATCTAATCTCATACTTTTACATGTCCCTATCCAGTTTTCCCAGCACCACTTATTGAAGAGACTGTCCTTTCTCCACTGTACATTCCTGCCTCCTTTATCAAAGATAAGGTGACCATATGTCTGTGGGTTTAACTCTGGGCTTTCTATCCTGTTCCATTGATCTATCTTTCTGTTTTTGTGCCAGTACCATACTGTCTTGATTACTGTAGCTTTGTAGTATAGTCTGAAGTCAGGGAGCCTGATTCCTCCAGCTCCATTTTTCGTTCTCAAGATTGCTTTGGCTATTCGGGGTCTTTTGTGTTTCCATACAAATTGTGAAATTTTTTGTTCTAGTTCTGTGAAAAATGCCAGTGGTAGTTTGATAGGGATTGCATTGAATCGGTAGATTGCTTTGGGTAGTAGAGTCATTTTCACGATGTTGATTCTTCCAATCCAAGAACATGGTACATCTCTCCATCTATTTGTATCATCTTTAATTTCTTTCATCAGTGTCTTATAATTTTCTGCATACAGGTCTTTTGTCTCCTTAGGTAGGTTTATTCCTAGATATTTTATTCTTTTTGTTGCAATGGTAAATGGGAGTGTTTCCTTGATTTCACTTTCAGAGTTTTCATCATTAGTATATAGGAATGCCAGAGATTTCTGTGCATTAATTTTGTATCCTGCAACTTTACCAAATTCATTGATTAACTCTAGTAGTTTTCTGGTAGCATCTTTAGGATTCTCTATGTATAGTATCATGTCATCTGCAAACAGTGACAGCTTTACTTCTTCTTTTCCAATTTGGATTCCTTTTATTTCCTTTTCTTCTCTGATTGCTGTGGCTAAAACTTCCAAAACTAGGTTGAATAAGAGTGGTGAGAGTGGGCAACCTTGTCTTGTTCCTGATCTTAGTGGAAATGGTTTCAGTTTTTCACCATTGAGGACGATGCTGGCTGTGGGTTTGTCATATATGGCCTTTATTATGTTGAGGAAAGTTCCCTCTATGCCTACTTTCTGCAGGGTTTTTATCATAAATGGGTGTTGAATTTTGTCGAAAGCTTTCTCTGCGTCTATTGAGATGATCATATGGTTTTTCTCCTTCAATTTGTTAATATGGTGTATCACGTTGATTGATTTGCGTATATTGAAGAATCCTTGCATTCCTGGAATAAACCCCACTTGATCATGGTGTATGATCCTTTTAATGTGCTGTTGGATTCTGTTTGCTAGTATTTTGTTGAGGATTTTTGCATCTATGTTCATCAGTGATATTGGCCTGTAGTTTTCTTTCTTTGTGACATCCTTGCCTGGTTTTGGTATCAAGGTGATGGTGGCCTCGTAGAATGAGTTTGGGAGTGTTCCTCCCTCTGCTATATTTTGGAAGAGTTTCAGAAGGATAGGTGTTAGCTCTTCTCTAAATGCTTGATAGAATTCGCCTGTGAAGCCATCTGGTCCTGGGCTTTTGTTTGTTGGAAGATTTTTTATCACGGTTTCAATTTCAGTGCTTGTGATTGTTCTATTCATATTTTCTATTTCTTCCTGGTTCAGTCTCGGCAGGTTGTGCATTTCTAAGAATTTGTCCATTTCTTCCAGGTTGTCCATTTTATTGGCATAGAGTTGCTTATAGTAATCTCTCATGATCTGTTGTATTTCTGCAGTGTCAGTTGTTACTTCTCCTTTTTCATTTCTAATTCTATTGATTTGAGTCTTCTCCCTTTTTTTCTTGATGAGTCTGGCTAATGGTTTATCAATTTTGTTTATCTTCTCAAAGAACCAGCTTTTAGTTTTATTGATCTTTGCTATCGTTTCCTTCATTTCTTTTTCATTTATTTCTGATCTGATTTTTATGATTTCTTTCCTTCTGCTACCTTTGGGATGTTTTTGTTCTTCTTTCTCTAATTGCTTTAGGTGCAAGGTTAGGTTGTTTATTCGAGATGTTTCCTGTTTCTTAAGGTGGGATTGTATTGCTATAAACTTCCCTCTTAGAACTGCTTTTGCTGCATCCCATAGGTTTTGGGTCGTCGTGTCTCCATTGTCATTTGTTTCTAGGTATTTTTTGATTTCCTGTTTGATTTCTTCAGTGATCACTTCGTTATTTGTAGTGTATTGTTTAGCCTCCATGTGTTTGTATTTTTTACAGCTCTTTTCCTGTAATTGATATCTAGTCTCATAGCATTGTGGTCGGAAAAGATACTTGATACAATTTCAATTTTCTTAAATTTACCAAGGCTTGATTTGTGACCCAAGATATGATCTATCCTGGAGAATGTTCCATGAGCACTTGAGAAAAATGTGTATTCTGTTGTTTTGGGATGGAATGTCCTATAAATATCAATTAAGTCCATCTTGTTTAATGTATCATTTAAAGCTTGTGTTTCCTTATTTATTTTCATTTTGGATGATCTGTCCATTGGTGAAAGTGGGGTGTTAAAGTCCCCTACTATGATTGTGTTACTGTCGATTTCTCCTTTTATGGCTGTTAGTATTTGCCTTATGTATTGAGGTGCTCCTATGTTTGGTGCATAAATATTTATAATTGTTATATCTTCTTCTTGGATTGATCCCTTGATCATTATGTAGTGTCCTTCTTTATCTCTTCTAGTAGTCTTTATTTTAAAGTCTATTTTGTCTGATATGAGAATTGCTACTCCAGCTTTCTTTTGGTTTCCATTTGCATGGAATATCTTTTTCCATCCCCTTACTTTCAGTCTGTATGTGTCTCTAGGTCTGAAGTGGGTCTCTTGTAGACAGCATATATATGGGTCTTGTTTTTGTATCCATTCAGCCAATCTGTATCTTTTGGTGGGAGCATTTAGTCCATTTACATTTAAGGTAATTATCGATATGTATGTTCCTGTTCCCATTTTCTTAATTGTTTTGGGTTCGTTATTGTAGGTCTTTTCCTTCTGTTGTGTTTCTTGCCTAGAGAAGTTCCTTTAGCATTTGTTGTAAAGCTGGTTTGGTGGTGCTGAACTCTCTCAGCTTTTGCTTGTCTGTAAACGTTTTAATTTCTCCATCAAATCTGAATGAGATCCTTGCTGGGTAGAGTAATCTTGGTTGCAGGTTTTTCTCCTTCATCACTTTAATTATGTCCTGCCACTCCCTTCTGGCTTGTAGAGTTTCTGCTGAGAGATCAGCTGTTATCCTGACGGGGATTCCCTTGTGTGTTATTTGTTGTTTTTGCCTTGCTGCTTTTAATATGATTTCTTTGTGTTTAATTTTTGACAGTTTGATTAATATGTGTCTTGGCGTATTTCTCCTTGGATTTATTCTGTATGGGACTCTCTGTGCCTCCTGGACTTGATTAACTATTTCCTTTCCCATATTAGGGAAGTTTTCAACTATAATCTCTTCAAATATTTTCTCAGTCCCTTTCTTTTTCTCTTCTTCTTCTGGAACCCCTATAATTCGAATGTTGGTGCGTTTAATGTTGTCCCAGAGGTCTCTGAGACTGTCCTCTGTTCTTTTCATTCTTTTTTCTTTATTTTGCTCTGCAGCAGTTATTTCCACTATTTTATCTTCCACCTCACTTATCCGTTCTTCTGCCTCAGTTATTCTGCTATTGATCCCATCTACAGTATTTTTTATTTCATGTATTGTGTTTTTAATCGATGCTTGATTCATCTTTAGTTCTTCTAGGTCCTTGTTAACTGTTTCTTGCATTTTGTCTATTCTATTTCCAAGATTTTGGATCTGGGAAATAGAATCTTGGATCATCTTTACCATCATTATTCTGAATATTACCTCTTCATTTGTTAGATCTGGTGGGTTTTTATCTTGCTCCTTCTCCTGCTGTGTGTTTTTCTGTCTTCTCATTTTGCTTATGTTACTGTGTTTGGGGTCTCCTTTTTGCAGGCTGCAGGTTCGTAGTTCCCGTTGTTTTTGGTGCCTGTCCCCAGTGGCTAAGGTTGGTTTAGTGGGTTGTGTAAGCTTCCTGGTGGAGGGGACTAGTGCCTGTGTTCTGGTGGATGAGGCTGGATCTTGTCTTTCTGGTGGGCAGGTCCACGTCTGGTGGTGTGTTTTGGGGTGTCTGCGGACTTTTTATGATTTTAGGCCACCTCTCTGCTAATGGGTGGCGTTGTGTTCCTGTCTTGCTAGTTGTTTGGCTTAGGGTGTCCAGCACTGTAGCTTGCTGGTCGTTGAGTGAAGCTGGGTGCTGGTGTTGAGCTGGAGATCTCTGGAAGATTTTTGCCGTTTGATATTATGTGGAGCTGGGAGGTCTCTTGTGGACCAGTGTCCTGAAGTTGGCTCTCCCACCTGAGAGGCACAGCACTGACTCCGGGCTCCTCAATTTGGGATGATGTGTTGTCTATTCATGTATTCCACAGATGCAGGGTACATCAAGTTGATTGTGGAGCTTTAATCCGCTGCTTCTGAGGCTGCTGGGAGAGGTTTCCCTTTCTCTTCTTTGTTCTCACAGCTCCTGGGTCTCAGCTTTGGATTTGGCCCCGCCTCTGCGTGTAGGTCGCCGGAGGGCGTCTGTTCTTCGCTCAGACAGAGGGTTAAAGGAGCAGCCTCTTCGGGGACTCTGGCTCACTCAGGCCGGGCGGGAGGAAGGGGCACGGAGTGCGGGGCGAGCCTGCAGCGGCAGAGGTCGGCGTGACGTTGCACCAGCCCGAGGCGCGCCGTGCGTTCTCCCAGGGAAGCCGCCCCTGGATCCCGGGACCCCGGCAGTGGCGGGCTGCACAGGCTCCCGGAAGGGCGGTGTGGGCAGTGACCTGCGCTCGCACACAGGCTTCTGGGCGGCGGCAGCAGCAGCCCCAGCGTCCCACGCCCGTCACTGGGCTCCGCGCTTTCAGTCGCGACTCGCGCCCGTCTGTGGAGCCCCTTTAAGCAGCGCTCTTAATCCCCTCTCCTCGCGCACCAGGAAACCAAGAGGGAAGAAAAAGTCTCTTGCCTCTTCGGCAGCTCCAGAGTTTTCCCGGACTCCCTCCCGGCTAGCTGTGGCACATTAGCCCCCTTCAGGCTGAGTTCTCGCCGCCAGCCCCAGTCCTCTCCCTGCGCTCTGACCGAAGTCCCCGAGCCTCAGCTTCCAGCGCTGCGCGCCCCGGCGGGCAAGCAGACAAGCCTCTCGGGCTGGTGAGTGCCGCTCGGCACCGATCCTCTGTGTGGGGATCTCTCCGCTTTGCCGTACCCAGGTATGTGGGGGGTTTCTTGCCTTTTGGGAGGTCTGGGGTCTTCTGCCAGCGTTCAGTAGGTGTTCTGTAGGGGTTGTTCCACGTGTAGCTGTATTTCTGGTGTATCCGTGGGGAGGAAGGTGATCTCCGCGTCTTACTCTTCCGCCATCTTACCCGGAACTCCCTTGGAACATTTTATAGTAAATTTGCTTTGCAAATTTTGCTTTGTTGTTTTAAAACTTGTGCTCAAAAGTCAGTATTCCTTTTTCTTCAGCAGCAGCAGCAGTTGAAAGCCAGATCCTTTTATAGATTTCCCTGCAGGACTCCCAGGCACTCCCTCACTGAGAACCTATTTCTAAATCGGAAACCTTTCAGCTGTGTTGAAGGCAGTCTCACAACATGGCTCATTCATCAATAATCCTCTGATGCTATTAAAGTGAGTGGATAGGAGAAAGCCCTTTAATTATCAATTCTAAGAGGATCTGACCTTTATGATCCATTCTAGCTCCATCATCTTGTGATAATATGTCTTCCTTATGTGAAGTTGATGGTGCAAGACTCTGAAATGCATGAAAAGAAAGAAGGAGGGGTTAGCTGTCGGTAACTGTCCCCCAGCCCTATTGTGTTTATCATAAAAATATCAATCACATAACAACGTTAAAGGCCTTTGGGAAAATTCCCATAATTCCTTTGTAGCAGAATGGCTGTTTTGTTTGGGTAGGGTTTTAAAAGAATAGGTCATTGGGTGTGGTCTTTTGAGTGTGGTTATGTGGACTCAACCACATGACTTTTCAAGTTTGTTTACAAATGGTTGAGCCAAGGGAACTCAAATCTGTAGAGGGAATTCTAGACCAAAATCATGGTACAGTTTCCATACCCTTAACTGTGTTTCCCTGGAACAGTCGTAGGTGAGGCTCTTTGGCTACTGGATTTGGGAGTATTTAGGTTTAAACTTTTTTGTTTTAGAGATTTTCTGATATATTCATTGTTTTGTATATTTATTAGGTTTAAATTTTCTGATTAGAGTGACTCAGAGTGTCCAATTGTTTTCTCTTTGGAAGTTTCAAAAATTCTGTTTGCCTTTGTGAAAGTAAGAAAGAATGCAAAGATGTGAAGGGTAGGTATTCCAGTGTCTCAGATAATTGAAAATTTACAGTTAGTTTCCACTTCTCAGGATAATTTTCTTTTCACAGGTGGACATTTTCATAATGAGTATATGGGAGTGGAAGGGAGAAAGGTAAGTTCCACCCAGGAAAGAGGAGAGTGAAATTTTAAATGTCAGTAACATCCTTATACTGTACACTAGTGGAGATCATCATGTCCACTTCAGTAATCTCCAAATGAAGAGGCCGTGAGGGAGTTGATGTTTAGGTGAGCAATAAGTCCTGCTTAAGATGTTGCAAAATGTGAAAGGAACTAGGATTATTCTGGAAAAGAGAAAGTTTATATTAATAGCTTTCAAATGTAAGAATCAGATACCTCCCTCAAAACAATTCGAAAAGAAATGTGCTTAAATTACAACATTAGGAAATTAGCTACATAGACACTTCCTAAGTTGATAACCTACAGAATGAATGATCAAGAGAGGTATTATACCTGTCCTTAGGGAAAATGGGACCTATTTTCAGAGTATGACAATTCATTGCTTAGATAAGTTCAGTGTCTGTTGATGTTACATGTGCATTCTTCATTATGTGTGTTTTCACTCCCTAATCTAAACTTATATAACCCTATTTTTTCTACTTCTGATAAGGTGATTGATTTAGTGAGTGGCAAAATTAGATAACCATGCTTTCTCAATCTTGTCACTAGAAACAATGACTATTAATTTTTATGTATGTTAGGTACATATTTGATTTTTTAATATAATTCCAGTACTTAAAAAATACATGCATCAATCAATTATAAACACTAAAATCACTAAGACTGAAAAAAAAGAAGCATTTCAGTATCCTTACAGAAAGCATATTTATTGCAGTTTATGTGAATTACATCAACCTCTGCAGGTATGTGTGCTTACAAAATCATATAACTCATGGCACTCACTGAATGGTGGTAATTTTAACACTGATCACTACGTTCAAGGAGAAGACAAGAAAACTTATTAAAAAGGCAACTGCTCATCATTAACCTAATAAAGGTAAATTGAATATAAATATAAAATAAACATAATATGAAAATACTACTATATTCTAGCTTCATTATGTTTAGATAATTAGATAAGCCAATGATATATTCATGGCCTCTCAACAAATTAGAACCTTAGGATATAATTTTAGGTTATAACTAAAGATTGTTGGATTTGGGTAGACTATAGAAGACCTTCTAATATGGTCCTCTGATTTTACATATGAGAGAACAAAGATTTAGAATTGGGATTCAGTCATACTGCAAGATATTAGTGGAATATTAGTGGAAGCAGGAAGCAGATTGGGAAGGGCCTGAGGGGTCTCCTGATTCTCAGCCCAGGGCATGTTCTACTGTAGTGCACTGTCCAGAATGCCAGGTGTAGACTTTGAAAAGGGCAGTGAAGGCACATGCTGGGAATAATAATGAGCAGAGTAGATATATCAGTGCTTGTACCATTAGGGGAAGAGGGAGCTGTGAGCCTGCAGAAAAGGATTAAGGAAAGCTAGGAGCAGGAACTTTGATTCACCAAGCCATCTCTACTGTACATGACCCCTGTGAAAGGTGGCCTTTCCAAATGGAAAGGTAAATATTACTTTAGAACCTGAATTTCATCTTTCTGTGAAGGAAAATGCCTAACATTTGTTAGTATGTACTCTGTGTACCTTACTAGGTACTTTGTCCATGCCTTCTCACTTGATTCTCACTGCACCATGTGAGGTAACAATTGTGCATCTAAGAATATTCTAGAAAAGTGAAGGAACTTATCCTTGGTTGCTCATCGAGTAAGGGGTCTGTCACTGGAGCTCTTGCTCCTTTGACATTATGTTGCCTCCCTCAACCCACAACTGTATCATCATGTTATACAAAATTGAAAGTAAATGTTATATACTTGAGAGTAATATATAAGGTTAATGTGGATCCCGGGGCCCTACACCAAAAATTTTTGAATATGATAGGAGGAAAGCAGTGATACAGCTCCAGAATTTTGAGAAACCATTACTTTTAGATATAGGAGATCACAGCCAGATTTTAACACCGTTAATAGATTCTGATGATTCACTGAATTTCAGATTTTCCCAGAAATTTCAAACTTTCTCAGTAAAATTTCCAGGCTAGTTGTGCTAAGTAAAGGACATATATTCAAACTTCTGTGGGCTTATTACATGGGCCCACTTTGTCACAATAAAGCTATAAATTCTCCACCCAGTTCTTTGTTAATATGCTTCCTTAGGAAGGTTTAACCAGGTAAGAATTGCTCATATTGACAATTGAGTTACTAATAAAAGTTATTCTGCTTACAAGTACATTAAGCATACCTCAAGAACGGCCAGAAGTGTTTTGATTTCTTGGATGTTCTGGTTAACTAAAAATTACTCTGAATGCTTTATCAGTTTCCAAAAAACTGTATGAAAAATTAAATGCCCAACAGCCTTCAAACTATTTTTGACTATATAATTTAATTTTTCTTTGATTATAAAATTTCATCCCTGATAGACATGATTATAAATCATACAATTTTATTTATTTTATCTCAGTTATTTGGATTCTGGAAAAACGGAATCTTATTATAACTCTCAGTCATCTAGTTATTTTTGTTCTTTTTCTTTTCTTTTCTTTTACTTTATTTTCATTGAAGTATAGGTAATTTATAATGTTGTGATAGCTTCAGGTGTATACAGCAAAGTGTTTCAGTTATACATATATATATTCATTCTTTTTCAGATTCTTTTCCATTATAGGTTATTATAAGATATTGAGTATGGTTCCCTGTGCTATACAGTAGGTCCTTGTTGTTTATCTATTTTATATGTAGTAGTGTGTATCTGCTAATCCTGAACTCCTAGTCTATCCCTATCCCCAACCCCCGAGTCATCTAGCTTTAACCAAGAAGCATTCTGAAGTTCTTCACTGTAGCTGAATAGCAAACTTGACTGAGTCCCATTTTGGTGAAATGACGGGTGCCTTTTGTCATGTCGGGTGAGTGTGAGCTGCATTGTGCAGGGTGCTATCATGCAGAGGGCAGGAGAAGCAGAGGGTGACATCAGCGTTTGGAGCAGCACCACCACTTTCTGTGTGGTCTGAAGTACGTCATTTAATCTCAGTGAGCCATTAATGAATTGACAAAGTGAGGCTAGTACTACTTGCTTCACTGGATTACTCTGAGGTTTAAATGATAAAGTATGTGAAAAAGCTTGCTAAGTTAGCATTCTTTATACCCTTAAGAGTGTGAACCCTGCCTTTCTTATGAATATTTCTCCTCTATATCATGGGGGGATTGCATTGCATATAGTAGGTACTTAATAAATGCTGATAATGGATTGGGACTGTGAAAAAAATACTGCTCGGCGAGAAACACGGGTCCACTAAGATCAGATATCCACTCATTTCCTGGCAGATTCCTTCTGCTGGAATCCACTACAATGTTGAGGTTGCTCTGATCCTCCAAGGCAGCCTTGAGTGTTTGGTCCCTCTGCCCTGGACTTTGCTCTCCTTCATTAGAGCAGGATTTCTCAACCTTCCCACTATTGATTGTTTGGACCAGATAATCCTTTGCTGTGGAAGGTCGTCCTGTGCATTTTAGGATGTTTAGTCACATCTGCCAGTAACTTCAGCGTTAAGAGCAGACCAAGTTGAACAGTAAAAAATATCTCCTGGGCTTCCCTGGTGGCACAGTGGTTGAGAGTCCGCCTGCCGATGCAGGGGACACGGGTTCGTGCCCCGCTCCGGGAAGATCCCACATGCCGCGGAGCGGCTGGGCCCGTGAGCCATGGCCGCTGAGCCTGTGCGTCCAGAGCCTGTGCTCCGCAGCGGGAGAGGCTACAACAGTGAGAGGCCCGCGTACTGCAAAAAAACAAAACAAAAAAATACCTCCTGACATTGCCTCTTGTCCTCTGGGGACAAAGTTGCCAGCAGTTGAGAATCACTGTGTACAGCAGTCATGCAGCATCCCTGGATTTGTATGTAATAATCAGCTTGCCTGGGCCTTGTCCCAACCAGACTGCCAGCCCCAAGGAGGCTGCACTGTGTCTTTCTCTGAGCCTCAGCTCCCACACAGGGCAGAGGTGCATTGAATATGGAAAGAAAAGGAAAAGACATTTAAAGAACTAATCAATTATAGTAACTGTGTTGGTTCATTATATGAATTTTTTGTTTTCTTCTGGACCAAAAGGCAAGGACCCACCATAATCTCAAGTCTCTTTTCTGAAACCATTAGTGCTACCACCTTCTTCTCAATCTTCCTTTCCCCCATGCCCTGATAGTTGACAGAAGTATGCAGTGTGTTCACTCAAAGTGGCATTGGATACTTGAGACTTTAGGCTTCAAGGTCCAGGCAGAGATCAAAGGCACCTCTTTCTCTCCACCTCTTTTTTAAAACTTTATAACACTTTCTGCACCCAGGCTCCAAATACCACCTGTACCCTGAAGATTCCTAAACATGTATCTTTAGCTTAGAACCTCCCTATTAATTCCAGAATCATGTTTCCTAGCCCTACTAGAGATCTTCTCTTATATATTTCACAGACTCTGGAAACAAAAACCCAACATGTATCCAGTTGAAATCATGATCTTACTTCCTTGCCCCTTTTCAACTTCCTTCAGGATTCTTTATCCCAAGGATGGGTGCAGGGCTCTGGAGTCAGAATCTTCCTTTGTTCTTTGATAACTCAGTGACCTTGGACATATTATTTCTGCTCTTTTTGCCTCATTGTCCTCCTCTGTCAAATGGATACCGATCTTCCAGGGTTATTGTGAAGATCAAATTAAGTAATGCATGTAAATCACTTAGAAAATATTGCCTGGCCTGCTTAATAAGTGGTAGATGTTGTTATTGTCCAAAAACATGCTTTCACCAGGTACCTGAGAACCATCTCTTCCTCCTTCGCTCACCATTTCCCTGGTCCCACCCAGCAAATCCCTTTTGTTATTCCCACCTGTCATTTCAGTTCAGTGAGGCCCATTCTTATCCATTTTAAGTGCAATGGCTGCAGTGAAGGCTTTGGTCCTTTCTTGCTTAGATTGTTACAGCAGTCCTTAAAAGCAGCCTTTCTGCCTCTAGTTTCACCTTCAGCCTATCTGTTCGTTGCCTTGCTTCCTGGGTGGGGATACTCCTTAGTGTTTCCCATTGCCTTTATAATGAAGGTCAGCCTCTCAAGCATGACGTGGATGGCCCTTGGTGACCTGCTTACCTTTTAGGCTCACCATGGGTATATCCCAACATGCTTTAGCAATCAGACCCTAACATGCCAGGTTCACGCATGCTTCCATGCCTATGCCAACTGTTCCCTCCTCCTTGTTTCTTCTCTTTTCTTTGTTAAGCTAACATCTGTTCATCTTTAAGTCAAAGTTTCATTGTCTCTTTATCTTAGAAGCAGTACTTGGCCACCCTTTGCTGAAATAATTTGTCCACTATGTGCCTGTGCTCTTACCATGGTAACACTCTGCATAGGTATCTTCTGACACTTACTATGATGACTTATGTTTCTTGATCGTGTTTCCCACTAAATTGTCAATATTTTTTTTTTTTTTGGCCTTGCCACACAGCTTGTGGGATCTTAGTTCCCCGACCAGGGATGGAACCTGAGCTCTCAGCAGTGAAAGCACAGAGTCCTAACCACTGGACGGCCAGGGAATTCCCTAAATTGTCAATTTTTGACGTTGCATTCATTTTGATTTCTCATTCATTTTGGTTTCTCTAGTGAGTAGCTCATTTCTTGGCACATAATAAGGTGACGACTGTAAATAACTACTATTTATAGTTGAGTAAAGCTAGGATTCCATAAGATTGAGTCAGGCAGTGTAGACTTACAAAACTGCAGGAACAAAATTGAATCAGAATAAATTGACAGAATTAACCAGCAAAATTAGGAATGAAGAAACCATGTAGGTATCTCTATTGGATAGACTCCAGTGGTCAGTAGATACAGAAGCTTAAAGCTGAGATCAGATTAGAAGTCTTAACTGAGAAAGCTCATCTGTAATAGACAATAGAGGAAGGAATTCCAAAGGGTCTGGGTGTTAAGGCATGCTGCCTTCTTTTACTGTCACTGAGCATGAGGGAGAAACACCAGAAGGAGAAGTGAATCAATGCTTATAATAGAGTGCTATTTAAAAAGGTATACACCTAGTGTTATGGCAACAGAGATGAAGTAATTTTGCAACAAATGGAGTCATTGCCTGGGGGCCAGAAATGACCAGCTCAAACATCAAAGGCGCATGGGCAGTGGGCAGATGTTTTACAGCAGTTTCAAGCCTCCAGTGCCAGTAACAGCTGTGTATAAAGAGCCTAATCAAAGATGGAGTTCAGCGGGCCACACTGCCTTGGGATCACATGGCCCTAGCCACAAAAGGTACCAGTGTTT
This sequence comes from Mesoplodon bidens, assembly GCF_964165515.1. Classification (NCBI taxonomy): domain Eukaryota; kingdom Metazoa; phylum Chordata; class Mammalia; order Artiodactyla; family Ziphiidae; genus Mesoplodon; species Mesoplodon bidens. Next base: position 61,901,652 of record NC_138168.1, read on the forward strand.
TGTCATTTTCTACCTAAGCGTTTTTAGACTAGTTCGCTGCTAAAAGCAGTAGTCTCAAGAGTCCTTTTTCAGGAAGATCATTTTTCAGGCCTGACATCCAAAGCGGGGAAACATAGTGTACAGCTTTCTCAACATTAAGGAGATGACCAAAATATCATTTAGTGACATCACTAATTATTTTAACCCATGATTCCATCGAAGGAACCATGTTGTTTTCTGGTTGGGCAAAGGAACACATTTCTTTGCTGTTCAAATATGTGCCTTTTATAAATTACATTTGAAAAATCTCTAGTCATGTTTTATCGTTTGAAATGTCATCTAGTCTTCTCAGGAAGGATTTCTCTTCCTCTTTTTGATTTGACATATCCAACAGCACATGTTGCCCTTCAATTACAGTAATGAACAAGTTTCCATGCCCGTTATTTATACATTGCTTTGTCACTGAGGGGAAATAGCAGTGAATCGCATCCCTGGTTGTATTTAAGGGATTCAGTAAATTGTATTTGTGAGTCAGCTGTTAGAGTTTGACGTCAATATTCATCCATTTCTGAAACATCTTATACCAACCCCAGATTTGGGTCTCGACTGCTCTGTGTGGAAAATGCCAACACCCTTCCTCTAAACCCAGCCGAGAATCTGCTTCAAGAGAAATGCAGAAGTGATGCGCAAGAAAGACCTTTTATCAAGGCTTGATCTGATCTTGCTGTTTCACAACTGTCACACTGAAATTCCCTTCCGTTCCTGCAGAAGGGAATACTTACTTCTGCCAGCAGGTTCCTGCCAGGAGCTGGAATGCATCCCTGTAAATACTCAGAGTAGTGGGGGTGGAAGAGCTTTCTTCTCTCCCCACGCTGCTTCTGCTTCTGGCAAAGGTTTGGGTATTGGCAGGGGCGCCCCGCCTCTGCACAGTCTGCTCTTGGAGGTGGGGAATTCCTCTTACGTCCAATTACCAGTTTCTTTACACGTGGGAGAACGTTTTTGGGCACGGATTAGCCTCTTCGTTTCATGTCTGGCTGACAGCGCCCTTGCTGATTTATTTTTTGGCATTTTTTATGCATTTGTTAAGATGTCAAATGGTACATACAGAGCATTGGAGTGAAGGCTGAATTTACATTCTGGAGCTTCCAGTAGGTATGGGATGTTAGAAGTTCTGTCTTTGGAATGAAAGTTATAGTACTGGGTAAATGGAGGGTAGTGGGTGTGATTTACTTGCCTTCTCACAAAAGTCTCAAGACCCTTTAGTGAACAGTGAATCACAGAATCCTAAGCTTGTAAGTGGGTCAGGATTTGAAAGTTCATGTGATCTATTGCCATGTGATCTGTTGCCTTCATTGAGGCTGAGAACACTTAAGTGACTTACCGATGGCCACCCAGCTGGCCTGTGCTAGAACCTACACCAGAATACTGGTCTTCTCTCTTTGTCTTGCATTATTTTCACTATATCTCAATGCTTTGAAAGTATTGAGAACTCAGTACATTTTATTAGGTATATCGAATACCTTCATTGTTGTTTCTGCATATAGGATGAAAAAAAAAAACCCTCAAACCTTTCCCCACCAAAACAATCCTGACTAGCTGCATAGCCATACTGGATGGATTGGCTATAATTCTTGCAGCTAGACTGAGTTACCTGGAAAAAGGGTCATTTCAGTAGTTTTCCCTTCTCCCAAGTGGTTGGAACCCTTAGATGAAATGTCAGCCAGCTGAAACATGTCAAAATCAATCTGTAATTTTGGAGCAGTTCCAATCGCCTGCCCTGGACAGTCTGTTCCATTATACTATCTGAAACATTAATAGCACATTTGTGAAGGCATACTCAGGAGAAACAGATCTCACAAATTGTTTCTTCAGAGGGAATGATTACATAAACAACTAATTTGAGTGAAAGTAGCTCAGAAAATATTTCAGGTTCTGGCTGAGAATCTTAAATGCTTAATTAAGTAATTTTTACAAAGCTCTTATGAAACCCGGTATTAGGAAGTGATTTTTTTAAAATAAAAGGTTAATAAACCATATATCTGTTCATAACAATTGCTTTTAAATTGACTGGTCAGCTGGGGAAGGTTTCGCTGGTAGTGATGTTAGAAAAGGCTCACCACTCATTTCCTTGACTGGATTGTGTTATGTTTTCAAGAAGGTTACTAGCTGGATCAAAGTCTGATTGAATTTTTTTAAAAAAACACTGATCTGCTGAACTTGCAGTTTAGTGCCCTTTACCTTAGAGCCCATTATTTTATTTTATTTTATTTATTTATTTACTTAGGCCACTCCACACAGCATGTGGAATCTTAGTTCTCCGACCAGGGACCGAACTCGCGCCCCCTGCATTGGAAGCACGGAGTCTTAAGCACTGGACCGCCAGGGAAATCCTCTGATTGAATTTAAAGAAAATACTACATATAATGGTAGTTAAACTATAGAGACCATAACGGTGTGGTCTTTTTTGATGGCAGTTCTAAAAAGAGCAGGGATATCAATTTTGTGATGGTGCCCTTAGTGGCTAAAACTTAACACTTTAATGTTTTCATCTTCCTCCCTGGACTAAGTATGAAAATGCTAATAAGGGACATTTGGTGTTGAAATCATTTTCAAACAAAAGTATCAGACATACTTCTATTATGAACTTGTGCGCAAAATCTATACAGTTTACATTTTTAGGGGCCTTAAAAATATCAGCGAAAGCTTTAAAAAATGTTCTCCACTCTCAGACTTTATATTTATTAGTGTTTCTGACATTTATGGACATGGGGCCAGCAATTTCTTACACATAGTGGGTGTTCTGCAGCTACTGGCAGGTGATAATATAAAAAGATTTTAAAAATTTAAGGAAAATCTTTTGCACCAACTTTTTATCTATGTATTTTCTAAAATTTACTTTATTGAAATATAGTTGATTTACAATGTTGTGTTAGTTTCAGGTGTACAGCAAAGTGATTCAGTTATACACATATATACATCTTTTTCATATTTTTTTCCATTATGGCTTATCACAGGATATTGAATATAGTTCCTTATGCTATACAGTAGGACCTTGTTTGTTTATCTATTCTATATAGAGTAGTTTGCGTCTACTAATCCCAAACTCCCACTCCCTCCTTCCCCCACCCCCCTTGGCAACCACAAATCTGTTCTGTAGGTCTGTGAGTCTGTTTCTGTTTCATAGATAAGTTCATTTGTGTCATATTTTAGATTCCACATATAAGTGATATCATATGGTATTTGTCTTTCTCTTTCTAACTTACTTCACTTAGTATGATAATCTCTAGGTCCACCCATGTTGCTGCAAATGGCATTATTTCATTCTTTTTTATGGCTGAGTAGTATTCCATTGTATATATGTACCACATCCTCTTTATCCATTCATCTGTCAATGGACATTTAGGTTGTTTCCATGTCTTGGCTATTGTATTATTTATGTATTTTTGTTTGCTTATATCTTTATTGGAATTTTGAGAAAATCCTCAGACATTTTGTGCTTTGACCAGTTTTTTTTTGAACTAAGAATATTCCAAATTGGTGAGATAAAAGTTATAAAAAGATCAAATTTCCCAAGAGGAAATGAGGGAGTTGGTTTTTGAGACTGTTGTTGGTTTTGTGAAAATAATACTCAAATTTCTCTTAAAAAACAAATCAGATAATTTAGAAAAGTATAAAGAAATAAATGCAGGTCAGTGCAACCTTCATACTCCAAATCTGCAGTGGCTTAATTTCATATTATTTCTGTCACTGGCAGCCTCGCTTCTCTCCTTCTATCTCTAGGTGCAGCTGCACCATGTAAAAAACATTTGGGAAAAGCACATGGATGGAACATTTTGTCTTGTATTCCTCACACTAATGGTCACCCCCATGCTGACAGGTATCTGACATGTGACTGCATTAGTGATCACTAATTACTATCTTTGAATTCTGTTGATAAATGTAACAGAACATTCACAATAATTAACTTTTGATGACAGCAGATCACAGATTTCCTTTCCCATTGTTTAGACAGAATGCATGACCAAAGAAGATATCACTCCCATACAAAGCAAATTCTAGGTATGTAGAATAATGGAGTCTTCTTTATTATTGTTATTATTTTGATAAATGGTGTGCAGACATAGTTCTTTTTTTACCTTTGAGGAAATTTTTTCCGGCTAACTTACATTGGTGATCGCTTATATGATCACAGTGTTATTGGAAGAAGCAAATTGTATGCTTAATATTACAAAATTTTGAAAGAGAAATGTGTAATCTTTGATAGCTTGTATTTTTAAATGCAAAAGCATGAATCATTCTACGATTTTTGAGTGAATCATTCTTTTTTAAAAAAAATTTTATTTATTTATTTATTGGCTGTGTTGGGTCTTCATTGCTGCGCGAAGGCTTTCTCTAGTTGTGGCGAGCAGGGGCTACTCTTTGTTGCAGTGCGTGGGCTTCTCATTGCAGTGGCTTCTCTTGTTGTGGAGCACGAGCTCTAGGCACGTGGGCTTCAGTAGTTGTGGCTCGCAGGCACTAGAGCGCAGTCTCGGTAGTTGTGGCACAAAGGTTTAGTTGCTATGTGGCATGAGGGGCCTTCCTGGACCAGGGGTCGAACCCATTGTCCCCTGCATTGGCAGGCGGATTCTCAACCACTGTGCCACCAGGGAAGCCCAAATCATTCTTATTATGGAAACTTTGAAGAATTGCTTTACTCACTTAAATCCACTACTGCAGCAGTTTGTTTTGATTTCTTCTTACCATGCACTTTCCATTAGTTGACTTGGTGTCATTGGTAGGAGAGTCATTTCAAGAAGGAGAAATTACGTGCATCACATCCTTGTGAACAGTCACTCACCTCTGACAGCTGGATTGCTCAGGGCTGTTGGAGACAATGCCGCAACCTTGCATATTCCTGCCCTTACACAGTTGTGGTCTCCAGCCCCAGGTGTGCTTTCAGCACTGCTCAGAGGTTCTCTTGGGAGCCTCTTGTCCTCTTCCTATGCCAGCTCATACCGCCCTCCCAAGGTTTCCTCACCCACTGCTTCCTGGTCCAGATGACAGACTTGCAATGCTTACCACCTCACTGGACCACAGCCTCTCCATGTATTGGACAGATCCATATGAAACTGCCAATGTTTGACTGGTTTTGACTTGCAAAGTCAGCAGTTGCATCTGCTTCAAGCTAATGCGTGCTTCTTTTCATATTTTCATCCTTCTGTCATTCCCTGACTTCTAATAAGGAATAGATGACCCTCTTTTCCAAGGTTCATTCATCCATCTCAGGAACCCATAAATCGTTGTTCTTCTGGGATCCACCTCCAACAGTTATCCTTGTCTTTTCATAACTTCCGTTTCTAACTTTCACCTTGGCTCCTTTTCATTAATATATAATATAGCCAAGTCATTTCTGTCCTTTTATTTGATTTTTAAAACTATATACAACATACCACATGTATAAAGGAGAAATATAAAATGTATGCACAGTTTAAAGTGTAACACACACAACCTAGCTTAAAACTAGACCCTTTCTAATACATCTGAACCACTTGTGTGCTCTGATCCTCTTCCTTCTCTCCCGCAAACAATATCCTGAATTTTATATTATTTTCTCCCTTTTCTTTATTGTTTAATCACATGTGTATGTATCTCTTAATCTTTTTGCATCTGAAAATGCTTAAACATATTTTAAGTACCTTCTGAATAACAATGATAGAAGCAAAATTAATTGGAAAAAATCTTAACAAATGTTTCCTTTTATCCAGGGATTCAATTCACTTTGGAATATGACAGGTATCAAGATTGTGAAATATGACACATGTTTGGCATCAGGATTAATAACTTCTTCTCATTTGGGCCAGGATCTTACTATAGTAGGATTGCTGTGCTTAAGAGATATATTTTGTCTGCATTAGCAAAGATTATTAAAATAATGATCTAGGTAATTCAAAACCAAACCTTTGTTGCCTAAATTATCTCTATTCAAATAATTATCTCAATAATTTAACATCAATTACACCTTTACATGAAGATACTCTTTACATCTATGTACACATATGTACATGAAGATACCTATGTACATGAAGATACTCGATTTGGCCAATATCATAAATGCCTACGATGTTTAAAACACTGATTTTGGCTGTAAGAAACCCAGCAATGAATAGGAGAGATAGCCCTCAAGTTGCCACCAATCTAGAGGAGAAAAAACCCAAAGTAGACAAATAATTTATATTGCAAATCAGCCTACAAATGGCATTTAAGAAACAGAAAAGGTATATAAAGGTTCGTGTGAAAAGGGAGCTTGACTCTCACAAACTTTGAGACTTAATTTTCTTTTGAAGCAGATTTAAGACTACATCTCAGACCTGATTTTTGAATTTTCTGTCCTCTATCCTTTTTTTTTTTTTTTTCTTTTTGCGGTATGCGGGCCTCTCACTGTTGTGGCCTCTCCCGTTGCGGAGCACAGGCTCCGGATGCGCAGGCCCAGCGGCCATGGCTCACGGGCCCAGCCGCTCCGCGGCATATGGGATCCTCCCAGACCGGGGCACGAACCCGTATCCCCTGCATCGGCAGGCGGACTCTCAACCACTGCGCCACCAGGGAGGCCCTATCCTTTTATTTTTATATAACAACTGTGTTGATGTATTACTTACATACCGTCGGTATTCTAACACTTGTGATAAATTCAGTTCATTCATCAAACTTGTGTTGGTACTTACTATGCTCCACTACAAAGTGCAGGCATACAAAGCTTGATAAGATGTGGTTGAGAAGTTCAGAGCAGAAAGGAGATAGATGTGAAAACCGTGGGATGGAAAGTGGGGGAAGGATTAGGAGTTTGGGATTAGCAGATTCAAACTATTATATTTAAGATGGATAAACAACAAGGTCCAACTGTATAGCACAGGGAGCTATACTCAATATCCTGTGATAAACCATAATGGAAAAGAATATGAAAAAAGGATACATATATGTATAACTGAATCACTTTGCTGTACAGCAGAAATTAAACACAACATTGTAAATCAATTATACTTCAATATATTATACTTCAATAAAATTATACTTCAATTATACTTCAGTTATACTTCAATATTATACTTCAATGTATCAATTATACTTCAATAAAATTTTAAAAAAAGAAACCATATTCCTAGTACAGTATAAGTGCCCCAGTGTACACAATACTGCAATGACCCAGTGGAGAGAGGCAGGAGGGAGCTCTGATTAGGTCAGGTTGCACAGGCTTCAGGACCCAGTGGGGCTCTTAAAGGATGAATAAAAACTTACCAGAGGGACACAGAAGGGGAGTGTTCCAGGTTTTCTGCCCAGGTGGACATTTTTCATGGTGTAGCCCCAGCTACACCTGGGGCTGGAGAAAGTCTATGACAGACCTCTTCCCAGACATTTTGGTTAGCTCTAGCCTTGCTCTGGTCTCCACCCTGCATCCTCAGATCCCAACCTCCTATTTCTTACCTACTTTCCTTGAATTCTGACTCTAGGTTCTGGATGCCTCCAGAGCCCAAAATGGATTTGTCAGGTGTTGCGGCTTAGATGGGGTTGGGGAATCAGACACAACAGGAAAGAAAGGAGCGTGTGAAGAGTCAGAGAAGCAAAATTGGCATACAGCATATGGGGCATGAGTAAATACGCCTGGCTGAAGCACAGGTAGGATGCTTATGAAGAAGAGGTGGAAATGGAGTTGACCAGAAAAAACAGGGTCCAGATCCTGAAAGAACGTATGTGCTTTGCTGAGGAGTTCGGACATTATTAGGTCGAAATGGGAGAACCCTGAAAGGCTTTCAAGTAGCAGAATGACGTGAAAGACTTGTGTAGTAAGTATATTCATACTGTTTAGCTAGTTTTATTGTTTCTGCATTGAAACCATTGATTAGGTTGTTGTTCTGACCTCCCTTCAGGAGGGAACTGCTGTAGGAGTAGTTAGCCAACAGCCTGCAGGTGCCTGCAGGTGCCACATCTTCTGATCTGCCACAGCATTCCCCTCAGGGCCACACTCTCCGTGGGCTGCTCCCAGGGTAATGACTGATCATGGCGGGGCCTGGGGCCAGGCCATTTCTGCCCAACGGGGACTCTTCCAGTGGGTGGTCTGCTTGAGGCTGGGCTGGCAGAGACTTTCTTAGAGTCGTACACATCCAAGCCTCCTCCTATTCAATCCTTCTCCTTCTTTTCATGGGTGCCAGGGGTTTATGATGGTCTCAGGCTTCCTCTGTCTATTCCTGAATCCCTCGCCGTTTATCTGTCAGGAGTTTCCCCCAGTAAGCTCTTTTAGTTCTAATTCTGTCTTGACGTTGGCTTTCCATAGGACATGAACTGACATACGACGCCTCAAAGCCTACTTTTAAATTTTAGTATGTATCTTTAAGGGGTTCTTTATATTTTTACTTTCTGAACTAGCATGCTTTCCTTTATATGAAATACAATGTTTTATGAAGTCAGAGGTAATCTTAAATAAATGATCTCAGGACAGTTTGGACTCCTGGGCACGCCAAGCTTCTCTGCACAAGTTTGTCATTACAACTACCTGGGATCTGACAGGCTTCTGAGGAACTAGAGCAGAACTGGCAGCCTTGCTTAGTTCTACTTAGTAATGTATTTCCTACATCCCATCGTGGCAGGATTGGCTCAGGTTCAAAGAGTTGATGAACAGGAAATGCTTCAGACAGAGAAGATTTTTTTCCTGACTCTCATTCTTATAAAGTATTTTGATATCTCATGACTAGCAGGTGGTTAGATAAAAGAGGAAGATAATTCAGCATCTTAAAAGCCCGTGACCTAGCATTTGGGAGGACAGGATTAATTATAGCAAATCACTGTATGACTTTTGAGGCAGTGTTTCTCTCTAGAATATTGTGCCTTATATATGAAAAGCACTACCTCTCTCTCTCTTTAATAAAAAAATCACTTTAAGTAAAAACAGTGAATCATGTTCTTGAAGTAGGTTGTGATCTTCAAACATGAGAAAACTATGGAAGTTAATTTTTTGTTTTTAGAAGGTCTGTCATATTGCAGTTTATATAATATGGCTAACAGCAAAATTGTGTACTACATTTATTTAAAATGAAATGCTAGGTTGAGTATCAAGATTTTTGAAACTAAAATGAATTTGTTTGAGTTAAGTTGTAGAATTGAGCTTTATCTAATCTCCTGGGCAGACTTCCAAGTGTTCCTGTGATCAGAGGTCTTTTGTGAATTCTCTGTGAACGGGGATTCCCTGTGTGGTCCAGGATTTAAGGAGGGATTGAAGACCAACCTCATGGTTTTAGCTGCACTGCTTTGCTCTCATTTTACACACAGAAGCTCTTCTGTAAGTGACAACTAAAAGGCTGACAGAAATTCAAATGGATTCAAACTATGCAGAATGATGAAACATTAAATACCTTTAACATTAACTTTTCCATCAAAAAATATATATATATCTTTTAAGTCCTAATGATCTAACTGGAATTGTGGGCATTATCTAGTAAGTTTTCATTTAAAGAGAATACATAGTAGTTGCTTAAATGTGAAAAGAACCATGTGAAGAAAAATCCCCTATTTCTGTGAATTTATTTAATAGTGCTAAGAAGTTTATCTGGTGAAAGGATTTTGTGTGATATAATTCTGCAGTATTAAGACCCATGCACAATTGAGATATTGCTCCTGTTCATGTGACATATCCCTTCTTTAAAAAAAGCTAAATGATAATCAGTGAACATGACAAGAGTGATTACTTCAAAAGCCCAAGTGAAATACTGATGAACTTATGTCTTAATTCTGATAAGATTGAATTTTGGGGGCATGACCTTCTTATTCAATTAAGAATAAGTTATTAATCATAAAGATCAGATCAGAAATAAATGAAAAAGAAATGAAGGAAACAATAGCAAAGATCAATAAAACTAAAAGCTGGTTCTTTGAGAAGATAAACAAAATTGATAAACCATTAGCCAGACTCATCAAGAAAAAAGGGAGACGACAGATCAATACAATTAGAAATGAAAAAGGAGAAGTCACAACTGACACTGCAGAAATACAAAGGATCATGAGAGATTACTACAAGCAACTATATGCCAATAAAGTGGACAACCTGGAAGAAAAGGACAAATTCTTAGAAAAGCACAATCTTCCGAGACTGAAGCAGGAAGAAATAGAAAACATAAACAGACCAATCATAAGCACTGAAATTGATTAAAAATCTTCCAACAAACAAAAGCCCAGGACCAGATGGCTTCACAGGCGAATTCTGTCAGACATTTAGAGAAGAGCCAACACCTATCCTTCTCAAACTTTCCCAAAATATAAGAGAGGAAGGAACACTCCCAAACTCATTCTACGAGGCCATCACCCTGATACCAAAACCAAACAAAGATGTCACAAAGAAAGAAAACTACAGGCCTATATCACTGATTAACATAGAGGCAAAAATCCTCAACAAAATACTAGCAAACAGAACCCAACAGCACATTAAAAGGATGATACACCATGATCAAGTGGGGGTTTATCCCAGGAATGCAAGGATTCTTCAATATATGCAAATCAATCAATGTGATGCACCATATTAACAAATTGAAGAATAAAAACCATATGATCATCTCAATAGATGCAGAAAAAGCTTTCGACAAAATACAACACCGATTTATGATAAAAACCCTCCAGAAACTTAGAGGGTACTTACCTCAACCTAATAAAGACCATATATGGCAAACCCACAGCCAACATCATCCTCAATGGTGAAAAACTGAAACCATTTCCACTAAGATCATGAACAAGACAAGGTTGCCCACTCTCACCACTATTATTCAACATAGTTTTGGAAGTTTTAGCCACAGCAATCAGAGAAGAAAAAGAAATAAAAGGAATCCAAATTGGAAAAGAAGAAGTAAAGCTGTCACTGTTTGCAGATGACATGATACTATATATAGAGCATCCTAAAGATGCCACCAGAAAACTACTAGAGCTAATCAATGAATTTGGCAAAGTAGCAGGATACAAAATTAATGAACAGAAATCTCTTGCATTTCTATACACTAATGATGAAAAATCTGAAAGTGAAATTAAGGAAACACTCCCATTTACCATTGCAACAAAAAGAATAAAACACCTAGGAATAAACCTACCTAGGGAGACAAAAGACCTGTATGCGGAAAACTATAAGACACTGAAGAAAGAAATTAAAGATGATAATAATAAATGGAGAGATATACCATATTCTTGGATTGGAAGAATCAACATTGTGAAAATGGCTATACTACCCAAAGCAATGTACAGATTCAATGTAATCCCTATGAAACTACCACTGCCATTTTTCACAGAACTAGAGCAAAAAATTTCACAATTTGTATGGAAACACAAAAGACCCCCAATAGTCAAAGTAATCTTGAGAAAGAAAAATGGAGCTGGAGGAATCAGGCTTCCTGAATTTAGATTATACTACAAAGCTACAGTAATCACGACAATATGGTACTGGCACAAAAACAGAAATATAGATCAATGGAACAGGATAGAAAACCCAGAGATAAACCCACACACATATGGTCACCTTATTTTTGATAAAGGAGGCAAGAATATACAATGGAGAAAAGACAGCCTCTTTAATAAGTAGTGCTTGGAAAAACTGGACAGCTACATTTAACAGAATGAAATTAGAACACTCCCTAACACCATACACAAAAATAAAGTCAAAATGGATTAATGACCTAAATGTAAGGCCAGACACTATAAAACTCTTAGAGGAAAACATAGGCAGAACACTCCATGACATAAATCACAGCAAGATTCTTTTTGACCCACCTACTAGAGAAATAGAAATAAGAACAGGAATAAAAAATGGGACCTAATGAAACTTAAAAGCTTTTGCACAGCAAAGGAAGCCATAACCAAGATGAAAAGACAACCCTCAGAATGGGAGAAAATAGTTGCAAATGAAGGAACTGACAAAGGATTAATCTCCAAAATTTACAAAGAGCTCCTGCAGCTCAATATCAAAAAAACAAACAACCCAATCCAAAAATGGGCAGAAGACCTGAATAGACATTTCTCAAAGAAGATATACAGATTGCCAACAAACACATGAAAGAATGCTCAACATCATTAATCATTAGAGAAATGCATATCAAAACTACAAAGAGGTATGACCTCACACCAGTCAGAATGGCCATCATCCAAAAATCTACAAACAATAAATGCTGGAGAGGGTGTGGAGAAAAGGGAACACTTTGCACTGTTGGTGAGAATGTAAGTTGATACAGCCACTATGGAGAACAGTATGGAGGTTCCTTAAAAAACTAAAAATAAAACTACCATACGACCTAGCAATTCCACTACTGGGCATATACCCTGAGAAAACCATAATTCAAAAGGAGCCATGTACCACAATGTTCATTGCAGCTCTATTTACAATAGCCAGGACATGGAAGCAACCTAAGTGTCCATCGACAGATGAATGGATAAAGAAGATGTGGCACATATATACAATGGAATATTCCTCAGCCATAAAAAGAAATGAAATTGAGTTATTTTTAGTGAGGTGGATGGACCTAGAGTCTGTCATACAGAGTGAAGTAAGTCAGAAAGAGAAAAACAAATACCATATGCTAACACATATATATGGAACCAAAAAAAAAAAAGTCATGAAGAACCTAGGGGCAGGACGGGAATAAAGACACAGACCTCCTAGAGAATGGACTTGAGGACACGGGGAGGGTGAAGGGTAAGCTGAGACAAAGTGAGAGAGTGGCATGGACATATATACACTACCAAATGTAAAACCGATAGCTAGTGAAAAGCAGCCGCATAGCCCAGGGAGATCAGCTCGGTGCTTTGTGACCACCTGAGGGGTGGGATAGGGAGGGTGGGAGGGAGACGCAAGAGGGAGGAGATATGGGGATATATGTATATGTATAGCTGATTCACTTTGTCATAAAGCAGAAACTCACACACCATTATAACCAATTATACTCCAATAAAGATGTTTAAAAAAAAAGAATAAGTTATTAGTGATGTCACATGTCTAGGGAAACCACAGTGGATTGTAGACTTGGCTTCTATTGGGAGGCTGCCTTTGTCAAGTGGAATTTTTGGAAAACTCAATATGGCATCTCACTTTGACACTCAAGATTTGTTTCAAACCAGTAATTGACTATGTTGGGATGAGTGGATGGGGCACTTAATGAAATCAATGCCATTTTGGGAAGTGTTTATTTTTTAAAAAAATCTCATGCTTACAGAAATTTTGCAAGTATAGTACAAAGAACATTTTTTCCTAAGCCAGTTGAAAATAACTTATTGGCATGATACCTTCACCTATAATATAACCATCAGGGGCTTCCCTGGTGGCACAGTGGTTGAGAATCTGCCTGCCAATGCAGGGGACATGGGTTCGAGCCCTGGTCTGGGAAGATCCCACATGCCGCGGAGCAACTGGGCCCATGAGCCACAATTACTGAGCCTGCGCATCTGGAGCCTATGCTTGGCAGCTAGAGAGGCCGCGATAGTGAGAGGCCCCGTGCACTGCGATGAAGAGTGGCCCCTGCTTGCCACAACTAGAGAAAGCCCTCACACAGAAACGAAGACCTAGCACAGCCATGAAAAAAAGAATAGAAAAAAATATATATATAAAGCCATCAAATTCAAAACATTCACACTGGTACATTAGTACCATCTAATTTTCTGACCCTATTCAAGTTTTGCCAGTTGTCTCTATAACGTAAAGGATCTAGTCCAGAATCATGTGTTGGATTCAGTGGTCATGTCTCTTTAGTCTCCTTCCATCTGGAACGTTTCTGTAGTCTTTCCTAGACTTTCATGATCTTGAAAGTCCAGTTATTATTGTAAGATGTCTCTCACTGTGAGTTTGTCTGATGCTTCCTTGTTGCTAGATTCAGGTTTGGTGGGAATATCACAGAAGTGTTGGTGAGGTGGAAAATCACTTCTCCTTTATTGTCTTTAGTTCAGTGTTTGGAGGTCTTTGAATTAAACTGACAAAAGACAGATTAGCGAGAGGAAAGAAAAACAGATTTAATGCACGTATGCACAGGAGTTCTCAAAGAAATGTGACTCAAAGAGGCAGTTAGGATTTGGGGCTTACATACCATCTTAATAGAGAATTGGGAGGGCCAGAGGGATACCTCTGGGAGAACAAATAACTTCTTAGAAGGAAAGTGGAGAGAAAAGGCACTTAAGGAGAAACAAATGACATTTTGGAAAGATAAATGGGCCTTAGGAGAATAGATAGGATATGTAATAGTTTTGTGACAGTATCTGTTTGACAGTAGTGCCAACTTCTCTTTCTGAAAGAGAAGATCGGAGTTGTTCCCAGGGATAGGATTTATGACAATTGAATTTTTTGAGTTCTTTTGAGAAGCTCTGCTTTTAGGCAGATAAGGGATTTCAGGAACTCAAGTGGCTTTAGCTTAAAATAATTTTTATGCCACAGTGGCTTATTCTGGATCCCTTCATGACACTGTATTGTGTCATTTGGTGTGTGATTTCAGTTCATCTCATGATAATGATGTTCACTTTGATCCCTTGATAAAGGGGTATTTGCCACTGTAAAGTTTCACAATGTTTTCCATTTTTAGTTAATAAGTATTTTGTGAGGGGTACTTTGAATTTATGCCCTTATCTTTCAATTTACACATATGTGAGTTTATATTATTGTGGTCTCATGGTTTAATGGGTTATAACCTGTTACTGTCATTTATTTTGATGCTCAGTTATCCCTTATTTGGCCAGTGGGAGCTTATTCAAGCTGGCTTTTATGTTGACACACCCCCATTAATCTTTGAGCATTTCCTTGTTTTTTGGGAGACACATGTTGCTCCAAGATCATCTTATACTTTCCCTGCCTTAGCTCTGAAATTAGCCATTTCTCCCAGAAGCCCTGATTCTTCTTAGTGGAGAATGGTATTTAGAAACCAAGATCTGGATGTTAAGTGTGCTCATTGCTATCAGGGTGTTGCTGCTGCTCACAGACTCTTTCAGTAGGTACACAATCTCTCATCACTGCTGCTCCCAACCCACCCCTTGGGGACTCCCTCCTCATTGTCAGTGCTCTGATACCCTGCACTAGGCTACTGTGCAATAGCACTCCTTCCTCATGCTGCCCAGGTCTCAACACCCACGTCAGGCCACCTTGTCCCCTCCCACAGGGAGTCGTATCTCACCTTGCTCAGGCTCTGATGCCCTGTGCTGGGCCACAGTCCCAGGTAGAAATGTTTCTTGCTTTGCTTGGGCTCTGAAACTCTGTGGCTAGACACCTCCCACCCCACAACCCTGTGCCCTGCTGTGACAATGCCTTCTTTCCTCCAATCAGATTTTGACACCCTGATTGGGGCTGCCACCCCATGAGTGTACATCGTCCTCATCCTAGCCAGAGTTCGACACCCCACTCTCTGTCATCATGGCTCCTCCACTCCTGTGTGGATTTCTGCCTTCCTTACCTCCACCACATGGCTTCAGGAATGAATTGTTCATGAAGGGGAATAGAGCTCAATGCCATTTTAAAGTGTGGATTTAGAAGTTACCTAATAATTTACCAAAGTCGGAAGATCTGTGGTCCTATTTTTTAACCAAGATTCTGGAACATATAATTGAAGAGAAATGCTTTCTTGAGACTCCTCGTGTCAATGTTTTTTAAGATTTATTTTTAATGTGAAAATACATATTTTAGTAAGGCAAAGGTTTGATATTTGATTCTGCAATCAATGAGAAACTAACATATATTTATAGCATATCTTCTCCAAAATATACATGTGCATTAATTACTTAGGAGTAAGTTGTCTTCAGAGGATTTTGTGTCCAAAATCCATGATGAAAATTTTGGAATCCAAGTACCAGCAGTTCCTCATTTACATTCCATCAGATCTGTACTTTTAAATCAGACAAAAGGTCTAAGATACTTTCCGTTCTACACATGGGATGTATACTAAGGACCCTGAGTTTATATTTTCCGCCCAGATCTTGGCCCTAGAACTACCTTCAAACTCCCTCTGTTTTGGACTACCCTTTAGTCTCAATTGTGCTAAAACTTTGTCATTGAGATGGCTATGAGATATAAAATGCAGATGTCAAGTAGGCATCCCCTATGCTTCATGCTCCTATAGCCAGTGCCTATGTGACATCTCCATTTTGATGTGTCATGGGCATCTCAAACCCAGCATGCCCACACCTGAACTCTTGAATCCTGATACTGTCCTCTAGAGCACAAATCTTCTTCTTCTTCCCAGTCTCAGTAAATGGCACAACCATCCCCCACTGCCCTCGCAAAGCCCCAGCCAGAGATCTGGAAATGTTCTAGGCTCTTCTCCTTTATCCTTTATGTAGAATGGATCAGTGTATTCTGTGGTCTGTTCTGTTCTTTTCAGCACTTCCTGTCTCAAGCCTAGCCCAACCCACCGACATCTCTTGCCTGGTCTATCTCTTACTCCATTCTTGCCACCCTGTGATTCATTATCCTCACAGCTGCCAAAGTGACGTCTGCATATTGGATCATGTCAGTAACCTACTTAAACACACTTAACAAATTCCACAATTCTTATGTACACCTGCATGACTAGCCCCCTATTCATCTCTGCAGCCTCACCTTGTGCTATTCACCCCCAAGCACTTGGCCTTCTTTCTGTTCCTGGAACATGTCAAACATTTTGCTACCTTAGAACTTTTGAATATCATCTGTCTAAAATATCATTAACTTCCCTATTCCAAATAGAACCTGTGAATCTTTACACTAGAGCCAAATGCTTACTGATGAGCATGATTTGGGGACTAATCTCTGTGCTCTTACATATTATTTATTTTGTACTTGAAGGAGAATCTCAGTGGCAATTAGTATGAAATAATTGTTAAACTTAATTTACTATTAAGAAATCAACAAGAAAGAGTCTGCTTCCAACTGCTTCCAAAATAGAAATCTTAATAAAAATCAATGTAATTATGACATTTAAAATGTAAAAAGGAAAAAGAGGCACAATGTCTATAAAATATTCAGTATATGAACCACTTTGAAACCCTGGAAGAAAAGGGAATTCAATGTATTATTGTTACCAAATTATTACTAGTTTAATTTTCACATGACTCATTTCAGTAAAGATGGTGAATTTTTATTAATGGTGTTTGTAAATACTATAATTCCTTACGTGTATGTTGCACAGTCCAGTGTACGAGAATGTGTGCATGCATTGTTTTTCTTGAATTCCAACCTCTTGAGCACAGAGAAGTGACTTGTTGTAGCATCACTTGGCCAAGTCCAGTTCTCTAGACTTATCTTCATTCAAGAAATGTTATCTGAGAGTATATTGTGCATCAAGTGCTATGCTAGGAATTTATGAACAAAAATGTTCTCTTAGAGCTCCTGGCCTGATGGAGTAGACGCATAATAAACAAGTCAGCCAGCAAATGCATACACGTGGTTGGAGGGATATTTTTCCTTGCTCATACACACTGTTTTTCTGGAGCCAGGAATGTACTGAACTTCCAAACCAATCTTTGGATATTAAATACAAATGAAGGGAAGAGTCAGAGACTCTTTGGCATTATTAACTCATAGGAGGTAAATCATTTTATGGCATTATGAAAGATTTTATTGTTTTGTAAATTATTTGGGGGCAGTATAAAAGGTTTTATTTTTTATAGATAATCTATTCATGAGAGCTAAAAGCCCATCCCTACCGCCCCATTCAGAATAGAATTCAGTGGAATGTAAGGGCTTGCAAATTTAGCCTCTGAAGAAGTAGGAGCAAGGGGAAGAGAGTCAAGGATTTAGAGACAGTGGGGGATGTAGAGAACAGAGGTCTAGCCCAAACAGGGAGGGACTTTTTTCTCCTTCCAAGTGCATGATAAGGTGCCAAGTCAGGAGGATAAGCAGAAGAGAGTAATTCCCCCTGCACCCTGTACAGATGACAAGATGAAATTGGAAGCTGAAGAGATGAACCATTTATTATGTGCTTCTCGATTCTGTGTGCTTGACTTACCAACAGCAAGCTTCATTATTAATGAATTGCATCATTACTTGGTGAAGAAGTTAGCTCTTTATAATTTAAAGAAAACTACATGTCAGTAGTTAGAAAAAAGAGAACCAAAATCTCCATAACGTAATAGACCCTTAACTTTTGAAAGGACACTGGGACTGTTTGAACACCATTTTTATAGTTTATTAAATAATTACAATAATGTGTCACCCCTTTCCTGCTCATGAGATCTATTTCTCTCTACTGAAGTGTCATTAGATGCCTCCTTTCCTGCTGCCCACAAGACCATTTTTAGAGGGTGTTTGAGTTTGTGCCCTTATTTAAAAGAAAACTGCAATCTTATGTGTAAATGAGTTACTGTGCTATATATGTGTAAGGAAGTATTATAGTATTTATAAGCATCATTAGTGAAAATTTATCGTCTTTATTGAAACAAGTCATTTGAAAATTAAACTAGAAATAATTTGGTAAAAATAGTACATTGAATTCCCTTTTCCTCCAAGACTTCAAACTGTTTCATATACTGAATATTTTATAGACATTGCTACTTTTTTTCTTTTTTCATTTTAAATGTCATAATTACATTGATTTTTATTAAGACATTTATTTTGGAATCAGACTTTTTTGGGTTGTTGTTTTCTTAATAGTAAATTAAGCTTAACAATTATTCCATACTAATTGCTACTGAGATTCTTTTTCAAGTTATAAAATAAATGATACTGTAAGAGAACATAAATTAGTTCTAAAATCACATTCATCATGTAGTAGTATTTGACTCGTGTAAAGATTCAAAGATTCTATGTCACTAAGAAAAACAGCATTAGTATGATTCATAGTCATTAAGCCTCATGCTTGTTTTATCAATGGATTAAATTTTCAGCTTTTGATTAGTGTGTGTGTGTGTGTGTGTGTGTGTGTGTATACATATCGTCAGTTAACAGTAAGTCTCTAGGAATGTAAGATCCAATAACATGTTCAAAGCTAAAATTTCCCCTCCAACAGCTTCTTTCTATTTGTTCCTTATTTTTCTAAAAGGTGCCATTATCCACATCCAATTGCTCAAGCCAGCAACTGGACTTCATCTTGACAAGTTTCTCTCCTTTATCTCCCACATCTACTCTAATGCCAGGATCTATTTATTCTGCCTTCTAAACTGCCTTCTCAGTTCTGTCCACTCATTGATCCCAGAGCCGCCACTTTCATTCAAGTTACCATCATCTGTTACCTGGATTGCCGCAGGGCTTCTTAACTAGCCTTCCTAGATCATTTGTACCTCCTTTCCATATGGCAACAAGAGTCTTATAATAATGCAGAGCTGATCCTAGTCTCTCTCTGCATAAAGCCCATTCATCATGTCTCCTAAGATAAAGTTCAAAGCCCTTAATATTATCTATGAAACCTCATGTGATCTTGCCCCTACTACCTTTTCACTCACCTCCTTGCCTGAGCCACATTGTTTCTGTTCATTTCTTTGAGAACCGGCTACTCAACCATTTCAGAGTCCTGGAACGTGCTGTTCTTCCCTCCCTTCTCTACACTATCTCAGTGTAAAGTCACTTCTTCATACTTCTCAGACTGAGATAGGTCACCTTGATATTCACTTCCATGTCATCCTACATTTTCCCTTTTTTTTTTCTTTTTTTTTTCTCATTTTCCCTTCTTAACACATGTCACCTTGATACTCACTTCCATGTCATCCTACATTTTCCCTTCTTAACACATGTAACTCAGAATTATTTATTCAAAGTCTATCTTTCCCACTCAACAGGTAGATCCAAGGAGGTGAGGATCAAGTTTGAGTTGTTCGTCATTTTATCCTTTTTGACATTATACTTACTTTTGACATTATGACAGAGTTCAAAAAACCCAAATAATTAAAATTTGAACACAAGTGGGTAGTGCTTTTTAAAAATTTGTTTGAAAGTATCATCAACAGTCGTGTTTACTCAGGTTCAAATTAACTTGGCAATGTATGGGTACATATGGAAAGAATCTTCCAGGTGAAGAAATTTCAATATATTGGTAAGCCCTGAACAAGTGGCCTCTTTATGAGAATGTATGTGGAATGTAAAATCTAGAAGAGATTGATTTTCTTGTAGTCATGCTGCATGTATCTAAACACATAAAAGAGGATCCAGTATACTAACTTTACACTCACTGGAAATTTGTAGACAGATTAAGAGCAGCAAAACAGGAAGTAGACACACACACCCCAAAAGTCAAAAAACAAGTCAAATAGATGTCATAAAACCCAAAGCATATGTATCCTCAAAGCCTTCACTCCAACTTTGCTTGCTCTTAATTTGCACATAGTATCAATAAATCTATTTGCTTGGCTTTCTCATTTCTAAGGCCAAAGCCCCAAACAAGAACTGGACAGGGAAAGACGGTTGCAGGAACCCACTGTTCCCAATGGCAGTGTCGGCTGACAGCAGGGTCATCTCGCCCTCCTCCAGACTTTGGTGGGACCTTACTTGTGTGACAGCACTAACCATATTTGCCTAGTGGCATGATTATGCTTTCAAAAAGTCATTTCCCATTCTTGATCATAGGCTCTTAAGGGGAAACCTTGACTTTTTACAAGACTTTCAGAGTATCACACAAAACCATGTCATAGTTGATATTCATAATTAAAATAAACAAAACAACTCTGAGTCATCAAAAGAAAATTGAATTATGTTTAATATTGTTTGAGAAGCCTGGAGTGAAATATTATATTTTAGAAATGTTTTCATACCTAATAATGGAAAGGAGAAGCTTTTCTTCTAAAAGAACTGAATACAAAGTTATTACTTCCATTTTTTAGAGCCACTTATAAACCATGGAGTGTCTCAGAGCTGAAGTTTTACTATTTACTACTCCTAATTCTATTGATGTATAGTTTGCAAACCCTTTAAACAACCTAGCTGAGAGCAACCTATAAGGAAGAGAGGGTAAGTGTTCTCACTTTACAAATAAAAAACCTGAAGCTATAACATAAATTATTACCTCAAGATTACAGCTATTAAGGACCAGAACTTTTAGTCTTTCTGGATACATTTAGCCATAAAAGCAATGTAGCGTTGTGGTAAAATCACAAGCTTTAGTGTCAGAAACATCTAGATTTGTCTTTCTTTTAGTCACATATGAACTGAGTCACAGTGGGCGATGTGCTCAATCTCTTTAGATGAGGGCAAACTGAGCAATTATTAGTCATGTGATATATCAGTTTGGCAAAGTATGAACTGGAACCACAAGGGGGAATCTTTGAGGAATTAGCTAATGAATTCCTTTGGGTTTTGAAGCCAGAGGATCAGGTATTAAACAAAAAGACATTTCCTGGTGACACCAACCCTCTGTGTTTTAGCAGGGTATTTTTCAGTCCATGTGACTCTCAGCTTCTCTGGGTATAACATTGGAATAATGGTAGTACCTATCTGTATCAGTCAGAATAGGTTATGTGCAGTAACGAAGAGTCCCCAAATCTCAATGATTTAAAACAAGATGTATTTCTTACTCACTCATGTCCGTTGTGGGTTGCCCAGTAACTCTTTCACATCATCCTTATATGAGAACCTGGGATGATTGTCTTTTTATTATCTGGAAGGTTGTCATTATGGCATTATGATCATTATGGCAAGGGGAAGGGATCACAGCAAATCACACAAGGGCTCTTAAAGGTTTTTGCCAGGAAGGGACATACATCTCTTCACTCACATTTGACAGACCAAGGTAAGCCACCTCTCTTGCCTAACTTCATGGGGTTGGGAAAATGAAAACCAACAGTGGGCCTGTGAGCCTGGGAAGAGAACTGAAATATTGATGAACAGCCCTAATGATCACCACCTGGCCCTAGTAGGATGTCCAGGAGGGTTAATTTAGTGAATGTAAAACACTAAGTTTAATGCCTGGTACCTTACAAGAACTAAGTAAATGTTAGGGATTGTTATGACTTACATTGGTTACAAACTTTATTCATAATGATGATTTGAACCTTATATCAGCTTGTTACATGTAGTGTGTCTTAGGAAAATAGAATTTTTGAAATAGAGCCCGTGTTTGGAAGAAAAATAGAGCTGCATGACTTCCTAACCTTGCATGAGGGAAATGCCTCAGTGTGCTACACAGACACAGCATCAGGACTCAGCTGACTTAGATGTAACAGTAATCAGTTATTCTTTTCTGTCCAGATGGGAAATTTGTTATTTATAAACTGCTAAATAACAAAGAGGATTGGAATTATACATTTCATGTTATAGAGCCAAGTTCATTATTTTTGAGTGTCCAACCTTGTTTCTGCACATTCCTTTGCACTGTGTTAAGCTGCAAAGCCCTGCTTATGGTTCATAGATTCTTCCAGGTTGATGGTAAGCAAGTCATACTATAGTCAGAGCCATTTAGGCAAAAATAGGTCCTCTTGGTTTTTAGAGTACTCTTTTGTCTTCCTTTTTCCTTGGGAGGAGACATTTCTCTTGCCTTATTTTTTCACTCTTTTCCACTAAACAGGAAAGAATCAGTCATTGGGTCATTGTGGTGGATGGTTGATTGATTACATTTTACCACAAATGACTTCATGTGTTAGTTGGCACTTTGATCTTAAATGTGTTATTCTGGCCTGTGAGCTTCTCTACAGTGAAAACCTGTCATCCTTTAGCCTTGGGTCCCCAATGCCCAGAAGCATCTGGAACTTAGCTGGTCTTCATTAACCGTGAATGAAGGACAGAATGACAGTGCAACAAAGGTACAGTCCCCAATTAAAGGAATTTCAGGCATAAAGAGAGAACAAGGGGACATTTTCTCAGTGCAGGGACACCTGCAATCCTATGCTAATTATCTTTTTCCTTTCTCCTCATTTCTTTCATCCTCATGGCTGGCAGTGACCACTGGGGAAGCAAGCAGGGGTCTCCCAGATCCTACAGCACTGTTGGACATTGTTGCCTCGAGCCATATTTCTCTAATAAGAGCATTTCCTTCCCCACCTCCTTCCATCCCTGAAAAAGCGTCCTGTTTTAGAAGAATACAGTCAGCCGTCCCCTCCCCACTGTTGCATCAGAGTAAAGACTGGGTCTGTTAAGGAAATTCCTCCATCTCAGTGGCTCTCAAACTTCAGTAACATCAGCATCACCTAGAGGGCTTGTGAAAACAGATTTCTGAGCCCATCCCCAGGGTTACTGATGCAGTAGGTGGCAGAGGGCCCATGAATTTGCATTTCTAACAAGCTCAGGGGTTATACCAATGCTGTGTTACTTTGAGCGGCACTACTCCATCTAAATTCTTCTGGTGCTCCTTCCAGAAGGAGCCCAAATCTTCCAGTGCTATTTTCTTTCTAGGTACTGGTTTTGCTTCGTTTTTCATGTTGCTTTTGAACTGGTGGAATGTTCCTAATTATTTATCGTTCTGATATCATAATACTTGTCTTCCCTTTTATGTGTCTACCCAAATGTTGTTTTGATTGTTACGGATTATGAATTCCTATGCACGGGAGCTGTCTCATCCCAGAAGACCTTGTAGAGAGAGAAAACTGAGGGAGTTGCCTGTCCAGCACTTATGAAGGCTGTATTTGGTCAGTAAAGGGATGGTTTCCTTGTAGCAAACATTTGGAGCCTTTAACCAACTATTTAAGAAATTCATGAGGCTTTTTTTTTTTTTAAATTATACTCCTGGTATCTAGCTAGTTAGCTGGTCAGCCTTTTCGAAATCATTAAAAAGGAATTACTTCAGCTATATTGGTAGGAGATAAAATTAATGTGTCTGCAGTTTTGCACAAGGAGTTTTATCATTTAATTGACTGCTTCGAGCTTTAATTTCACGGTATTAGCTCTTAGGTTGATCTTGACATAACAACAGAGTAATTTGACTTTTGAGAATAAAGACACACGTGAGCATGAAGAAATGAAAGTCCAGATTTTAAGTGATTTTCTCTTTGAGATATTTATTAATAGATGAGCAAACTGGAAATTACGTTAGACCATAAAATCATCTCTTTTCCATAAAATCAGCTCTCTTCCAAATGGCTTATCTGGGTATTTTCTTTATGTATATCTTTTCTTTGTGTATATCTCTAGTTACAACAGGGGCATTTGTGTGGCTCAATCAGTACACTATAAACAGCTGTGTACATTTTGGTGTCTGTTCTCCAGCCGTGTGTGTGTGTGTGTGTATGTAAAATATAAATTTTTGAATAAATGAGATTGCTACCACATTGTTCTTTTTATATTCAATTAGCATATTTATTGAACATTTCTTCCTGTCATTAAATGATTTTCTAGATTTCTAAAACTGACTACATGGTATTCCTTTATTTGAGTGTATCATAATTAGTTGATCAAATCATTGTGTTAATATAATTGAAAGGAAAAAAAATCATGTTGTCAAATTACCCTCTGGAAAGAGAGAAAAAGCTTTTGTATAAACACTGCTAACAAATAAAAGCCTTTTGCTGACATTTCCTCAGTTTATACTTCTCATCTGATACTTTAGGTGAAAAGTGAAATCTTTAAGCTGATTGGGTTTTAAAATATTATCTGTAAGTTTAGGGTAACAGGAGTCAGTTTTTCATATTCTTAGTTTTGGAGCTAGATGGTCAAATCTGTAGCAGTAAAAAGATAAAATACCAAAACTTATGCCTCAAAGTAATAAGATATATAAGAAGCTAAATAGATTGAGTGTTGCCATCCGTTACTTGCTTTTGGGGATATTTGATCTTTCTTTTATCTATGTATTGGGTGATGTGGTATTTGGGTATTTGTGGTATTTGGTTTTGGTTTTGGTTTTTTGGTTTGTTTCTTTTTTTGAGGAACTTGATTACTTCCCACATACTATCTTGATAATTTTTATGTAAGTGGTTCTTATAAAGGTTAGAAGCTGAACTCATTTTGTCATCACCAACAATTGCAAGTTATTGAGGGCGTGGCACTATGCCATGCAATTCAGAGATGCACATGATTTCTTTCTTTAAATAAAGTATTTTTCTTTAAATGACACTTTTTTTTTCTATAAATAATGTATTTTTCCTCACTACATCCTAAATTCACGATGGTAAACTCTTCTTTCTCCCCCTCACCTCCTTGTTTTCTCTCAGCATTTCCAATTATGCCTCCTTCCCCTAATCCTATTTCTGTTAACAAGCAATACAATTGAAGGAGAAATCACATGATTTTAAGCTAAACAGATCTGGACTTGAAAGCTTGCTCTTCTAATTCCTGGCTGTGTGGTGTTGAGCAAATTACTTACCTTATCTGAGCCTCAGTGAAATGGTACAGCTTTTCCTCTCTCACAGACTTTTTCTGAAGATTAAATATGATAATATGTATTAAGTTCCTAAAAAAAATCAGAGCTCAATAAACACTAGTACCTTTCTCATTTTTAATTTTTTATTCTTTTCTCAATTTACATCCTCTCCCCCAAAGTTTCCAGATAAATCATTTGAACTTCTTGGCAGTTCTCTTGGAAAGGATTCAGGATAAAACCTTTTCCCTTCTTTCTGGGATTCATTAGTATTAAAAAGTCACCATTTAACTAACATCTACTTCGATCTCAGTAAGTCTGTAGACCTTAGTTTAGTCAACTTTCTTCCATTTAAATCTGAATTAATCCTAAAATGACTTTTTAAGCAGGACATAGTCCTCAACTATTTTATGAGAAGGAATTACTCTCTGAGATCACAGGTCCAGCAGGGGAGCTATGATGGTGACTAGTGTCTCCATCAACCAAGGCTTAAGGATTTTACCACTGAATTCTGTGTTCTGCTTGGGGATTGCTGACAGAAAGTGATACTACTTGGGTCTAAATCTCCAGTCTGACTTCATGCAGGTCCACTTGTGGCTTATCTTCCTTCTGTTTTCTCTGCTGGAAATTCCTCTCTGCCTCTCTGCTTTCCCTCCTCCCTTCTTTTAAGACTGCTTAAGGGTCACCTTCTTAATGAAACCTCTCCTGTTCATTCCCTCCCCCACCCCAAGGTCATTATCTCCTTTTGACCTTCTCTGTGCCCCATGAATACTCCCGTCATTGTGCCTAGAACAGTTCTTAGTACTTGCTTGTCCCCCTGCTCTAGGCGCTCAGCCCAATAAGAGCACAGAGGATGTCAGATTCACTTCGGAGCTTTGGACATAGTCGGTGTTCAACTGGAAGAATTAGGAGTTATTTGATTACTTAATTACTTGATTTCATTATCTTATGCAGATTTTAGGAAGAAAGGATAGTCCTCTTTATCATTCAAAAAGTAATACAAAAATAATCCAGACTCCCTATAAATATATGGTTTAAAGCAAAGGATATTGAAGCCTTACTAAGCTGAGTGATTACTTCAATTCTCTATACCATTTTCATTTTGAAAACACAGCCAGTTCTTCAGGAGGTAATGTCATGGTTACAGAAATTGTATAGTCAGAACTGGAGTTGGAAATCTTGTAAGATAGTTACTTACCTACAAATTGCATGTCTTCTTGAACTCTTAGCTCATTGGTATGAGGGGGATGTTGATAACTACTTTTCATAGTTATTGTGAGGATTTAATGAGCCAATATGAGAAAAAGCCAGCAAATGTTTGGTTAAACTCCAAAAGGATAAAAATAAAATCTGTGGTACAGCATGTAACTACAGCCAATCAAAAAAAAAAAAAAATAGAGTACAGAAGCAAAAATTTACCACTATAACCCTACTAGTATTTGATTTTGATGGAAAAAAAAATCAAGATTGAAGGCATTTTAAAACTCAGATTGAAGTCATGTGAATTTATAGGAAAGCTCACCCTTGGCATAAACTCATCTTAAATAAGCCCCAGGGTTGTTAATGCCTTGAAGAACAGTTCAATGTAAATATACCTTCTTTAGGTTCAGATTAAGCAGGGAAAAGGTACGTATGAGGTAATCCTTGAGTGCAAGGGTGGTCTCCTTCCTGCCCCTCCATCCAGCTCCTGCCATAAGGCCCTGACCAGACATACCCTCACACTGGGATGACTCATGGGTCTCTGTAGACACTGGGCTATGCTACAAACAAAGGATGAAACAGGGTAAATGGAGGGGACAGAACAGAGATTTCACTGCAGAGCATGAAAATTAAATAAAATTCAGTCTTGCTCCATCATCTTTACGAGGAGATAAATATAAATCAGGTTAAGTGGAAGACCACTTCCCGGAGCCCCAGCCCAGTTTCCCCCTCATAATGAATCTGAAGATCTCTGTCCAGACTTGGTGGCTGCATGCTTTATGAGAATAATAATTTTGAAGTTGCCAGATAATCTCCATAAGAAACCCATTTGCATAACTGAATCAAAGTTGGAAGGTGAGAGTAAACAAAGGCTCTCAGCAAGGACTGAGATTTGGGGAAAGAAATCAAGCCACACCCCCTCTGAAAGCCAGAAGGGAGTTGTGTGAATAGGTCAGGATGACCCGGGCACAGAGAAAGCTGATCAATCCTGATAAAAGGTTTGCTTTACAATATACAGCATTATCCTTGAGCATGTTCTAGATTATAAATTGTTTAAAGGCAGGTACCAATTCTTAATTCATGCTTTATGTTGCCTTGCATCCAGTAAATGCAAGCGTTGCCCGGATAGGTAAGAATTGTTTTCTGTGCCTCAAGATTATGATGTACCATAAGTAAATATTTCATTCCTGAATTTCTGGTTTAGTCTGGTTAGTGATTTTCACCATTTCCTATTTTTTTCAAATTCTGCATTTTTGCCTCGAAGGCTACATTACACCTGTTTTTAAATTAGCAAGCCCACCGAATTATCCAAATGTCTATCGGGTTGGTCTACTTTTTAATCTTATTTGATAAGTTACAGCATCCTGTTTTTTGCTCTGTATTTGATTAGAGTCCCAAAATGGAAATGAAATAAAAGCAGTGCACGCTCCTTACAAAAACGTGTATAATTTGGATATGTAGAAAGTGAGCGTTCTGTTAGGTATCCCCCGCAATCCCACTCTTCAAACATAAGCACCGTTAACAGTGAGGTTGCCTCCTGCGTTACTTCAGTGCATATTCAAACACGTCTGTGTGTTTGACATCAACAGGCCTGGACTCTTATTTCTGTTGTAAAATCTCAAAAATATGATGTGAAAAATTTTCTTTATTGGTCTATATCAATCATTTTTGATATCTGCATAATATTCTATTATACAGATGCAGCACAATCTTCTGTTGATGAACCTTTAAGTTATTTCCAATCTGTTGCCATTACTGTAGCACTGAATGCATGATTTTATGTGTACTTCTGCAAGTCTTTCTAAATGATGTCTTCATAGAAGTGAAATGGGGGGTGTGGCAAGAGGAATGGACAGTTAAACTTTGGAAAGTCATTCCCAAATTAACCTCAAAAAAGTACCAATTTGTCCTCTCATTGCCAGCTAATTAGAGTTTATTTTCTTACACTTCGCCAATAAGGAGCATAATCAATCCCTCTTTTTTTCATTTTTGTCAATTAGTAAGTGAAGTTATAACTTTACTTTTGATATTGCTTTAGTTTGCATTTCTCTGCTTGCTACTGAGTTGCCCTTTTCATTTGTTAGCTGGACATTTGTATTTTTTCTTCTGTGAATTGACTATTAATGTCTTTTGTCCATTTTTCTCTTGGATTGCTATCTCTCACAGGAAATTACCAATGAAGCAAACCATTCTAAAGTATAACTGATATTTGAAGCTAAAAATATCTCAGGCATGATCCCCAAATACCCTACCCTTGTAGAAAGTCATAATGTGCCTGTATAATGTTTTTAGAAACACAGTTTTATCCCCTGTTGATGTTAGGTTAGGTCTCTCTTGAATCATTTTTACTGCTAAGCATTCTTTCCAGTCTTTTTCATATTGCTGACATTTCATACAGTCTATCATTCTTCTCAACTTTTCCCTTTTAGCTAATATATTTAGAGTCAGGATTTGTAGAAGATTCAGTCATCCCAGCAACCCCAGGAGGACAATTCCTGTCCTTATATAAATGTTTCTTTAAAAGAAGAGATGAAAAGAAGTAAGGACCTTTAAGGAAGTATATAGGAGTTGTTCATGCTTTCAGATAATTAATGTTTGCACTAATAATCCATAATTTTCTCCCCCAATACTTTTCTCCATCTTGTCCTCCACTTTTCCCACCTTTCCCTCTTCCTTCTTTTCTGCCCTTTGCCCATTTTCTCTGTCTTCCTCTCCCTCAGCAGCTCTGAATCAGTTAATTTTGTCTCCTGGAATTCTAGGTTAAAAGTCTCAGTTAAAACAGGCATTGATTGGTACTTTTTCTTGGGTGAAACAGTAGGCATTCCCATTCAATAGGAGTGAGGCAAGGATGTCCAAGTCATTCCTGTTGTGTACTTGTTTACCTTTGCTCTCTGGGTAGAGGGGGATAGTTAGATAATAGCAATTGTAGGTTTAAAATTGGGAAAGGGGAGGCAAAAATATATCTGGATGACATAATTATATTTCTAGAACTAAGCGAATGAACTGAAAAGTTTTTTATTTAAGTGAGCGAGTTCAGTAAAGTAGCTTAGTACTAAATTAATGTACAAAAATCAGTAGCCTTCCTACATCCAAACAACAATCACTCAAAGATAGAAATGATACTGACAGAAAACACACCAATGTGCAATAGAAACCCAGTGACAAAATGCCCAAGAAATAAAAAGTAACAAAAATTAAGAAAGATCTATGTTTAAAAAAACTATAACATAAAATTAAACTCTTTAGATAAAATGCTGCTGTGGTGCAACTCCAAGTTTCCCTATAGTTATGTAGAAATTTAGCATGATCCCAATAAAAATACTAACCGGATTTAAAAAAATCAAATTCTAAAGTTCGTAGGCAACATAAAATGTGTAACAAGAGACAAGAAACTTTTGGCAAAGGAGAAAGAGAATGGGCTAATCTTATCAGATATTCAAATATGTATTTTAATACAAATGGTAATTAAATCAGTTTGGTTCTGGCAAACTAATAGACTGATTAATGGAACAGAATGGTAAGTCTATTTTTTTTAGAATTTTATTTTATTTATTTTTTTATATAGCAGGTTCTTATTATTTATCCATTTTATACATATTTGTGTATATATGTCAGTCTCTTACTATTGATCCATATGCACATGAGATTTGGTATACAGTACTGATATATGAAAGTAATACATAATGGAAGTAGCATTTCAAACCGAGAAAGGAGTGACTGATTACCTGTGAACAAAGTAGATCCCTATCTCAGTTCTTACACAAAAAGGAATTCCAGATACATCAAAAAATTAAAATGGAAGATAATTGGCATATAAAATTATTAGAAGAAAACATGGGAAAAATTTTAATATAATCTAACATTGAAGAAGGTCTTTCTAATGATTATATGAGGCCATCAATCAACATACTGATAAGGTTAACCACATACAATTGGAATCTTCTGTTTGGTTAAAGATACAATGAAAAAAAGTAAAACTATAAATTGAATATGTTTGCCAGGCATATCACTACCAGAGAGCTGATTTCTTCAGTATATGAACAGCTTGTATAAATCAATTGTGAAAAACCAAATGAGAAAATATTCTCCCCCCTCTCTGGAAATAGCTAGGAGAAATCCAACACTGTGCTTACCTCTGGGAAGGGGAACTAGAGAAAACAGGAGTGGGAGAGACTTCTTCACTTTATACTGTTGGGTTTTTACCTTGAGCACAAGTAATTCCCAAATAGAGAAGATAAGAGAAACACAGACTGGCCAACAAATACTTTTTTTTAAACTGGAAGCCTAAAAATATGTTTTCCTCAATTCCCCTTGCTGCCACTAACCTGTACAAATAGGAGAAGAGAGGGAAGAAAATGAAAATAAAAATAGTTACATGCATCCCCACTGCCTCCTGTATTTTTTTTTTCAATACGTTTACCAATAGTAGAGTTTCTCTAAAGGACCTGTGGCATATGTCCCCTAAATGCTAAGGGACATTTGTATTTCCAAGCTTAATAGGTTCTTTTTAAGTGTGAGTTGTGGACTTTGGTCTTGCCATCCCTCACAAGGCCTCTCTTCATACCACTTTCTATTTTGCCTGAAAGGCAATCCTGCTCAGATTTTACTTAAGGGAAAAAAAAGTAAATTCTCTAGATGGACTTTGAACTATTTCCTAATGTTTTTCTAGGGTTTTAAAAATGCTATGTAGCTTAGAGCTACTGTCAGTTGGAAAACTTTATAAGAAATTTGATGTACTACCGTACTGTTACCGTGGATTAAAAGATGACGTGGCTCACTGCTAATTCAGATGGTGTTTTTGCTCTGGTGAGAGGTGGTTCCTTCTTTACAGTAGAGAAGAAGGTAAAACCTTTTGCATCCTTAACGGTATTGGCACAGCTGTGTTCCATGCAAAACTGACAGACGTATACAAGATATTGGCTAGAAAGTGGAGCAACTGGGATTGAAACTTCCTACTGCCCTCAAGCTTTTCCCCTTGTCCTATAGGAATGTCAGCGTGTGTTTAGATTTTTCCAGACATTTAAAAATCACTGGAAAGGACATTACTACTTTTTAGAGTCTCACTTTCCAATATTGTCTTCAAAAACATGGTCACCCTACCTGTAAGTGAAGTTACAAAATACGCTCTCCTACAGAGGAGAGATCTTTATAAAAAGTCCAATTTGTGATTTTAAATACTTCAGCTCTTTATGCAGGAATATCTCAGCTAATTTCCTGCATCTTAGTAAATTTATGACTTCTTTAGTGATAGCTTCTTTACACCAATTTCAAGTCGACTTCCTGTCAGGAAACAAAGTGAACAGGGAGTGTGACAATCCTTCTAAGGACTTGTCCAGATTTGAAGAATGGGGATCCAGGGCGGGGAGTATATTTCTACTTTGGAGAAAGAGGTTCTGATTTCTTCTGTTCCTGTGGAAAATGTCTCCCACTGGCTCTCAGCAGAGTTTTATCTAACAGCTCATTATGGATCTGTTATTTGGCCTCCTGAAGACTTTTGCATTCCATGGGCTTCCTGGCTTTTAGCCCTTGGAAAGAAATTGTTCCACGTCATTGTTACACAGCTCATAATTGGTTTAGGCCCATATTTTACAGTTTGTCAGGCTGGCAGGTTATGAAAGCGTCAGCAACAAAGAACATATATAGATTTCCAAGTGCATTTTCCATTCCTAGCATTTTCTGCATGTTTAGGAGGTACTTGACCATAGAATGATATTTTATCTTTAATGACTGGGTATCATGCTGCTAATTATCAAAAAATTCTGTATTTCCCTTTAGTTCTAGCATTCATGTGGAAGTAGAGCTATACTAACTATTAAGAAACCGTTCTCTCTATGGTAGGCCAGCAAAGGTCTTCAGAATGTACATAAAATCATAGCTTAAACTTTTTGTCACAAAATTCACATTTTGTAAATTTTCACTTTATGTCACCCTTTCAGCATCTTCTCTAGTTCTCCTATCCCCAACCCATATTCTTCATTTTCAATCTGTTTTATGTCCAGGTGTCCCAATGGAAACAGAATGGTGCTTGCAGAATTCATCAGATTACTCAGGCATATGATTTAATTGCATCACTAAGTAAAAACATCAGATGAACTGGTTTGGGTTTTTCTACCTTGTTTTTATTATTGCTATTATTTTTTGACAGAGACAAGTCTCCAAATCTCAACAAATAGAATGAATTGAAAAGAAAATCATGCTTTATTCTTTCTGTAACATATTTCCCACCTGTCTCTCTCTTACATACACTCAACTC
Organism: Mesoplodon bidens; assembly: GCF_964165515.1. NCBI lineage: Eukaryota > Metazoa > Chordata > Mammalia > Artiodactyla > Ziphiidae > Mesoplodon > Mesoplodon bidens. Next base: position 61,934,238 of record NC_138168.1, read on the forward strand.
TTCTTTGCAACCACCAAATTATTAACGCTTCTGCCACTAAAATACACAGACGCCACTCAGATAGTTTTTGACTCTAAATCCCAGGACAAACTTGCAGTCATAATTTCCTTCCCATATACAGTGACCCATCATTAATTATTTAACTCAATATATTAAAATACATTTTTAGTTTGCCTACCTGAACAATGAAAGGGTTAATAATAATAAACAGTGAAGGGTTAATAGCTATTGTTTATTGAGAAATTACTGTAATCAGCACTATAGTGAACACTTTATATGCTTCATTTTATCCTCAAGAAGACCTTAAAATCAGACACAGCTGACATCACTGATGTAGACCTTAGTTCCCAGACACTGAGCTGTGCTTTGCATTTATCATTTCCTTTGCTTTACAACAACCTTATTGGTACTATCCTCATTTTACAGGTGAGGAAACTGAGGCTCCAAAGGTTGAGCCAGTTTTTCAAGGATGGCTATTAAGTGGTGTGTAGGGATTCAAGTCCCCCCAGGTCTTCTGCCCCAGTGTACTGTATCCTCTGTATTAAAGATGGGTTTTGCCATTTTATACATGAAGGAACTGAGAGGAGAAAAGTTTAAAACAGCATGCCCAAGGTTGCATGGCTATCAAGTGATGAAGCTAGGGTGTGAGCCCCTGTCTTTCTGATTTCAAGGCCCATGTGCAAAACCATTATGCTACACATTAAAAAATGATTTCTACTCTATTCTTATTTTTTAAACTTTAATATGATTGAGCTATCTGTCACCTATAGGCATTTTCTCTTTCAACTCTGGTAAAGATATAGATTAGAAATCCTCCTCTAAAAGTTTAAAATGTCTCTACAGGCAAGAAAGTCCTAAAACTGTTCTAGGTTGAACAGAAAATATTTCCATCTGACACATCTGTGGATACCACATGGGGTTTTAATATAATGCTTTTGTTTGGTCCTGAAGGCATAGATTAATTTTCACTTCCTTTTGGCAGATAGCCTCACTGTCTGGCAACTTTTTAAACCTCGAGATTAGAATAAAAATTCGAAGTATACGTAAGACAATATGAAATATATTTAAAATAATAGGCACACTTCAGCTGAGAAGAGGAAGAAAAACTGTAGGGCGAGGACTCTTGTGAAACAGTGAGGAACGAGAATGACTTAGAATCTGCATGGCAAACTCCTACTGATGCACCAGGTCTCCATGACCTGCTGCTGTTTCTTGGAAGCTTCTCTTGATTCCTCCAGATAGTGTGGAAGAGCATTCTCTAGTATAGCTCCATCAGAGCAATTCATTCATTCTACTTTAAATGTGTACTTTGACTGCTTTCCCACTGGACCCCATACTTTTTGAAATCAAGGATCGGGTGTTATTATCTTTGTGTCCCTAGTTACTAGCATATTTCAGTCATAGTCAAGCCTTCATCAAGGCAGTTCACAGTCAACAAATAAACTTGCTGAGCACTTAACTACACTCCAGGCGCTGAGCGAGGCATTGGAAGATAGCATGAAAAATAATACAAAGAGGAATATCTAACCAAGAATGAACATTGGCCTGGGAGTCTGAAAACTTAAATTCCAATCCTATTCTTTCTGCTAATTCATTGTTAGATCTTAGACAACATTCCTGTTTCTAGCTGGCTAAAAGGAATATCTGGATTCAAAGTCTTCTAAAACTTTCAACTCTGCAAGTCTATTTACTTACCATTACCTTAGATATGAGCATGTGAATGCATTTAGAATCACATCTGGTGTATAACAGGCTCACGTGTGGTCAGAACAGTAGGTCAGTGTGGTTAGAAGAAGACTTAAGTGTACAAGAATAAACTTCCATGGGGCTGTGAATATTAAAAACTTGTATGGATTAGGGCTGTGAAAAGTGAATTCCAGAATGTGCTTAAACTTGTAAAAAGGGTAAAGGAAAACAACAATAAGGCTTTTAGAAGTATAATGAGAGCAAGAATAGGAGACGGTAAACCTGACAGTTAGACGGGATGGTGTAGTGTTGATACGTGATACACAGGCAGAAATCCTCCTAGTCAAGGAGAAAGAGCTTTCAGCTGAAAGGTGTACAATAAACATGGTCCAGAGGGGAGATGAGCCCAAGGTAGACGAGTAGATGTTAAGTGTGCTTGAAAGAATGCAAGAGTCTGCGTCTGTAGTGAGAAAGGTAGCAAATGAAATTGAATTCCTACTGATGACTTCTGAGCTCTACGATGAGTGAGTATGATGGCAAAGGCCTGGAGATAGCCCAACAGGATCCTGGTTTGCACAGGGAAGAAGCAGGTGTGTTGTGCGAAATTTAAGCTGCTGATCTTTATAGCTGTTGCTAGAAAAATTGTAGCTGATTTATGAACACTGAGAATGAAAAACAGGACGATTGATATGTAGCTAAAAGTTAACCCGAACTAAATTTTTTTTTGTTTTGTGTTGTTAACAGAAGAATATCTGTCTTTTAGCTTGGCATTTGACAAAATCATGATATCTCTGGAGAATATGGGAACACAGAGTGTAGCTGACCCTCTTGTTAGGCTAGTTGAATGACGCCCTCAAAAAAATAGCTGCTAATCATTATATTCTTTAGGCCAGGACACATATTTTGAGCCCTATATCTACTACAGTACCAGATATCAGTTTTTACTGATTACATGAATTAACTATGTCCACCTAGGACGAGGTCTCTAGGGGAATACCACAGGGCTTTCTTCAAGTTTCAGGAGTTTGGATGAAGCCTTGGATCCAGAGAGACTGATAAACAAAAACTCTGTGCCCAAGTTGACAAAATGAAATTCAGTGTAGAAAAATTCTTCACTTGGATTTTTGAGGAAATAAGCCCCAGCCCTACCCTATCCAGGATGGCAGAGTAGGGAGGGGAGTCGGGGTGGAGGGTGGTCTCTTCTGAGTCTGCTCCTTCATATGCTGAAGGTGATCTAGACAGATGTGAGAGGCCAGTGCTCACCCAAGGACGGGTCTTCACCCTCATCTGCTCCCCAGGAAATGGAAATGGAAGTCAGTTGGTTCATAGTCACAGTTTTAAAGGCACAAAGCATTCTTTAGGGTCTGGTGTTCGGGCAGAAACAGGAATCAAAATAAGAAAACGGACAGGGAAAGAAGACCTCAAGGAAAAGCAAATTCAGAGCAAATTCAGAGGTCCATCCCCTTCTCAAATTCTGTAAGAGCATACGCTCTGGAGCCACCTCTGAGCTGTGTGACCTTAGGCAAGTCACCTAAACTCTCTGAGCCTCAGCTTTCTCATCTGCAAAATAGAGATCATAATGATCATAATGGTTGTGTCCACCTCCAGAATTGATGTGAGAATAAATATGTTCTTATACCTAAAACCCTTCGAGTGGTGCCTGACTACGAGCACTGTGTGTTAGCCATTATTACGGTTATTGTTATTGTTATTATTAAAACTTAGAAGGATGCTATGATTTGTTACAATAAGAAAACTGTAGTTAATGGGGTCCCTATGCTCCAATCCCTTCACCACCAGCAAAAAAAAGAAAAGTCATACAAGTGTAGGATGGAAGAGATGTGGCTTTGCAGCATAAATAAAGAAGTAGACTTAAGCTGTTTTTGCATATACTGAGCACATTGGACCAAGCTGACATGGCAGTTTGAAGATGCTGAGGCCTGTGCATTCACTGCCTCTCGGTTTTATAGTTTCATTAAGTTTCTTATTGCAAAGCTGCCTTTAGCATCCTCATGTTATTTCCCAATATCAGTCCCTCATTACGGCTTTCGTTTACAAGTTGAGATTCATTTTCCTAAGATGACAACAACTGTGTTTTCCATCTTCCTCCAACTCCATTGAGCGTGAGTGTAGCATTCAAGCATTCGGGAATAACTCTTGCTCCCTCCCAAGACCTGGCCCTCCCCCTCCCTCTCTAGCCTTGCCTGGTTCCCTCCCTCAGTGCTGCGCTGGGTGCCAAAGTCTGGGCAGATTTCTGTTCCCCAGACTTTCTTTTTCTTGACCTTACCCGAAGTGCCATTCACTTGATTTTTTTTACTGTGATAAATGTTAGAATGCTCTTGCCTGCATGAAGCCTGCTGTCAAGGTCCTCCCTGATTGAAACTTTTATTCTAGGTGTTACCACGTTATGTTTTATGTAGGTGTATGAGCCCCTTCGTTAGCTTTCAAGCTCTTTGAAGCAGGGACTGAGTTTGCGCACTTTTGCTTTGCTAACTCAGGGTCAGTTTGGGGTCCTGAATCCCAAGAGAGGCTCACTTAGTGTTGAATTGCCTTGATTGGAATTGAGGGAGGACACTGACACCCACCCTGAGCTTGCCGATCCTTGGGCGTGTTGATGCCCCTGTCCGGCTGGCCAGGGCGGACTGGCTGAAGAAGCTGTGTGAGCCTCCGTCTCCCCCTCATTCTCATCTCGGTTTATAAACTCCTCCAGGAATCTTTCCTCCCTTCATTCACACTCTTAAACGGCCCTTGCTTTTTCTTCCTGTCTCTTCTGACTGACTTTGCTTGCTCACAAAACAGCCCAGTCACTCACTGCACTTTTCCACCTTCTCTCCTCATCTATATTTCTCAAACTATTTTTTTTCTCTTCCAGCCCCTTTTCTTCTATCAGCTTCAGGAATAGAAAGTGGCATCACTAGCAGAAAATGTTTTCCCAAGTTGGGGAGGACTGGGAATGTGTATGGAATGGGAATTCACCGAGGTTGCTTTTAAACCAGATGCGAGTCTTTTGCCCTTGCTTTCATTCTATTCAGAAAGAGTTTAGACAAAATCCTTATCCTGCCATTATGGAAATAATTGAGTTAGATGGCTCCTATGTAATCTAAGCATTTTTTCCAGAGCTTGAAACTGTTTTTGGTTCAAGAAAACGTAGGTTGACGCTAAGCTTTGTTTTAGCCAAGGTTTGGGAAAGGTTCTAAGCTATGGTATGTATACTTTGATAAATTTAGAGCTATGGGTTATAATATGCTTTGTTCTTCCAATATTCAACTACTTTAATCTAACTTACAATTCCAACGAAGGCTGGATTTTCTCACCAGCCAGTTCAGCTAGCTAAAATTCTAGATACCATCCATGACCCTGTTATTTAAGGACAATTCAAAAATCATAAATAGAAATTCAAAAGGAGAGCTTGATTTTGCAAGACAGAATTCGATGCCATGAAGCAACCCTCTCAGAAATTTGCCAGAGACCTTGTGGGTCTTAAAATATTCTCTGTTTCCTACCAGCCAGATTTGGCAGCTTGAGATCTATTCATCACAAATAATGACAAATATTTTACCAAGTCACAAAATGTTGCTTTTTATTTTGGTATTAAATTTTTTCAAATTTTTAACTAGGAAAGTTAATATAGTAATATTTTGATTATATAGCAAATCTCAGGAAAAGTATTACTCCCTTACTAAGCATTTTAGCAAATATCTCTTGACACTAGCTATGTGTAAGTTATGATATTAAATATTTCTGATAATAAAAATGTGGATTGAACTTGACGTTTGACCACAAGAAGTGGAAGAACAAAGACATTATAATATGGTGAGTGCCATAGAACACTTGCTAAAATGCTCTGAGGAATGAACTCGTGTGGGAGTTTGCTTAGAGAGTCACAGAAGGCTTTATAAAGGAAGTGGAATATCAGCTTCAGTGATTAGCCAGCTGATAATATGTGAAATATGTGAAAAGGGGGATCTAGACAGATGAAACATTATTAACGGAGTCTCAGAAATAGTATAGTATGGAGTACAGGCAATATGGTTGTGTTTTAGTTTTTGTAAATGAAAGAGAGCAGTTGGAGATGAAGCTAAATTCAGTAGTTGAATTCATGGGTTTGAAATCTCAGATTAAAACTTTGGTAGGTAGTGGAGAATATTTTATCCATTCTTCCACTCTTTAAACAACTTCAGAGCTGTATTTTAGGATAACTAATCTGCCCTCAGTGCATAAGCTTGATTGTGGAGGAAGAGAAATGGAGTTTGGAAGACCAGTTAGGAAGTTATTATAATGGTCTAGTAAGAGTTCATAAGACCTGCACTAGGCTGGAAAGAGCAGGATTGGAATGAAGGAGTAGAATTGAGAGACATTCTATAGTGAACATTTCTAGGAGTTAGAACCTGATTGGAAGATGAGAGGAAGAAGGAAGGGAGGAGTTAAAGATAACTATGGAGAGTCAAGCCTGAGAACTGAGAGCATTGAAAAAGTCAGACAAGTCAAGTAGTACGGGTAGAAGATGAGTCCAGCTCTGTGTGTTGTGGGATGGAAGGTGAGTTCAGCTTTGCTAGAGGAGCACGAATGTACATATATATGTCCCCAATGGAGAGCTGGAAATGTGAAATTGAAACTCAGGCTACAGTTTGAAATACAGACTTGGGACTCATTAGCTTAAAGGAAATGGTGGAAAGTGTGGGAGGGAAAATGAATACCAAGGGGGAGCATAAAGAGAAGATGGCCAAGGACAGGACACTGGAGGGAAGGTGGTCTACTTTTAGGCAAAAGAGGATGAGCCAAAATCGAAATAGTCAGTGAAGTCAGGGAAGAGCCAGAAGACTTAGTATCATAAATAGCTGGACAAGAGAGAGTTTCAAGAAAGGAAGGGTCATGTAATATCCATGGAAAGAGAGAAGTGAGGAAGATGAGAATTGAGCAGGAGAAATTAAACGTGGTAGGTAAGAGTTCATTGGTGACTTTCACAAGAATGGTCTTAGAACTGTGAGTTGCTGGAATGTATTCTATTTGTAAATCTAGAGTTTGTTTGGGGCCTATTAAGTGTTCTGGATTTTTCTGTTTCTTTAAAATAACAGATAATGAAGGATGATGTATGTGTGTGTGTGTGAGAGAGAGAGAGACAGAGACAGAGAATATGTGCATCTTGTGACCAAGGAACTGTTTTATATAATAAGCGATAAAATTATTTAAGTAAAATATACCTTGAGCTCACATTTCATTAATAATAGAAACACTAATTCAGCCAAAAAAGGAAATCTCCAGAATTTTACATTAGTCAATAAACAAAACTTCTACCCAAATTAAAGACTTATTCCTCGGCCCCATTGCATTACATGAAACAATAACAACAACAATATACAGGTTAGCCAAAATGTTCGTTCAGGTTTTTCCACAACATCTTATATAAACAATTGCTGAACTGCTGTGCATACCTCAGAACATACTTAGATCGTCGTCTTTTTCTCTTCTTTTCAGAATAGAAGACTGAACTATGATAGCAACTGGTGGAGTGATAACTGGCCTGGCCGCCTTGAAGAGGCAAGACTCTGCCAGATCGCAGCATCATGTCAACCTCAGCCCGTCACCTGCTGCCCAGGAGAAGAAACCGGTCAGGCGTCGACCTCGGGCCGACGTCGTGGTTGTTCGTGGCAAAATCCGGCTTTATTCCCCATCTGGTTTCTTCCTCATTTTAGGAGTCCTTATCTCCATTGCAGGAATCGCAATGGCAGTCCTTGGATATTGGCCTCAAAAAGAACGTTTTCTCGATGCTGAGACGACATTGTCAACAAACGAAACTCAGGTCATCCGGAGCCAAGGTGGTGTGGTAGTTCGCTTCTTTGAGCAGCATTTGCATTCTGATAACATGAAAATGCTTGGACCTTTCACAATGGGGATTGGCATTTTCATTTTCATCTGTGCTAATGCCATTCTTCACGAGAACCGTGACAAAGAAACAAAAGTCATACATATGAGGGATATCTATTCCACAGTCATCGACATCCACACGCTAAGAATCAAGGAGCAAAAGCATATGAATGGCATCTACCCTGGTTTAATGGGGGAAACGGAAGTCAAACAGAATGGGAACTCCTGTGCCTCGAGACTGGCAGCAAATACCATTGCTTCTTTTTCAGGTTTTAGGAGCAGTTTTCGGATGGACAGCTCTGTTGAGGAGGACGAGCTGGTGAGAAATGAAAGTAAGAGTTTTGGACATCTTATGCCACCTTTGCTCTCTGCCAGCTCTAACTCTGTTTGTGGCCTCTATCCACCTCCTTCCCAGACAACTGATGATAAGACCAGTGGCCCTAAGAAATGTGAAACCAAGTCAATTGTGTCATCGTCCATCAGTACTTTTACATTGCCTGTGATCAAACTTAATAATTGCGTTATTGATGAGCCCAGTATAGATAACATCACTGAGGATGCTGATAACCTCAAAAGTAGGTCGAGGAATTTGTCAATGGACTCCCTTATGGTCCCTTTGCCCAATACTAGTCAGTCCTTCCAGCCAGTCAGTATGATGCTCCCAAGGAATAATTCCGTTGGGGAGTCACTGTCAAGTCAGTACAAGTTCTCTGTGGCCCTTGGACCTGGGGCTGGACAGCTCTTGTCTCCTGGGGATGCTAGAAGACAGTTTGGGTCCAACACATCCTTGCATTTGCTCTCGTCACACTCGAAATCCTTAGACTTAGACCGGGGTCGCTCCACCTTAACCGTTCAGGCAGAACAACGGAAACATCCAAGTTGGCCTCGGTTGGATCGAAGCAACAGCAAAGGATACATGAAACTAGAGAACAAAGAGGACCCGATGGAGAGGCTGCTTGTACCCCAAGCTGCAATCAAGAAAGACTTTACCAATAAGGAGAAGCTTCTTATGATTTCAAGATCTCACAATAATTTGAGTTTTGAACATGATGAGTTTTTGAGTAACAACTTGAAGCGGGGAACTTCTGAAACAAGGTTTTAATGTTGAAAAAATATCTTATTTTACAAGGCTATATATTCTAAGCCTATTTTCACCAGTGTTCCCTTGTTAAAGCCTTGATTATAAGCCTTTTTAATCAAATGGTTTGTGGTGTATTAGACCTGGCTGCTTAATTCTGTAATGGAGATGGTTATATGTTTGGATTACTTAGGATTGCAGTACTCTATATTACTAGATATGAAGTTATTTTTTTCTGTTCCCTTGAAAGCATGGGCTCTTTCATTAATCCGAATACAAAATACTTCCATCCAAATAAAAGTTCCTATTCTTTACTTTAAAGTTCTTTCACTGATGGTCATATTCATAGAGCAAAGTGTCCAGTTTAGAAAAGGCAGGGTACCAAAGTGTAGACTAGAAGTGCCAAATTCAATGCAAATCTTAGGTGTCATTTTCTGAAAAATTGCTTTTATATAGGATTGGTTAAATTATTTAAAAGGAAAAAGGTCTAGCTTCTGTGCAAGCTAAATAATGTGAATTGGTTAAATTGGCTTAGTTCTGAGTAGCTAATTGACAAGAATTGGTTGAGTTTGGTTGTGACTAGTACTCTGAGCTCTAGGTAGGTACTATTTTTTTCAATATCAGTTCTATTTTAGTGATATTTTATTAAGAAACCATGTATTCAAGAGCCATGGCTGAGAATGCCAGATATTCTTAGGGGTAAATATCAAAATGATCAGCTATAACTTTAGATATTCAGAATAAAAATTTCTTTGCAACTGACTTGAAAAATGAATGAACCAAGTTAGTGTTTAGAAGTGCTATCTTGAAATAATTATATATATGAAGAAAAGATTGACTAATGAATAAAAATACATACTAGTTAATGCTAACTAGTTTCAGTACCTTTTCCTAGCTGTCTCTCTTATCATCTAATATGCACTCACTCCCACATCCTTGTTTTCCCCCAATATTTTTTAGATCCTGTTATTTGGAAGATAATCAGCTAACCTTGACATTTCTTTTATCTTTGCATATCACTAAGTTGGTGGTTGAAGAAAATTTAGTCCTTGATACATTGCCTTGAAATTTACCTTATGCTAGAAAGCCTTATGATAACTCCAAAGACTTTCTTACGGTGTAATAAATATTTTCGATTGTGGTTCTCAGTTATTGAAGATAATAAATATTAAAATGGATTTTCCATCAGAAAATTTTCATGTTTTCCATTAAGGTAACCTAATTTTAAAAAATTGTTTAACGGAATACTCAGGAAATTTTACAAGTTTTTCCCAATGCATACACATTTCTGAACATCAGTATTGCAGTTGTTATGGAAGAGGAGAAGGAAGATATCTTTGTATTTGTAGCTCCCCACAATTCCACCTTGTATTAGCATCACGAGCTTCCTTGGACTGAGGCACAGTGTTACTTATTAGAACATCAAGCCTGTGTATTGTAATGGAGTGGGCTTAATATTTTATGATAAAGCATTTAATAAACCTCCAGTCTTAATACAAGTGTGTGTTCTTCATACATTTCTATTATTTTTTGAATAAAATATATTTCTGTTCAAAGTACCATTTTTCAAACTTTCAGATACATTCTACTGAAGGTGCTTCATACCGTAGCATCTGCATTGGGTGGTCTGGATTTTTTATTTTGCTTCTATTAGGTTAAAGAACTAGGTCAATCCACCTGTTGTATTAAGCTATTTTCATACTTTGTTATTTGGATGTGATGGTTAATTTTATGTGTCAAGTTGACTGGGCTAAGGGATGTCCAGATTTCTAGGTGTGTCTGTTAGGGTGTCTCCCGAAGAGACTAGCATTTCAATTGGTAGACTGAGTAAAGATAATTGCCCTCACCGATGCAGGTGGATCTAATCCAATCTACTGAAGGACTGAACGGGACAAAAAGGCAGAGGAAGGATGAATTCCCTCCCTCTGCTTGAGCTGGGGCATCCATTTTCTCCTGCCCTAGGACATCAGTGCTCCTGGTCCACAGGCCTTTGGACTCAGACTGGGACTTAACGCCATTGGCTCCCTTGGTTTTTTGGTCTTTGAGTTTGGGCTAGAACTACCACTTGCTTTCCTGGGCCTCTCTAGCTTGCAGGCAGATGGCAGATAGTAGGATTTCTTGGCTCCAGAGCCAATCCTTCAAAATAAATATGTGTGTGTGTATGTGTCTGTATATATATATATATATATATATATATATATGATCTTCTATTGGTTTAGTTTCTCTGGAGAACCCTGACTAATACACTTAGGATGATTTTCACTTAAAATTTCATTGACTTTCAGGAAAATAACCAGATACATAGCATCCAGCAAATGTCAGTGATACTCCCAGATCTGAAAACAATGGCTCACAACACCCCTGATGTGACAAATGACTAAAGCCATATAATTTGTTCAGCTCACCCCTGAAAGAGCTCTAGCAATTTGAAGAGGATTAAACAGCATGGGTCTTGGAAGATTTGAATAAAGGAATTGGGAGCTCAAAGCAGAGATTTCTGTTCAGCCTCCACTCCATCAAAAAGCCTGAGTTTTTACTTACCAGACAAACCAACTTTATTAAACAATAAATAATTTTCTTATTTTAAATTAATCAAAGACGTGTTGCTAAGTAAAATTTTAGATGAATATGAAATAGCTGATGTCGCCATATTGACTTCATGTAATTCCACCCCAAAGCAATGGAACCTAGAATTTTAGTTAGACTGTATTTTGTACATTTCCCTTAGGCTTTTATAAATATTGCAGATTACTTATAAACTCCATTTCTTCCTCTGGGAAACCCCAGGAATCTGGACAATGAACTAGCTGCCTCTAGTCCAAAGAGTTTCTAAGGCCTGTGGTCTATCTGGGGTATATTAGTTTGCTCAGGCTACCATACAAAATACCACAGATTGGGTGGCTTAAAAAATAGAAATTTATTTTCTCACAGGTCTGAAGTGCAAGATCAAGGTATTTGGCTTGTCCTGAGGCCTGTCTCCTTGGCTTGCAGAAGCTACTCTCTCACTGTGTGTCTCTGGTATATATTTGCCTTATGACCACACCAGTCATGTTGGATTCAGGACCTACCCTAGAGGCCTTATTTCACCTGAATTACCTTTTAAAAGGCGCTATCTCCAAATCGGGTTACATTCTGAGGTACAGGGGGTTAGGATTTAAACAACGAATTTGAGGTTGTGCCCATCACATGAGGTATGCCCTTGAGAAGCAGGAAAGCTGCGTGTTCTTAGCCTGGATTAGGTGACAAGAGCACAGTATGCCCCCAATGGCTTTGCCACCCTAGCTGTGTAGCCTTGAATAAATCACTTCATCTCTGCATTTCAATTAACTCAATTTCAATTAATTTCTTAATTTCAAGCCTTCGTTCCTCAAGTGGGAAATGAGATGAGTAAGAACATAAATTATAAAGTCCTTTCTAACTCTAAAACCCCGGGTTCTTTGTGCCCTGGGATGAAGATCCATTGCTATAGATTAAATGGTTTGATGCTCATAGGGGATCAAGGATGGTGCCTGCGTGGACCCATAGCGAACACTCAACATATGTGAGCTATTACTGTCTGAAAGTGTCACTTAAGAGCTCTTCAAGCTTCACACTGCCCCCACCCTACCCCCCAAGTGTACCCCCTAGGGTAGGGTGAATAAAATACTCTAAAAGTGTCCATGTCCCATATGGCAAAATGGACTTGCAACTCTAAGTTAAAGATCTTAAAGTGCGGGGAGATTATCCTGGATTATTCAGGTGGGCCCAGTGTAATCACAAAAGTCCTTGTAAGAAGGAAGCAGAGGAGACGATGATGTGACCCAAGCAGCTAGAGAATGGAAGGCCAAGATCCTGGCTTTAAAGATGGAGGGAGGAGCCATGAGCCGAGAAATACAAGGAAGGAAGCTCTAGAAGCTGGTAAAACCAAGGAAATGGATTCTGCCCTCAGTGCCTCTCTAGGAACCAACCCTGCTGGTTGACCTTGACTTTAGCGCAGTGAAAATGATTTTGGACTTGTGACCTCTGGAACTGTAAGAGAAGAAATATATGTCGTTTTAATCCACTATTTTTGTGTAATTTGTTACAGCAGTCATAATGAACTAATATTTTCCCCCAGCCCAGATGAACTGCTTCAGGCCCATGAGCCAGTAGTCAGCAGACTCATAAGCAGGGTCAAAAGTGTCTATACTAGGTGATGGCAGGTGGCCCAAAGCAGAATGTATGGTCAATTTTAGATTTACGTTAACACTGATAATCTTAAAGTAAGTACAATCATTTAAACAAAAGTGGTAGAGTTTTTTGAAGCAGGAAATACTGATTTTGATACATAATAAAAAATAGAAAACCGTATAGTTGGCTTAGAAGTAACCATCGATTATAAAAGCTTTCAGGCTGAAATTAGTGTTTCCATCTATATAATTTTAGAAGAAACAGTGGTAATCAGTAAAAATCATTAAAAAAAACATTTTTAGCACAAGTTTTTATCAAAGTGGATATTATGCCAGCATTTAACAATTTACTAGATGAAGATAAGTTTTTAGCTACTTGTTTTAGCAGTTCAAATTTAACCCTTTTTAATCATTACAGGAACATACTATGAATAACTAAAAGAAGTAAAATAGGTTCTTAAAAAAATCTGCCAGTTTACCAAAATTTTACTTATAGCATTTTAAATATTAAAATGTTGGCCTGCCCGGTGGTATATATTCAACTGCTATGGTATTTAGATTGTTCAAATATCTTAATCATTTGTTCCTTAAGCAGGAACCGTAAGAGCCATACACAGATTGTTCTGTCTCTTACTTTCAATGAATTGCCCTGTTACCCTTCCCCCACCTTATATGTAATCCTGTTTTAGACCTTATGTCAATAATAGGGTACATAAACTTGATATAGGATCCCCATCTGGTGATTTAAGTCCTTTGTGATCTGAATTCAAACTGAAATAATTCAGTTGGTTTCTCTCTATATGCTCTTTCTCCTAGGATGATGGCACCAGGGAAAAAAGGCCTACTTCACTGAAGTGCCTTTTACTCAATAGTTGATGTCATCTTGAAATAGTCATTTAAAAATCAAAGAATGAAATATTGCCATTTGCAGCAACATGGATGAACCTAGAGAATATCATACTAAGTGAAGTAAGTCAGAGAAAGGCAAATGTTATATGATATCACTTATATGTGAAATCTATTAATTTATTTACAAAAGAGAAACAGACACACAGACATAGAAAACAAACTTATGGTTACCAACGGGGAAGGCAGGGAGGACAAATTAGGGGTTTGGGATTAACAGATACTACTATATATAAAATAAACAAGGACCTACTGTATAACACTGGGAACTATATTCAGTATCTTGTAATAACCTATAATGGAAAAGAATCTGAAAAAATATACATATATATCTGAATCACTTTGCTGTACACCTGAAACTAACACAATATTGTAAATGAACTATACTTCAATTAAAAATTTTTTAATAATAAAAATCAGGTCTACCCAAGAATTAGGCTCATTAACATGACAGAATTAGGTCACTCAACCTTTATATGTTAATATAAGTCAATTCCTATTCTTGAAACACATCTCTGGTAAACTTATTTACATTTATGTTTGTTATTTGCTGACAGTATAAGAAAAGAGATAATAAGTCATAAAGAAGATATAGGAAACCTCTGCACTTAGGATCTTGTCATTCTCACGTCAGTTTGGCTATCCCCACAGTCTTAAACTTTATGTATACTCTTTCTATTGTTTCCCTCTGCTACTGGTTGATCCAGCACTTGTTTTATACCAGAAATGATTAAGAAAATTACCTTTATTTTTGTCTCTTCCCCTATTAATTCACCATTTAATAGTTTGAGACTTCTAATAATTCTCTAGTTCTTTCACATCACTGTGTCTCCAGGATCATGTATACTCTACAAATTAAATGTAGAGATTCTGTTGGCAGTGCAATGGTTTACAATCTAGACAAGGTCACAATATTTGTGGTACAAATGATAGAATACTTGCTAATAGAAACATGACAATCTGGAATCAAGAAGCAATGAGGACATACGAGCTGACACACAGTGGAACACACAAGGTCATGGCAGAGGCAAGACTTGAATCCAGGACTGTTGATTCCCAGTATCACCATCAATTTAAACCAAACCAAACTTTTTGAAAAAAAATTTTTAAAAAACATACATTCAAAATCCAATGAATAGATTTTGGGTTTATTAGGACTGGTAAAGAGAAAAGTATCTAAAATTTCAGGCAGAAAGTGTAGTTTGAATGCTTCATCACATCTTAGAAGTTCATGTGAGGTCATGGGGTGATATCCTAGGAGCTGACGTTAGAGAAGGCACAGAGTTTGGAACAAGAATTTTCAATACTTATTTTATAGCTTGATTTCCTGTGTTTGATTTATTAACTATGCAACTCTGCCATGAAAATTATAGCAGTATGCCCTTCTGAGCCATTATATTATCTTTGAACAAGATCTATGGAACTAAAATTAGTCATTTGCACCCATATCCAATAAACCACATGTACTAGATGGAAGGCAGGAAGGCAAGGAGGAGGGAAAGAAGAAGTGTGGGATTTGAGAGCAAGAGAAGAGAATGCCATATGGTTTTTCTGTTTTGTTTTGTTTTTTTTTCTGCTTACTGAAAACGCATGCCCAGCAAAAGGCATTCCATTTATACTTTATTTTGGAATAAAACCAAGCTTATAATTTTTTTTTTTCTTTGTGGTACGTGGGCCTCTCACTGTTGTGGCCTCTCCCGTTGTGGAGCACAGGCTCTGGACGCACAGGGTCAGCGGCCATGGCTCATGGGCCCAGCCTCTCCGCAGTATGTGGGATATTCCCAGACCGGGGCACGAACCCGTGTCCCCTGCATCGGCAGGCAGACTCTCAACCACTGTGCCACCAGGGAAGCCCCAAGCTTATAATTTTTAATCACCAAAGCAGTGAGAACATATTCTTAGTTGATTTTAAATACATTTTCGTAGACATTAACAGTGTTTATTATACAGCTCATTTGAATCAGTCACCCTCAGGTTTAGGGAATTAATCATTAACTTGAGGTTGTAAACTAATGAATCATCAATAATTCAAAGCTGTTGGGAGATTATTATTTTTAAAAATGAAATCACTCTTTTCTGCCCTCAGATATTTTGTGTTCATTAGGTATATATTTTTCCCTAAAGCATTTCCAAATTCCAAATGTGTTACCTTGTGTTATCAGTTACAATGTTAATAATCTGAGAAGTCACATTAACTTTCCAGCCAGTTAGTTGAAGAGTTAAGGAAATGTCTTTCAAAGGCTCTTGCATTTTATGAGTTCGCTATTATAGTCTATTACTATGTCAGGGCATTAAGAGGGCATATGAGCAAAAAATATGGAAGACATTTAGAACCTGGGTAATATTCAATATAGGCTATAAATAATTGTCCTGTACAGTGTAGCATGCTCCTTATCATTTAACAGAGAGGGAAAAAAATTATGAAGTAATCTAAGTGAAATATATTCACTTTGGTGTGTGAATACTACATTGTATTTTATATTGGCTAAGAAAATATTCAGCAGCTTACAAAATAAATTTAATGTAAACCATTCTTTTCTTACTCTAGAGTCCTGGCAATATATACACTAAGAAATTCTGACACAAATTTATTGTATATTTATAAAATTATACCAAAAGGGTCTAGTCCTACAAGTATAGCCTGCTTTCAAGTATTTAATTATTTAGTGTTTAATCTGTGGATTATTCATACTCTTCTCTTTCAACTTTTTAAATTTATTTGTATATTTTATAATTTACTTTCATTAACACAATGTTATGGTTATGTTCTCTTTGGGTGATGGGTTAAAGGAAAGGTAACATTGAGTACTGACCATTCTGCAACATAATGATAACACTGCCATGGGTTCACAGTGGAAGCAAAGGAAGAAAATCTGAGAAGGTGCTACAGTGGGGTATTCAAATTATGTATTTTACATTTTTTTATTTTTGTTCTTTCACTTCTGTTGCCACAGTCTACCAAGAGTTGACTCTTGGTCAGAATGGAGGTTATTGTCAATTCAGGTATGTCATTGAATTATTTGTATATTGGAAGGTTCAGGAAATTCTGGAACTGATTTTAACAAATTCTTTGTAGACTCTTTTCTCAATATTTCTATTCTTCTAGACTTCAGAGTTTATTCATCAAGATGCATCAGAGTCTTGCACAATGCGGGTACATACTGGGCTCCCAGTGGATACTGAGAGAATTAATTTACTTTTTGTTCATGGTGAAAAATATAGGCTGTATTTCATTGCCCTACACTTATGGATGGGTCAGTTCCCAAAAGACCTTATGATAAGAAAGGGAGAACGTATGTGGCTGGTTATAAAATTTTAAGTTTTACTAGAATGTAAGGCATGGACTGGCCTATAAACCAATTGCTGGAAGATAAAGAAGGAATTAATGCAGTGGTACTCTTGGTCTTTTGATCCTAGAATGAATAAGGAAAGTAATTTCAAAAGCTGTGTATATATTTTTTAAAACATGGAACATATCAATAGAAAACTATTTTTGTAATGCAAAAGCAATTCAGTACCTGTAGATTTGGTCAGTGGCCTTTCTGAAACATTAACTTTGTATTATCTTTGTGTCCCATATACCTGCCTTTTAATTTTAATGCCCAAGCCCTATTTGAAATAAAGCAGTTATTTCCATTTCATCAATGAAGCTGTTACCCAGGTATACATAATGTTTCAATTTCATGAATTTATCTGTCAAAATGATCATCTGCGGCTAGTGTTTCTAGAGAGTCGGAGGTTACAATCCATTTACCAAGGTCTTGTGATTGGTATAGCACATTTTCCTCATTCTCCAGTCTCCCAGGAATTCCAACATTACCTGAGCATGCAAATTACCTTCATTTCATAGATGTAAACCTGAAATAGAAACTTGCTCTTAATGAAATTTTATACCTATGAGCTAACAGCAGATACCAGAAGAGAGGGAAAATAGAAATTTAAGATGTAAATATCCACTCTTCCAAGTTGAGAAGGAATCCAGATGTTATTCATTTTATTAAATAGATAAAGAAATAGATTTTTAAAAGACACTTAAGACTTTTATACACACTCATGGGATGCTGTTGATGGCATTGGGAACCAGCTATGAGAGTTGAACTATCCTTAACACCCTGAAGGAATATCAAAAAGAAGGTAATGCTCTCTGGGAAGAAACAACTTGAGGTATACTTTGAAGGATTTGTATGAATCAAGGAAATAGTTCAAGGGCAACCTTTTAGAGGGAAATACCTCCAAGGTTAAGACCCAGAACCAGGGAGAAGTAAAGCCTGCAAGACACGTGGCCTGTCTGGAGCACTGAGTTTAAAATGGAGAGAACAGAAGGTAAGTTGCAAAGGAACACGGAGTTCACATTCACAGTAACTTCAAAAGCCAGGCCAGAAACTGGTTCCTAGACTCATGGTAAGACTTCCTAAGCATAAGAGGAATACATCAAGGGAGGTTTTCTAGATATATATGCTTAATGGTGATCTGCAGAGTGGTTTGGGAAATATTGGAAGGAAGGAAAGAGTAGTTGGGACCTGGATCAAGGTAGTAACAAGGAAAATGGGGAAATATTGATTCTCAGTCATTGTCTTACTAATTTACCAGCCTCATTTGTCTGTTTTTCTCTCCCTCATCTTTGGTTTCTTGGACAACATATCCTCCTGATTTTTTTTTTTCTGCTTTGCTAGTCCCTTCTTCTCAGTCTCCATGGCTGGTCTTTCCCTTTCTTCACTAACATGGGAGTGTTCTAGGGCCCATTCCTTGGTTTTCCTCTCTTCTGGATCTGCCCTCACTCACTTGGTGATCAGATGGCTTTTTAAACCATCTCATGCCCATGACTTCCAAACTCTCCCTTTTATTCAGACTCTTGTCTTTTCCACTTGGCTGTCTACTAGACAAATGAAATTTAACATATCAAAATTGAGCTCCCATCTTTCTCTCTAAACCTGGTCTATCTGTAGTCATCCCCTTCTCAGTTGATGGTGACTCCCTCATTCTATTTGCTTAGCCCCAAAACCTTAACATCATCATTGACTCTAGTTTTTATTTCATTACACACACCCAATATTTCAGCAAATGCTGTAGGCTCTGCCCTCAACATATAAAATCCAAATATTTCTTACCCACCTCCACTGTTTACTTCATCATCTTATCTTATCTGGAATTCTGAAATACCCACATAACTGGTCTTCCTACTTCCATCCTGGAGTGTAGTCTATTCACAACATGGCAGCTGGATTAGTCATGTCACTTGTCTTCTCATGCCCTGCCATGGCTTCCCAGCCCTGGCAGGACCTACATAATCTGTCCCTTGTTACACCTCCAGTCTCATCTATTACTACCTGCCTCACTCAGCTCCACCCACTCACTTTCCTTCCTGATCATTGAACACAACAAGCATTTGCCCATCTCAAGGCTTTCCACGGTGTGTGCCTTTTGCCTAGAATGCTATTCCTTCAATAACTGCCCCTGCCAGAGATCAAGTGGCATGACATGCCTGGGGCTTCCTTGAGCCACTTCTTCATTTCAGAGCCTGAGTTAAGTATTTATGGTTTACTCTTTTCTCATGCTCTCTTTCTTCCCCTGTCCCCACTAG
This sequence comes from Mesoplodon bidens, assembly GCF_964165515.1. Classification (NCBI taxonomy): domain Eukaryota; kingdom Metazoa; phylum Chordata; class Mammalia; order Artiodactyla; family Ziphiidae; genus Mesoplodon; species Mesoplodon bidens. The sequence goes on from NC_138168.1 coordinate 61,953,502, forward strand.
GCATAGCTTGAATTTGCATCTGGGTCCTGACTCATTTGGACAATGGATGCTGATTCCTACCAGAGCTGTCTTCCGCATCTCTCTCTCTTGCTCTTCTTGCCAGTTACTATATTCCCTGTTTATTTAGTCTCTCATTCGTGTCTAGGTTTTTTCTTTTGATTTGACACCCCAAGCTACTGCTTCACCTTTGCTTTCAGGACTTTCTTCAACTATTATTCATACATTTAAAATTATTTGCATGGCATTACTGGTTATGGAAAGAATCTGCAGTCATTATTTTTAAAAAACACACACATTCCAACAAAATGGAACTGTAAAACTTAGAAAGTGAAATATCTCCCATGATTGCACTCTTGGATAGCCACAGTAACAATCACTTCTAGAGAGCCCAGGGTGCACTAGGCATTGTGTTAAGTGCTATAAAAACAAAGCAAAATAAGACATTGCCTGTCCTTCAAGGAGTTTACAAGCTCAAATAACCAAGTTCCCCTTTACTGCATGGGAATAGCCACTGTGCTATAACCTTTAGCCCACACCTTGCTCTGGGCACTACCAGATGGTATCTACCACCCACTCTGTAGATACCCGTGCTAGTCCTGCAGATACACAGAACCGCCTGCTGACAGCAAGAGGGATGAGGAGGTGGAAACGATGGGCTTAGGGTGAAGAGGCTGGATGAGGCCAGGAAGACCAAAGTCAAACAGTTTTGAAAAGACTGCTTCTGAGGGCTTCCCTGGTAGTGCAGTGGTTGAGAGTCCACCTGCCGATGCAGGGGACACGGGTTCATGCCCCGGTCCAGGAAGATCCCGCATGCCATGGAGCGGCTGGGCCCGTGAGCCATGGCTGCTGACCCTGTGCATCCAGAGCCTGTGCTCTGCAACGGGAGAGGCCACAACAGTGAGAGGCCCACATACCGCAAAAAAAAAAAAAAAAAGACTGTTTCTGAGATGATCCAGAAACTGAAAAATTATTGTCAAGTCACCTATATTTGAATGGATTTGAGTATATTTTAAGTTTCTTTCTTTCTCAGTGACAGATCTTCTCAGAACTTTAAAAATCATTATTTAAAAAAAAGTCCCTTAAGCCGAAACAAAGTCTTCTCAAAACAGAAATAGACTCACAGACTTAGAGAACGAACTTATGGTAAGGAGTTGAGGATTGACACGTGTGCACTGCTATGCTTAGAGTGGATAACCAACAAGGACCAACTACTGTATGGCACAGGGAACCCTGCTCGATATTATGTAACAACCTAAATGGGAGGAGAATTTGAAAAAGAATAGTTACTTGTATATGTATAACTGAATCACTTTGCTGTATATCAGCATTGTTAATCAACTATACTCCAATATAAAATAAAAAGTTAAAAAAAAAAACAACCTGAGGAGCAGAGAGGCACATAGTCTTAACTACACTTGAAAAAGCATCCAGGCAAGGAGGGGTACTTGACCCAACCCAAAGGGGTCCTAGGAAATTTTTAACAAACATATGTCTGTTTGCAAGTCAGTCTTTGCTACTCTCCTCTTCCTACCTCTACACGTGGCTCTTTAGAACAACATCCTCCATCCTCTGTGCTTCCAAGAGGAAAAGATCTAAAATGATAATTCATGCTCATTAACTGATAAATTGATTACACTTTGATTTTTAGCCTTTTTATCTCTAACTGCGGAATGAATGTCTTTGTTCTCCAGTAAATTATCCCAGTCTTTGCAAGAAGTTGGGGAGGAGGGAAATAATACTTCTGCAGGCTCTACTCTTCTTGAAACTTCTTTCCCAAGAAGGGAAAACCAGGGCTGGCTTAGCTGTCAGAGAACTTTTCCAGGAATTGCTGGGAGTGGAGGAGCTGAAGTCCCAGATCACCTGTTTTTCTAGGACCTAGAACCAGTCTTCATTCCCTCCATACCAGCCCCTCCCCCAACTCCTCCTCATCTCTTCTCTGCCTGAATTTGGATTCCATTCTATCTTCTTATCCCTTTGCCTTATTTTCTCCTCCAACTTCCTACCCCTCTATTCCAAGTCTCCTGAGCATATGATTTATGGTTTTCATTACCACTACAGACTGATCGAAGCCAATGTGGGCACAAATAACCATGAAGTTCTGGGTCTGAAAATTAAACTGACAAAGGCAGATTAACAGGAGAAAAACATAGAAATTTTATTAAATTTTTACATGTACATGGGAACCTTCCCAAGAGAATGAAGACTCCTGAAGAAGTGACCAGAGCAGGACGATTTTATAGCCCTTTTAGACAAAGAAACAATAAATATGAGAAGAATTGACAAGACAAAGGGGTTTGGGCTGGGGATAGTAAATGATGAAGTAACAAAGTTTGTTCATACAGCCTTCTCAGCCCTACGCTCCCTATCCGTGGGGACATGTAGGGAACATAAGAATGTCCCTATCCTTCCAGATACAGAGAGGGTGCCTTTCGCATGGGACATTTATCTCCTGCTTTCAGGGAAAAAAATATGAGTGGAGGGTATCAGAGTGACCTTCCTGCTTCTGCCGTTTTCTAAATTTCTTAATCTTAAGATATTCAATATGCCGAGGTGCCATATTTTGGGGTAGCGTGTCCTGAACCCCCTCAATATTCTCCATGACAGTTTCACTCAAGGCAGACATGACAACAGTCTAAATAAGGGGTTCTCAAACTTTTGGGGCTCAGGAACCTTTATATTCTTAAAATTTATTGAAGACTGCAAAGAGATTTTGTTTATGTATCTTATATCTATGGGTATTTATTGCATTGGAAGATAAAACTGAAAACTTAAAAAAATATAAACACACCTTCCTCTAGCTGCCAGAGCAATGATGTTTTCACATATCATGGAGACTCTGGAAAACTCCACTGTATACCCATCAAGGAATGAGAGTGAGAAAAGCAAACAGAACATTTTTATTAAAAAAATAATTCTGACCTCATGCACCTCTTTCAAGCCTTCTGGGCCCCCAGACGTCCCTGAACCGTACTTTCAGAATCACTCTTCTACAGTGACGATCCAGTTATTCAAAAAGGAACAGATGCAACCAGACTCTTCTGAACCTATATCTTGGATGTAGGGCAATTTAAGAATAAAATCCTCAGGCACCATCCCTATGGGTAAAAGATGAAGAATGAAATAAAACAGATCTCAGGACTTTAAAACCTGTTCATAAATGTGTAGGAATAACTCCAAAACATTTCAGCCAATCAACTTGTCTTGAATACCACAGATTTCACAAGCAGAAGCCCATCTCTCACAGTCATTTTGCTTTTAGAAAGCCACTGATTTTAACAATGGAAACTCATTTCTAACATCATAATACTAATTAGCAAAGTCTCTGTTGCTCAGTGATTGAAAAAACAAAAAGGTAAAGGTCTCACCCCAACTACCGCTACCTCTGAATTATCTTGGAGCAAGTCCCAGACATACCATTTCTTCTGTAAATGTTTCAGCATTTAGCCCTAAAGGAGTCTTCTCTCATCTTAATTTAATCACAACATCATTATCACGCCAAAGAGTGTAACAAGAATTTCTTAACATTATCAAATACTCACTTGGTATTAAAATTTCTCCAACTGTTTCATACTTTTTTTTCCCTGTCAGTTTCTTCATATCAGGATTCAAATAAAGTCCACACCTTACCATTGATTAATATATCTTAAGTCTCTTTTAATTTTTAGATTTCTCCTCCTTTTTTTTTCCTCTTGCAATTTCTTTGTTGAAGGAAACAAAGTATTTTTCCTATATCATTTTCCACATTCTGGATTTAGCTGATTGCATCCCTCTGGTGTTATTTGACATGTTTCACTGCCCCATATGTCCTGTGTATGGGTTGCCTGATCAGTGAGGTTTTTGGCAGAACATTTTATAGATGGTATTGTGTACTTTCCACTGGATACCCTTAAGGAGGCACATGAAATCCATGGACTCTTTTTGTAAATTGAAATAACAGGAAATATCTGTAAATGGTCTCTGCTCCCAGTTCCTGGCACAGGGCTCCTGAAACACTTGTTATTTCCTAAGTAATAAGAACACTTACGAGCATCTTTTGTTCTAATGAGGCATCTCTGGGTGGGCTCATGTATGACTCCTGTGTGGGGACTGGTCACCAGAAAGACCAAGCCATGATTAGAAGCTTGGAACTTTCAGCCCCAATCCCTATCCTCCAGAGAGGAAAGAGGGAGCTGAAAAGGACTTAATAATTGATCATGCATACATGAGGAAGCCTCCATAAAATCCCAGTCGTAGGGGGTTCAGAGCTTCCATGTTGGTTGAACACATCCACACCAGGAAGGTGACATGCCCCAACTCCAGAGGGACAGAAGCACCTGAGCTCAGGACCCTCCCAGACCTCTTCCTATGTATCTCTTCATCTGGCTGTTCATCTATGTCTTTTATCATATCCCTTAAAAAACTGGTAAGCTTGAGTGTTTCCCTGAGTTCTGTGAGCCACTCTAGCAAATTAATCAAACCCAAGGAGGGTCTTTGGAACCCTTGATCTATAGCTGGTTGGTCAGAAGCACAGGTGAACCTGAGCTTGTGACTGGCATCTGAAGTGTGTGTGTGCAGGAGCAGGGGGTCTTGTAGGACTGAGCCATTACCTGTAGGATCTATCTCCAGGTAGATACCATCAGAATTGACTTAAATTGTAGGACACCCAGCTGAGGTTGCAGACAATTGCTTGTCATGGGGAAAAACCTTCACATATTTGGTGACCAGAAGTGAAGTGTTTGTGTGAGTAGTAATGGTAGACTCTCAGGGGAGAGAAACACAGTAGGGAAGAACTGGGTTTTTCCTTACACAGAAAGGAAAAAAAGCTGAGTTTTTCCAAACTAGCAATGTTACAATTAAGTGGGCTGTTAAAATTGGATTGTGTAGGAATTGAGAAATAATCTTTATTGAATTAAACCTCTGCAATTTCTCAGATTTTCTGCTACAGAAACCATGTTATTCCTCAATATTAATACACCTAAGGTAATATCACTTCATCCAGGAGGAAGTATTATAAATTATAAACATCTCAACAATCACCTTTGACATTATCAATTTTTAATAATATTTTAATAATGTAACCCTCTTTATGTGAAAAACACAACTATTTCTATAATTATTTCTCTCTCTGATACTTAAATTTCTGAGAGAAATATGTAACTGAAACAATATCTTTGTTGATAATGACTTTATGGTCTTTTAAAACCAGGACAGTCTAATCTTCAACCAACCATGCCTGGTGACAAAGATTTTTTTGTTGTCTTGACATTCCGTTAAGAACTCTTTTGTGTACACAATAATAATTTCTCCCTGTCCAATAATGGACTTTCTTGATAACATCTTAGTGTATTTGATGGTTTTGGCAAAGCTCTCTCCATCAGGGCAATCTCTGTAAAAGCCACAAACTTTTAAAACCTCAAAGTTCATAATAATCTAGATTCACCTGATTCTCAAAAGATGAGGATGCATAGCAAAAAGAAAAACATAATAGGAAAAAAATGCTTGAGAGTTTTCCTGTATGAGGTGGACTTTCTTTTCTGCACCCGGACTGAGTCATTCAACACCCCCTACATTTGAATGAGAAAAAAGTTTTTCAGTAAATTGAAATATAACTGTTTACCAGGAGACTTCTTTACTCACAGAGAACAAAACTTGATAATACTTACATGGTCTGGAAAAGAGGATTTGGGCTCATGGGCCTTTATAAAAGTGTTTGCTGCTCTTTATTTGATCATGATCAATTTGACCAGAAATGATGTTATTGTAGCCTCCACTGTTAGCCCTATGGGTATTAGTCATCTCCAAGGTGATCTCAGTTTCCATGACAACTGCAATATTTACTTTTTCACTATAGCACTAGCTGGTCTCCAGTGGTTGGAAGGGCAGAGTAATCCTGCAACGTTAAGTCTCAGTCATAAGTTTCTCATTGCTCATATTAGAAAGCCAGTTCACTTCCAAGTATTATTACTAATCTGAATTCAGATAAGTGAATTACAAAGGTGTTCTGAGACAACTCTGTCCTTCAGTTCCACGTTATCAGGCTTTAAGGTCCAAAGGGTTTTTGCTGACTAAAGAAGCTCCTGGTATTTGCATCCAAATTTTCATGATAACTTTAAACACACATAATGTATCACTCTCATATATATATGGAAGTAGACTGAGGAGGTCTAGGTATAACTCTCTCAAGGAAAAAGAAAATAAATATTAAGTATAACTTGATATATTCTTCAAAACAGAGATATCAATAAAGCCCAACGGACATTGAATTAAAGTTTCTGAATTTTGTTAAAATTAATAAAATTCAAGAGTGAATTGTAAATGAGAAAAATTCTCCGATCTTTCCTGTCTTCTCCAGAAGTCATAAATATTGTATCAGTTATCAAAATTTTCCTAGAAAGAGTTTCCAGAACAATGAAATCGAGCAGGCTGTCTTACACCTAGATGGACTCAAAGGTGGAAGAAAGTCTTTTCTGAAAGATGGTCTGGGGCAAAATTATATGTTCTTGGTCCCTTGAATTAACAGTGTCGGTATTCCTGTCACATTTCTTCAAGTTCTTTTCATCCTGTGTGTCTTCTAAAATATATGATTAACCTGTTAGACTAATACATTTTAAAATGATAGTTCTCCTAGGATTTTAAAAAAATCATGCCATGGAAGCATCTTCCACCATGATCATGCACAAAATTGGCCCCATCTTTTTCCCTGCCAAAGATCAGAATGGTACTGCAGAATGGCACACTGCCCTCTTAGAAACCCGTTTTATCGTCTCTGGGATAGGAGGTGGGGAAAACTGCAGCGGGGGCAGAGAGGGGTAAGTGTAAGGACAGAGAGTGAAGTCATTAAGATTCAGTCACTTTATGGGGTCTCATTGCTGTGTGCACTGGGACTCCTATCCTGTCCTCTAACGAGCTCTGTCTCTGCTAAGTTCAGAAGTGTCCATGCCTGGTGCCTGGTGGCTGCAGAGGAGACGAGGGTTAGGGAAAGTGAGCACCCAGAAGAGGGTCTTTACACAACACGTGCTCAGAGGACAGGCTGCAATAAAATGGAAGGAAAAACTTTAGTCCAGCCAAAGGGCACAGCTTTAAACAAAGAGCTCTTAAATTGGGAGATTGGGGTTGACATATACACGCTACTATATATAAAATAGATAACTAATAAGAACCTACTGTATAGCACAAGAACTCTACTCAGTACTCTGTAATGACCTATATGGGGAAAGAATCTTAAAAAAGAGTGGATAGAACTTCACTGGTGGTGCAGTGGTTAAGAATCTGCCTGCCAATGCAGGGGACACACGTTCGAGCCCTGGTCTGGGAAGGTTCCACCTGCCGCAGAGCAACTAAGCCCATGTGCCACAACTACTGAGCCTGCGTGCTAGAGCCCACAAGCCACAACTACTGAGCCCAAGTGCCACAACTACTGAAGCCTGTGCGCCTAGAGCCCGTGCTCTGCAACAAGAGAAGCCACTGCAATGAGCAGACTGCGCACCGCAATGAAGAGTAGTCCCTGCTCTCCACAACTAGAGAAAGCCCGTGCACAGCAACAAAGACCCAAAGCAGCCAAAAATAAATAAATAAATAAATTTTAAAAAAGAGTGGATATATGCATATGTATAACTGATTCACTTTTCAGAGCACAACACTGTAAATCAACTATACTGCCATAAAAAAATTTTTAAAAGAAAAGTGACCACAAACAACTAGCTTAAAAAACAAAACAAAACAAAAACTCAAAACAAACAAACAGAAAGAAATAGTGAACAATCTCAAAATTCAAACTTTTGAACTTTTTCTACTGTATTCCTTAACTCAGACACAGTGGACATCTCCAGATATGAAAATAGGACCATGCAAAATGAATCCCATCCCGAGTCCCTGCTCCTTCCTCCAAAATTGGAAACTCAACAATTAAGTGATTCTCTCTCTCTTTCAGTGCTTCCAATATAAGTGGGGGGGGGCAATAAAATACTGCCAGCATTGGGACACAGTAATTAGGTCTGCTTCTCTGTGATGTTTTTATGCTCCTATTACGGAAAATCCCTGTAGAATCTCAGACTGATTTCAAAGACTGCTGTCATCATGATAAAAAGAATCATTTGAATTAGACATGAATGTAATTAGCTCAGTTCTCTTACAGGGAACACTGTACCTTTGAAGTGGCTATTCAGAGAGTGGACACTCCCGGAGGGAAGTCTTTGCAGTAGACAAGATGGATGTGATTCTTTAAAAGCACATTATTTTATGAAACCAACTCCAGAGTCTGGGTTCCTAGTGGTGGCTGCTTTCTATTGGATGCAAGGAAATTGGGGCTTCCTGAAATCGCTCTTTCAGGATGTGTGTGCGTGTGTGCAGAAAACGAGTCACTTCCTGTGTGGAAGCCAAGTTCTGCCTCCTTTATTTCTCTTCCACTTTGAGCATTTTTCTCCTTGTGTAACTGGCAGGTCTCTGTCCCAAACATGGAAGCACAAATATACTTAACTGATGTTGGAGTGAAGAGCTCACACAGCACAGGACACAAGGGCCTTGGAATGAAAGCTCACCCTCCCCACCGACTGGCACTTTGCACAGGAAAACAGGTGTTAGTGGCTCACTTAGATTCATATCCTCCCCAATGATAGTTGTAAGTGCACCAACCTGAAGTGGCAAGAGACCCTGAAGTAAATACTAGAAAAGCCCTCAATTGCAGCATTTTGGATTTGCAGGTGGCTTACAGCCTGAAGCAAGATAAGAAGGAGCAATCATTGGGTGGCCCTGTTCCTTGGCAGCTCTGTCTGCGGCCTCAGACCAGTGCTGGCCCTCTCGGGGTGTGTCTTACTGTAAAGGCACAATATGTTTTGAAGACAAATATAGCTCAGTTTTAGGTTCTGATTGACATTCCCTACATGACCTGAGGAGATGGAATTTGGGGGACGGCAAGCAGTATACCAGGTAATACAGTGTGCCAGCAACTGGAAAAGTCACATTGGCTTAGGTCCTGCCTCTCAAGGTACCAGTTTTCCAGACCAGGTGAGACGGGAGAGCAAACACAAAGGAAGTAAAAGATGACAGAATCATGGAGGCACAAAATAGAACAATATAGATAAATCCTAATGTTAATAATACACTTGATCGGACATTAAAATCCTACTGTCTGATCCGATACCACGTGTTCCCTCTCTGGCTCGTGTTTAAAATACAGCCAAGCTTGCTGACACTTCTCTCCAGGCACTCAGCTCTGACAGCCGCCTCCCTTTCAGCCCTCACCTCTCTCCCACACGGTGACCAGTGACTGACAGCCTCCTCTGGGGTCTCTGCAGAGCTCTAGAGACTCAGCCTTCCCTGCGGGGATGCAAAGCTAGAAAATTCACTTGGGATCATCCTCCTCGCTCCCTTTTATTTTTAAGTGAGTGAATTCAGACGAAAGAGAATGTCTTAGAGGGGAAAAGAAGGCACAGAAGGGAGTATCCAGCAGAAGGGTGGAGCATAGAAAAATAAATCGGATGCCTCTGGACTTGGTCAAGGGCTCCAGCCCACGTGGGCAGCAGCCTCTTGCGCCACGGTCTCTGAGATGCCCGGTCTTGCTGACTCCATCTGCATTCCTCCTGTCTCCATCTCACCCCCGGGACCACTCTGATCCTTCATCCCACCACCCACCTCCATCTCGGCAGGCAGATATGATGCAGATAACATAGAACCCAAATTGTAAACCAAATCAAAAGCCATGCTCGATCTATAGAAGCCTGTGAACCTCTGTCCCCTAGAGGGTGTTTTCTAAGTCCAATTCTTTGGAATCTAGGCAGCCCATCCTGCAGGAGTAAGAGCATGGGTTTGAGAAGAGAGGTCTGCATGTAGGCCATGGTTCTACCTCTAAACTGGAGTTTTCTCATCTGCCAAGGGGAATAATAAGAGTGCCTGCCTCCTAGGGCTGTTGAGAAGATTAAACGCGATAACGCCCATTAAATACGTAGTAAATGCATTACAAATGTTAGCTGTGGTTATTGGCAGAGTTAGCCGTAAGCAAAAATGGAAGGCAGGCTCTGTTAATTTTTAGAGTCTTTTTGTTCTACTTTCAGTTCTCCCACATCTTAGTGGGCAGCTTCCATCTTCCAAAGCCCAGAGGAATGTCTGTAGACACATTCCCTGTAATCACCACAGCCAGGACTCATAACGTAAGCCCCTTTCCAAGTTAACCAGGAACATAGCACCCAGCCCCCCATGAATCAAAGAATGTTAAGACTGAGGTTACCTCCACAAAAGTATCTTAAGAGATTGTCTAGCTAAAAAAAAATTAATTTTTATTCAAAACTCAGAAAACATCTCATCCCTCATCTAGATATAAATGTCTATTTACCTCCCTCTATGCACTGTGCTAAAACTAAGCGGGGGCTTCCCTGGTGGCACAGTGGTTGAGAGTCCGCCTGTCGATGCAGGGGACACGGGTTCGGGCCCGGGTCCGGGAAGATCCCACATGCCGCGGAGCGGCTGGGCCCGTGAGCCATGGCCGCTGAGCCTGCGCGTCCAGAGCCTGTGCTCTGCAACGGGAGAGGCCACAACAGTGAGAGGCCCACGTACCGCAAAAACAAAACAAAACAAAACAAAACCACTAACTGGTACTAAGTTTTAAAGAGTTTTGTCTACCAGGTAATATGTTTGCATAGTAACAGAGGATTTCCTCACCCAAACTTACATAAACGTCCAGTGGTAGGATTTGCAGGCTTTGCTGACCAACTAGAGAAGAAGGGACATTGATTAGTGTAGTAAGGAATGTCAGAGCCAGGTACATGACTGCATTTTATTTTGGAAAATATTATGTTAAGGGACTCTGCAAGGGTTAGTTATGATATCAACAAGCCCTCACCTTGAGACATGGACATGTTTTCTTAAACAAAATTCTGTATTTAAAGGAAATTCATTAAAATGGTTTTACTTACGGCCCATGTATTATTGAATTATCAAAACAAATCCCTATTTCAAATATTAGTGAAGACGATGGTTTGCAAATTTCATGTATATAAGAATTTCTTAGGACACTCATCAAACATACACAGGCTACCATCCCAGTGATTCTGGAATGGTCTCTGGGACTCTGTATTTTAATGAGCACACCAGGTGTTTCTGATGCAGGTAAGTTAGAAAAATGTCTTGGGAAAAACTGCTGTCGACACATTCTATGTACAGTCATTCTCCATTGGAGGTGAATTTGGCCCCAGGGAACATTTGACAAGGTCTAGAGATATTTTTGATTGTCACATCTTGGTGGGGTGGGGAGCGGTGCTACCGGCATCTAGTGAGTGCAGGTCAAAGATGCTACCACATATGCTACAGTGCACAGGACCACTCTCTGCAACAAAGAATTATCTGATTCAAAATGATAATGGTACTGAGGTTGAGAAAACCTGCCCTATAACCACACTGACCTTGGCAGGCTTGGGTCCCAAACTCTGAACATTCTGCCTTTAGTTCCAGGTTCCCCACACGTCAAGCCTGGTATTGGTGACTGCTCACCACTCACCCCCTCCCTTGTCCGCTCAGTCTCAGGAGTTTACTATAGAGCATTTTGACAACCTGGGTACCAAGATTTAGGATGGAAAATGCCGACTCGTCTCTGACCCTTTGGAGGCAATTAGACTCAGAGGCTTGAAGGACGATGGGCTTGCTCTGTGGCCACTCCTGAGTCATCACTGCAGTTGTCAGACACAGTCACGCTGGAGAGATTTCTCTGTGAATTTCAACTCCGATTACAGTTCGGAAACAGTGGAGTTGGAATCAAAGTAGATGATCGAAAAGCATGGTTAAGCTAGAAAACTGTGGCGGCTTTGCTGACCAATTACGTCCGCCTCATTTCAGTTCAACAAAGGGTTCTGTGCCAGGCAAAGTGTAAGACAGAGGGAAAGACTGAAAATTGGATAAGACCGTCCCTTCCTCAAGGGGACACAGCCTCAGCGCCCTCTGCCTTTCTTCTCTCTGCTGTGTACTTTCTCCCTCACCCACCTGAAAAGCCCTTCCTTATGACTGACTTCAATTTATTGGCTGCTTAGGATCTAAGAAGCTAAAAGGACCTGAAGAGACCAATCTAGAAGTCCCAGAAAAGACAACAGAACAATATCCCTCATTATAGAAAGGTTCTGGTAATTTATCATTTACAAAGAAACAGCCTTCAATGGGGCTATTAAATACTGACACTCTCTATATAAGAACTATCTCAGTTAATGCCTCTAATTTGTAGACAGTGTTTGCAAGTGAGGTTACTCTGCTTGCTTAGGTGGAATAGCCATAGGACTTGAGTTTCACTGGGAAAAAGATGCAAAAGACATTAAACTGTAACATACTGGAGTCAGAGTAAGAACAATAACACCTGCCAGCCCACTCAGACCTTACCAATATACCCAGGAACCACCCAGCTGGCTATGCAGAAGGTACAAAAACTCCATGACATTTTCTTCAGAAAGAAAAGTTGTTCAAGGAAACCCTATCCACTCCCCTTTCACTCACATCATTTACTCTCCTTTGCAGTCTTTTGAAAAGCTACCTCATATTGCTGGGCTCTAAGTTCAGGATAGAGGCTTACTTCCCACGGCAAGAGAGGCAGTCCATGGAAGACACCCACGGAGCTTCAACAGTAGACGATATCCTTTTCCTTGAGCTGGGGGGCAGATATTTGAGGTAGTGTAATGCATCAATCTTTAAATATTTGTGACCTGTATTCCTTGGGATATGTAAACTATTTCACTGTAATGAAAAACAAAAATTTCTAAGGTAATTCTTACAGTCGTCCAGATGTACATTCTGTATTGTTTCTCCAACTTTCATCGCTCTTCTCTGCTTCTTCCAAACTCCTATTCCTCTGAACTCCTATTTCCTCCTGAACTCTCTGTCTGTCTTTCTCAATCCTGTATCTCCACCTGCCACTTCCTCCCACTGCCTCCTCTTCCCGTCTGGCTCCATGTCCCATTTCTGCAAAACCTCCTACTCTTTCTTCCCACAGCCTGGACATCTGTGAGGAGGGAGGGGCTGGTGTGAGCAGGCAGTCAGGTTAATTCTAGACCAAAATCTTCAGTTTGAGATTGCCCACATGGTCCCCCAATCCTCAGATGTTTTCATAGCTATGCTTCTTTAAAAGTGTTCATTATTTAACTTTCTGCACCAAGGATTTGAGATTAATTACCAAAATACATAGACTATAGAAAGATTGAATGAACAGTTGAGAGAATCAGAACAAAGTTCCCACCACTTTGTCACGCTGGGTTTGTATTACATTGTTCTGTTATCATCTTAATTAAGCTGCAACTGTATTTCTTAGAATCCCCATCCTTAGATGGTTCCAGGTTAGAATTGGCCAAAAGAGAACCTTGTATAAGATAACGGGAGGCAGGATGTAGCAGCAGCCTTCCCCTCTGGATGTTGTATGGTCAGAGGTGCCAGTTGGTTCTAGTTTCAACTCACTCTCCTCTGTTTCTCTGTCAACCATCCTACCTGACTTCTCACTGTTGACCAACAGTAGCCCAAGCCTATCTCCAGACACCTGCTGTGTCTAGACTTCTCTGCTGGCTCTGTCTGTGCCTGCTTGGCTTCTCAAATTAACTGGTCAGGCACTGTGTTGATCCTTCAGCTACCTACCATCACTTCCCCAGCACCCTCTCCCTCCCCACAATTGTAAAAGGTCTAATTCCTGTAGTAAATCTATTGTCCCCTAATTCTTAGAGGTTTGGCTCCTTGGATAGACACAGTGAGAACAGTGATCAGGATCAAAAAGATGATACAGATCAGACATTGTCTGTGAAGCATTGACTGTGGCACAGTAGAGGTAATCTAGTCCACTAATCTCATTTACAGATGAGAATATGAAACCCTGAGACATTAAATTACAATCATCATCCATCGAGGTCACAACTATACTGGCAGACATGGCAATAGGACCCAGCTACTGACTTGTAGAGTTTCAATTTTTTTTTTAACAGTGACTACTGTCATATTTTATATTACTGACTATTAAATCAGTTTGCTTAAAAAAAGAAAGAAGAAGGAATGATGTGTCAAAGCAGGAATTAGGAGACTTCCCTGGTGGTCCAGTTGTTAAGACTTCGCCTTCCAGTGCAGGGGGTGCAAGTTCGATCCCTGGTTGGGGAGCTAAGATCTCACATGCCTCACGGCCAAAAACCAAAACATAAAACAGAAGCGATATTGTAACGAATTCAATAAAGACTTTAAAAATGGTCCACATCAAAAAGAAAAAAATCTAAAAAAAGAGCAGGAATTAGTACTTTGACACTGCTTGGATCATTCTTTTAGAAAATAGAGAACTGTTATGATGATTTTGTTTAATAACTAACAGGAAGCTAGACGGTATATCATACAGATGCTGAATTTCATTTCTTAAAAAAAATCAATAAAAAAGGTTTTAGAATGAAAAAATTTGTGAGCATATGAGAACCTCAAAATTGATCCTGAATCTACAGTTACTATGGCAACATTACTTAGAAAAATTGTATGTATTAATTTTGTAGTTCATTGAAGATATTAGCATCTTTAATATTTAAAAATACAGTCTCAAGATGTTCCTGTTTATATATTTATATATATATTATATATGGCTGTGAAGCCATCTGGTCCTGGACTTTTGTTTTTTGGAAGATTTTTAATCACAGTTTCAATTTCATTACTTGTGATTGGTCTGTTCATATTTTCTATTTCTTCCTGGTTCAGTCTTGGAAGGTTATACCCTTCTAAGAATTTATCCATTTCTTCCAGGTTGCCCATTTTATTGGCATAGAGTTGCTTGTAGTAGTCTCTTAGGATGCTTTGTATTTCTGCCGTGTCTGTTGTAACTTCTCCTTTTTCATTTCTAATTTTATTGATTTGAATCCTCTCCCTCTTTTTCTTGATGAGTCTGGTTAATTTTTTTATCAATTTTGTTTATCTTCTCAAAGAACCAGCTTTTAGTTTTCTTGATCTTTGCTCTTGTTTTCTTTGTTTCTATTTCATTTATTTCTGCTCTGTTCTTTATGAATTATTCCTTCTGCTAACTTTGAGTTTTGTTTGTTCTTCTTTCTTTAGTTCCTTTAGGTGTAAGGTTAGATTGTTTATTTGAGCTTTTTCTTGTTCCTTGAGGTAGGCTTGTATTGCTATAAACTTCCCTCTTAGAACTGCTTTTGCAGCATCCCATACTGTTTATATTTTTAAACAAGTAGATATGTAGTCTATGGAGTATATTTTTGCTGTCATTAAGATAGACACACAAACACTGGAATCTCCCCAGTTCCATGTTCGAAATTTTCCCTCCTAAAATCTAATTTACATTGATGAAAATATAAACAGAATATGTGTTGATTGAAACAGCAGTAGTTGCATGAAATTATTTTCCAGGTATGAAAGAAAAGAAAGACAGAGATAGTGTAAACCACTCTTTCTACAGCTCCTGGGTAAAATGTGGAGCCCAACAGTTCTACATGCTAGTTAATGGGGCTGATCTTCAGGTGGCTCATGGTGGGAGAGGGGGCTCTGGCTACCAGCCCCTCTGTGTCACTCACTAACTGGGTAACCCTGGGAAAATCACATCATCACCACTCTAATCTGTTTCCTAATCTGCAAAAAAGAGAGGACATCTGGATAATCTCTGAAGCACCCTTCTCTCTGTAAGTCTCATTTTTGTGTTGTGCCAAGACATAGAATGGTGGTATAACTGAATTTTTTAAAATTGAAGTATAGTTTACAATGTAATGTTAGTTTCAGGTGTACAACACACTGATTCATATATATATATATGTATATATATGTATATATACATATATATATATATATGTTCTTTTTCAGATTATTTTCTCTTATAGGTTATTACAGAATATTGAGTAGAGTTCCCTGTGCTATACAGTAGGTCCTTGCTGGTTATCTGTTTTATATATAGTAGGGTGTATATGTTAATCCCAACCTCTTAATTTTCCTTCCCTCACCTTTTCCCTTTGGTAACCATAAGTTTGTTTTCTATGTCTGTGAGTCTCCTTCTGTTTTGTAAATAAGTTCCTTTGTATCTTTTCTTCTTTTAGATTCCACATACAAATGATATCATATGATATTTGTCTTTCTCTGTCTGATTTACTTCACTTAGTATGATAATCTCTAGGTCCATCCATGTTGCTGCAAATGGCATTATTTCATTCTGAAATTTTATTAGGGCTATTGTACTGGTATAGATATACTCTTTGCTAATTCATATAATTATATTTCTGACAAATTTCTAGATACTTTGGCAATCATTATCAAAAATTGACTTTTTCCAGGCATCTATGATGGAGGCAGGATTGACCACCAGATCAGCCTTTGGTCTAAGAAAAACTTAGCTCCATCTCAGATAATATAGATTTTTTTCAACTCAAGTACCTAAAACTCCCTCTAAAGCACTTCTGGAGCATGCTGATGCACATGCTATGGCTTGGCTACCCAGAGCCATTCACAACTCCTGCCCCTTCCTTTTTTCCTCTACCACGAGAATCCAGAAAGCCACAACACCCACCTGTCCAGGCTTTCTTATGTCTGAACTGACAGTATGATCTAGTTCTGGCAAGTGAAATTCGGACAGAAATCACTGAGAAGAGCTTTCAAAACACATTAGAGAAGAGACAGGCAAGCTGGCATTCTCCTCTGCCCGTTGGCTCACCAGCCTCCCACCTGAGATCTGGACCCAAAACTGAGAGGTGCAGTAGTCCTCCCGCCACCATGAGGCCAAGGCCACATGCTAAGGAAGGGGAAGCAGTCAGTAAGAATCTGAGCCTTGATGGCACCTCTGAGCTGTTATCTGAATTAATGCACCCCAGACTCCTTTTTGGGGAGAACAAAGTCCTGATTTGTAGAAGCTTTCACTGTGCTGTTGCTTGTAGCCAAACACAGTCTAACTAGTACACATGGGCTCTGTGGACAGTGTTAAAATAGGGTCTAACTTGCATGGCTTAAAGTGGAGAAAGGTGACCAATAAGTTTGGGTGACCAATAAGTTTGGACTGCTACACCTCAGTGCCATCATCCACAGTTACAGATTTTTACATATATGTAGTGAGAGCAAGAAGAGTCACAAACAGAACTGCAGAGAGAATACTGCTGCTTTGTAGAGAAGATGAGGAGCAAAGCCTCAAGAGAAGTGGAGGGAAACAATGATGAGGCTCATCCTGAGAGAGGTGAGGAAGTTAGTCCTGCTCTTCCTTCTCTTCCGTGAGGACTGCACCTAAAACAGCAGAACAACTGGAGGAATGTCTGTTTTTGAATTGTTAAAGGGAAATACAAGTTTTTAAAACTTTGATCATAATAATTCCTATCTATTCATCACTACTCCTGGGTTGTGTAGGACAATTCTCATTTCTCCACATTCTCAACAACACAGATGATTCCCAATCTGTGATTTTTTCCAACCAAGAGACTGGATTTACAACACCTTGGATTTTTACTGACTATGACAGGCTAAATAACGGTGCTTCAAAGATGTCTACATCATAACCCTTACAACTTGTGAATATGTTACTTAGTAAAAGGAACTTTGCCCATATGACTAAGTTAAGGATCTTGGATGAAGGATCTTGAGATGGGTTACTTCCTACACAGATTATCTGAATGAGCTCAATGTAATCACAAGGGTCCTTATAAGAGAGAGACAAGAGGTTCAGAGTCAGAAAAAGGCCACGTGATGACAGAAGCAGAGAAAGAGATTGGAAGATCCTATGCTGCTGGTTCTGAAGATGAAGGATTGGGCCATGAGCCAAGGAATGCAGGCATCCTTACCAAGCTAGAAAAGGCAAAGAAAGAGCCTCCAGAAAAAACAGAGCCCTGCCAACATCTTGATTTTACTACTTCTGACCTCAGGTACTATAATATGATAAATTTGTGTTGTTTCAAGCCATTAAATTTGTAGGAATTTGTTACAGTAGCAGTAGACAACTAATACACAGAATTTTTGCACCTCAGAAGAATTTACCCTGACCATGCCAAGCTGGCAATACCAAGCTAAGTCCAGGGTGAAGCTCAGACAGTTTTTTTGTTTGGGGATTGAGAAATACTTAACATAAAATTTGGGTTTTTTCTTTGTTTACCAGCATTTGAGATATTATTGACATATAACATATATAAGTTTAAGGTGTATATTGTGATTATTGGATATATGTATATATTACAAAATGATTATCACAACCAAGTTAGTTAACACCACTATCCCCTCACATAATTACAATGTGTGTGTGTGTGTGTGTATGTGTGCGCTATGATAAATGTAAGATCTATTCTCTTAACAACTTTCAAGTATATAATATAGTATTGTTAATTATAATCGCCATGCTGTGCATTGGATCCTCAGATTCTATGTAGCTTATAGCTGGGTGTTTGTACCGTTTGACCTTCATCACCCCATTTCTCCCACCCCCAGCCCCCGGCAACCATCTTCTCTACCAGTTCAACTTTTATTAGATTCCACATATAAGTGAGAACATATAATATTTGCCCTTTCTCTGTCTGACTTATTTCAGTTAGCATAATGCCTCAAGGTCCATCCATGTTGTCATAGAAGACAGGATTTCCTTCTTTTTTATAGTTGAATAATATTCCACCATATATATTTTCTTTATACATTCATCCATTGATGGACACTTAGGTTGTTTCCATGTCTTGGCTACTGTGAATAATCAGACAGTTTTAAAGTAAGAACTGGGTGGGCTTGTTTCAGAGGTCTTTCTTTACCTATACGTGATCCTTTCTCTCCACAGGTGCCCCAGGTCTCCCTGCCCTGTCTCTCTTACTCTGTGAGTCCCAGGCCTCTTCTTCTACTTTCCTAATATGTGTTCTCTGTCCTATTTCCTCAGGAAGATGGGCTGCCTTTTGTCCACCCAAGGTCATAAACAAACTCATCAATATAAAGTAAGGTTTAGGAGTCCCAGCTTTGGAGTTGGACTGCTAGGATTTACTAGCCCTGTGGTCTTGTGCAAATTCACCTAGGCAAAGTAATAATTTTCTTCATTTATGAAATAGGGATAAGAGCAAATATCTTATAAGGATAGGGTGGAGATTTGAATAATTGTGATGTGTTTAGTATGGGCACATAGTAACACTCAGTAAACATTAACAATGAACGCTGATGATTTGGTGTTATTTCATTCAAGTCATTTGGAGTTTTAAAAGGGCTTTTTCAAAATATCACCTTAACACCAATCACTTCATTTCTTATTACAGA
This sequence comes from Mesoplodon bidens, assembly GCF_964165515.1. Lineage (NCBI taxonomy): Eukaryota > Metazoa > Chordata > Mammalia > Artiodactyla > Ziphiidae > Mesoplodon > Mesoplodon bidens. Next base: position 61,972,657 of record NC_138168.1, read on the forward strand.
ATTTCCCTTGTTGTGACACATTAGTTTGGATGATGTTGGGGAAGGAAGACATTCTCTGGCCCATCATATCTATCGGTCAATCTATAACCATTCATTAGGCATCTTCAATGTGCTTGGTGATGCAATAAGCCGTGTGTGTGTGTGTGTGTGTGTGTGTGTGTGTGTGTGTGTGTGTGTGGTGAGGAAGCACAGATGAATAAGAACGTCCCTCTAGGAGTTCACTGTGTCACAGGCCATCTGGGCTTCTTCCTCTAGGGTCATCCTGCCCCCATAGATCATCTAGTGCCCTGGCAGGGGGGAGGATGAACATTCTGGCTGCAATAAGGCTATCAAGGAAGTTAACCTGCTGCATTTGGGAACTCGATGGCAGGAACAGAACTGGCTCTCCTTTGTGCAAGTCAACTTTATTATCTACCTACTGTGGAACCACAAAGGACACCTCAGATGCTCCCACAAAAGGAGATGGTTTTCTGAAGTCCACAGCATAATTACCTGTGTTCTTAGCCTCTGACAGCCTCTTTCCACTATTAGGGCGATTTTCCACATTTTCTAGATTTTAGTCTAACCAATTTAACTGCCCATAGGGGGTAGGTTGGAGATGGAATGAGAGACTATGAATCAAAAGTAGGACCATTTCCACTGATATCAAACAAGAGTGCCAAACAGGTAATTAAGCCTAGCATGTTTCTAATTAAAACTCTGATTGCATCTAGCTTTTCTAACCCAAATAGCTAAGGGACAATTCCTACTGCTTAATGAAAGCAAAATTCTTACCAATCTATGCTCTAGCCTAATGCTCATTCATTTATACAAAGGTCAATTGCCACATAATATCCACTGCTGATTGCCACCCACAGAAAAAGTAGTAGGAGGGAAAAAATTCATGTGATATTGGTTACTTTTGCCTAGTTTTCCAGCTTTTAAAAATACCTGTGTCTGTGTGATGACTACACCAGGAGGCCTTGATTGCAGCCCATTTTTATATAACAGAAGGGACTGTGCTTTTTAGCTGTTCTAATATAATATCAGCTTGTACCTACAGGACAGCGAGTCCTTTTGTTTGGTGTCGTTTTCACGGTTAGTCATACAGAGCATCCAGCACAATTTCTTAAAATGTCTCCATTGCTCATTGGAAAAGCATTGTCAGACATGATTCATGTTCCCACCTGTCAAATTTCAATCCAATTTTCAAACACTTACGGAGCAAGATAACATAGTATAACCAAATCAGAAAAACACTAAGATCTCAAAGGAGCTGGCAGCCGAATCATGAAGCAAAATACTTCTCTCTAGATGCTTACCTGATTTTCATGCTAGAAATTGTAACTGCTCTGCTAATTAGCTGATGCCGAATGGCAAAGCAACATCCCACAACTCAACTGAGGATGGGAAAATCTTACAGAGTATAATGTAAGGAGCCACTTTTTTATTTTTAATCAGGGAAAAAGTTATTGGTGAGTCAAGTTGAGCAGTGAGAGGTCGTACTTGTGTTTCTGAGGCAAATTCCAAACATCAAAGAAAATTTACTGGAAAGTACTCTTCTGAAAAGCAGAAGGGAAGCCATACAAGTGGGTTTATTTGTCCTACAAGCAAAGATAATGTTCTAGAATGGAGTGAGAGAATTCAGAGTTTTCTCTAAGATACTTAAATCATTCACATGGGGGCATGCCATCCTGCGATACAGTTGACAGATGCATGTTTCACTTTTCAGCTGGTTCTTTGGGGACACTTGTTTCCTCTCCTATCTGGAGTCCCTTGTCAGGGCTACCCAGGTCTCCCTTCGAATACCTATGGGCTCTTGTCCCATTGCCTACCTCTTCATGGTTTCACACTACAAAACACCTTGGACCTTTCTTCACCCAAAACTTACCTCTTCTGTTCAATTTTTCTCTCAACAAATGCTCTTATTCTCCAAACCCCAATGAACCTATTTCACCTAAAGTATGCATGGTCCTCTGTGGTTTCACTGTGTTGTTACATCCCCATTGTCCCCCTACCCCCCATGACCACCAGGCACTGGACTTGCAGTTAGAAAGGAACTTTCTCAAATTAATACCTTAATGTCACCATATCTTAAAATAGAACCTGTGGATACAAATTGTCCTGTGAGCAAGCACTTCCCCCCCACCCCAGAGCTCCACACCAGTCTCAGGTGGAGCTTCTGGAGTGACTGCAAATACCACCACTGAATGTACCCACGGTGTCAGGGAGGATTCTGTAGCTGGGATGGTCATGGCCAGTCACGGCTAACATCTTTTAGCTGCAGGTGGACTGAGGTAGGGGAACAGGGACTGGAGGAGTTCTAATAGCTGTGGGCTGACAAAGATTTCCAATCCCTCCTGGGATGCAGCCTCTTGTGGTGCAGATTTTCATATATACATAAATGAGCTAATTTTCCTTTCATGCCCCTTTACATATTGTAAAGAACCTTTAAACTGGTATTGTTGCTCTTTGTTAAAGTCTGGAATGTCTTTCAAATGCAAATCTCATCATGTCACTATGTGTTCTAAAACTTTTCAAAGTCTTTCTGTTCTCTTTTAATAGAGACCAAAATTTTTAACTTGGCCTAAGAGCCTCTGCCTGATCTGGCCTGTCTGCCTCCCCAACTTCTTTTCCCTCTGCTTCTTCCTGCTGTTAAAAATGATTCAAGAAGACAATTTAGGTGATACAAACAAACTTTACTTAATACTCCACCAAGTAGGGAATCTTTATCCCCAAGGGTTCAGAGAACTGCAAAATGGGGTGGAAGGCAGGAGGCTTTTACGGGAGAAAGAATGAGGAAGAAGGAAGAGAAAAACAGAAAATGAATAAGGAATAAGGAAATAATTATATAGCCCAGAGCTGGCCTGGTGCTTGGGGATTGGCTGTATAGGCTGCGTTTCTGGTCAAGCAGAGCATTTACAGGGACACAGAAGTTATCTAAGCTTTGGTTTGCTGACATGACACCCCGTGCAGGAGAGGCTCCATCTTGGGCTTAAAAATTTATTTCAACAGCCCTCACTCATCTTTCCCCAATTCCTTGCTCTCCTTCCTGTTAAGGAAAAAAAAAAAAAAGATCTAATACTTGTTAAAATGGTAAGGAATGCTTTTTTCAGGACTATTGCAGTCGTTGTCAAGACTATTGGGATAGGGAAACTGGCCCAACTCTGAATACAAGGACAGTGGGAATTTATAGCCAAGGGGCTGAGTGAGGAGATGTGTAGATAGAAAACTACTAAGAGGGTATATCAGGGTAGGGGGATTCTTGCTAAACTGACTTAGCAGAATTCTTTCCAAAACTGGGTTAGGCAGATCAAAGACAGGGCTGGGGAGGGTGGAGCCAGGGGCAAGGTCAAGGCCTATTCAAGGAGAGGGCTCAGCAGAGACTGACTAAAATTTGGTCAAGGAGAGGGTCATTGTCACTTCCCAGCCTCCCAACCAGCCTCCCTTCAGGTCCTCCTCTTTCCTGTTCTCCCTCCTCATAAGGAGTATTCTTCACTGCTTCCTCTCCTCCAGCACCTACTCATCACTAAGATGTCAGCTTACGGGTCCCCCTGCCCTTGGAAGTCTTCCTTGATCTTGCAGACCCCAGGCTAGGTCTTTGTAACTAAAGATTACCTAGAGACCTTTAGACTGTCTCCTTCATTAGCAAAGTATAGGATAGGGTCTCTTTATTAGAATCTGAGCCTGTAGTCACAAAGGCATCACCCACCACCAGAGGTTCTGTGAGCAGAGCATAAGTACAGAAGATGCTGTAAAATTCCTGGAAGCCTGCTTGGGTATTTGTTTAAAAGTCTTAAGTTAATGAAAATTATTTGTTATACTATTTTTCAATTTAAAGATAAGGCAGTAAAAATTATATAGAGGCCTCAATTTTTGAAAAAATTAAAAACCAAGTTAATGTGCTGCTTTGAACTCCTAGTTCTTTATCTAGCTCTATGACTACACCAAATACTGCACTAATTGAAAAAGTACTCACGGATCGTTTGCCTAATTTCTTGTAGAATACAGTTTTTTTTTTTGTTAATAGAAATAATAAAATTAATTTTAAGGAAAAATGCAATTTTTTCTGCACTGTTTGATGGTATTTTCATCAGCATTTAATGACATTATCTGAGGTGACCATGCTTTTCAGGATTATAACCTTCTAAGGCATCTGCCAAGGAAATGTTTGTAGCCTTTTAAATTTTTTAATTAAAAATTTTTTTTTCTAGCCAACCTACTTTATTTGGTGGGAAGCCTGGAGGCACCAGGAAGGAAGAGGGAAAGTGAGACAAAGAATGGAAGTCAGCCAATAAAGGGTGTGTTACCAAGCACATTACCACTGGGGTACCTGGTGCTTAATCCCCCTGGGAACTGTGGAGGCCAGTGCAGAACACACATTTTATCATCAGCTTGTTCAAGGGATGAGAAAGCTGGGGAATTTATACCTCAGCCCATCAGTCACGGCATGAGCGCACCTCCTGGGGTGTCAATTCCCTGGCACTTGCAGCCGCCTCTGATGCAGGCAGCCAGAGGAGGCCCAGGGCAAAGGGTCACAAGAGACAGAGTGGGGTCTACTGGAAAGGGAATGTGTGGGGTGAAAGGGCACTGATAGCACCCAAATAACAAACCCTTATTTCCCCACTCAAAAGATCCAAAGGATGTGTGACCTAATTGGATATATGATCTTTTTTTAAGTGGGTGAAATAGTGAAATATCTATTTATTACAATTAACTTACTTGCCATCCATGCCTACAATCACAGGTTACCAGTAATGATATGTTAATTTAGAAGAGTTGCTTTCTTCACCCTCAGTCCATGACTCAATTTCTTGCCACCTCTTCCAACACGTCTGTGGGCTCAGGGTCTCTGTCATCATCAAAGCCGCCTCTTGAGTCATCTGAGTTTTCTAAGCACATCTTCCCTCCCCTCTTGGTTCTCAGCGATACAGCATATTTGGAAGCTGTAGGATCTTATAGCTTTTTTAAAAGAGAGGTGATTGAGTGTAGTCTCCAAATTTATCTTTAGATGTTGACTCAATTTCTGAGCCTCCTTTCCTAGTAATTATAACTGAAAAACTTCAGAAAAGTCCCATTTTGGGTGCTTCTAGGCTCATAATTATTTTACTATAGATGATTTTTTACTAAGTTACAGTGGGAGTTTGACATCATAATTTGTCCTTTTGTTACATAACCCCCACTTAAGATCACTGAGTTAGAAACATTGAAATCTTTTCTCTTGTGTGGACTCAACAAGTCATGTGACTCGTTTCCTATAAGATGATATATTGGTGGTCACAGTTGAACAATTTAAAGTTTTGAAGCGGCTATTCACCTGATTTGCTGAACTATCAGTTAAAGTATCCTTTATATCTCTTTCAGTGTGAAAATACTCCAATTCTGAACCCACAGTGATGCCTAGAAATGCACAGAGTCAACTCACCAGTTACTCACATAGCACTATCTTATTACATCCTCCTTTCTGGGCCACTGTTTCATTTATTCTTCAAGCCCATATGCCATGTCATAGAAAATGTGGAGTGTTTATTACTATAATCATTATTGAGAAGACATGATCTTAAATTGGCCATGAAGTAAAAATTGGATTATTTACTGAACCAGCTGGTTGTGAATATTGCAAGAGTTGACAGTCTTGCTCACAAGGAGGTAATCATAATCATAAAAACACCTAACATTTATTGCACATATATCATGGGACAGTTACTATGCTTAACTCTTATATATATTTCTAGTAGAATCCACTAGGGCTATAATTATCAGCCAATGGAGAGATTCTGTCAGGGCTGTTAGAGTTTTAAAAAGCATAATCAATACTATAATTACTTTGATTTCTTTATTCATCATGATAATTCATTTCTGTTGCTTGCTTTTGTTTTAAAATAAAACATCATTTAATTCTCAACTTTAGGAAGAAGGCATATCACTTAACTCTCAACTTTAAGAAGAAGGCATCTTTGTCAATTTTTGCTGTTTGCAAGTTCACACAGTATCTCAAACTTGGATTACTGGATAAGAATGATGTATAATTACCCCCTCACTTATTTATTCTGTAAATGTGTACTTCAGCCATGATAATTCCTTTCGTTTGAAATCCCCAAAACATTAAAATAAGCATATTGGATTTTTTTTTTCCAAAAGGGAGCATGGATTAAAGAAATTAAGACAGATTATTCTGAAGGAACAAATAACTATAACACAAAGCAGAATAAGATAAATGTCATGAAAGATGCATGAACAGAAGGTCTCATCTGGCTCAAGAAGGGGTCAGAAAAAAAATCTTAATGAGAGAGGTTTCCGATGAGTGAGGTTTTGCATGGCAGGTGGCTTTTATTTTTTCACAAAAATGGCATAAAAATTGGCATAAATCAAGAAGGGAAAGTAATTGATGTAGAAGAAACAGTAGAGTTATGGAGGCAAGAAAGTGATGGGGATTCAATGAATGGGAAGTATATTGAGTCTGGGAGATACTTGGAGGAGAGTTAAATGAGAATTGAGAGAAGATTCTGGAAGAGGAAGTTAGGAGAGTGCTGTGAAGCAGACTGAGGAGGTTGGGTTTAATCTGTTAAGTAGTGGGGCTACATTAAAGCTCCTGAGCAGACATGTGACATGGTCAGCACAGTGCTTAAGGAAGATGAATCTTGCAGGGGTATTTTGAAGGCCAGTCCAGAAGGGGACTGATATGGAGGAAACCAGTTAGAGGGCTATTACTACGGTCCAGGTGAGAGGTAATGAGGACCTGAGCCAAGGTGTTGGCAGCAATAATGAGGAGTGGGGAAAGAATGAGCCCTCCTGTGGCTGAAGACACTGCACCCTGGCCAGTATCGGCCCTTCCGTTAATGGGTGAATGACACAGAATGTTCTCACAAGCTGTGAAGACTCCCCATGATTTTACGTTTCATTCAGCAGATCACTTCCCATTTTCAGTCCGGGGTGAAACTCTTCCTGGTTGCTTACTGGAAGTTGCTTAATGGAAATCATTGACATTTTTCTAAGTCATAAAACAATAAGAATTCACATTAGAAGAAAATACAAAGACATTTTTAGTTGGTTTCTCCGAGGATTAAGAGAATGGGCCATGTGTGAGGTGCAAGCTTAAGTGAAGGCTGCGGGCACAAAAGCCTTTTATATGGTTCGTGTGTGACTGTGTGTGCCACGGATCACAGAGAGTTGTGTTATATTTAACTTTCAGGAAAAAATATAGTTAAGAGGAGACAATTGTTACTAGAGTGTCCCTTTGTTGAAAATAGCACAATTGATTTTGAGTCATCAAAATGCACAAACAAGAAAATTGAAGTTTCTCAGCAGGCCTGTAACTGCAGGAAAGTCCAGGCCCTGCAACATGATTAATTCATATTGCAATTGTGTTTTTAATTAACTTACTTTCTATTCTAATTCCCAAACACGTCACACTTTATAAACTCAGTTATCAACATTGATCGCCTCTGGTTTGGAAAATGTTGAATTTGACCATTGCCGTTAATTTCTGACTTCAGAGGAAACCTCTGATGGGTAATGGCAGCAGGATTTTACAGCTGCTTTTTAATTTTCTAATTCTCCCACCAGTGGCTCATGCTGTGTAGCTTGTCTCTAAATCTCCCTGCAAAGTTTCTGGTTTTCTTTATAGGTAATACCCTGGATGTCAGAAAAGAAAAAATGAATGTCTGAAAGCTGAGGTGGATGTGGAGGCCCCCTTTTCTTTATTTACTGAGTAACTACTTTTTCTCCCCTTTAACTTCCATTACTAACTATATCTTTACGTTGTGAGCAGGTAAACATTCTCTGAGAACATCAGAAAGCTGAACACCGCTGAACAAGAGTTTGATATTATAATAAGATGAAATTTGCATCCAAAAATCTCCGAAACCCACTAACTGGTTAAGCATTGTCAGTCACAAAGGGTCAGCCAATAATCTGTATGAGATTTGTACAAACTACTTTTAAGGGGTATTTGTTTTTTGTTTATCTGTTTATTTCCAAGTGGTTGTAGTTTTTAAGTGCTACAATGAATCTGCTCCCTTGCTCTTTCCAAATCTTGACTCACGCACACCTACATATGCTGATTTGTATTTCTCCCATAAATCTCAAGTACAGCAGTCTCTTTGTCCAAAATGGAAGCTCTCTTTCCCTTCCTATCTCTTCCAAGACCGGCTTGCTTCCCTGTATTTCATGCCTCAGTACCACCACTGTGCTCTTAGAAATTATCTGAGAGCACTCCCTTTCCTTCTCCCTTACCCTCAGCATCCAACTTCTAGCAATTTTACTTTCTAGATTTACATTCCCGATACTTCTGGAATGAGTAACTTTTTGTTAATTTCTACCATCACTCTCATAGTTCAGGTTCATCTTATCCTTGACCGTTGACAACTGTCTCCAGCCTTCTTTCTGTAGCCAGAAATCCAACTAAAACCCAAATTTAAACTCCCTACTAAAACCCCTTCAATTACTTGCAAATCTAAGTCTCTTCTCCAAAGCATAGCATATGAGTCTGTCCATTACCTTGTCCTGGTCTTACTTTCTGGTCTCCATCTTGTGCCCTAAGATGGGGGACTAGGACCAAAAGTGACTGGGCTTTTTGGTATCCCCTTTATGGTATCCCAAATGTATCCCCCCAAGATTCCCATCACCTTGTTATTCAATCAGTACTAATCTGGGTACTGTTGGAAGGGCTCTGCAGATGTAATTAAAGCTGCTAATCAGCTGACCTTAAGACAGGGAGCGTAGCCTGGATTATTCAAGGTAATCACATGAGCCCCTTAAATCAGAACTTTCTCCAGCCACAGGTAAGACACATGAGAAAGAAAGATTTGAAGCATGAGAAGAACTCAACTCACAGTTGCCATGAATCCCTGGGCATGCAGGCTGAGAACAACCCCCAGCCAATAACCAGCAAAAAAAACAAAGACCTTAGGCAGAAATGAATTCTGCCAATTCAAAGGAGCCTGGAAGCAAGTTTGCCAACAGATAAGAAGCCAGGCTGGCTATACCTTGATTTCAGTTTTGTGAGACCTGGAGCAGAGAAATCAGCCAAGCCCACTAGACTTCTGACCTACAGAACTGTGAGATAATAAGCTTGCATTGCTTTAAAATATTAAGTATGTTCACACAGACTGTCTTTTCAATTCTATTCAATTTACTGTAATTTAAATACTGAGATATAAAATTAGCTTCTAGTCCCTATCTTATGTTAAATGTTAGAAGAAGGGGACAAGAGAATTCAAATATATATTTTTAATATCAAAGTAAGGAAGAAACACTCCAACTATTATATTTTTTATTTCTGTCGCTGGTCTTGTGGTCATGGTGATTAAAATTACTATCTTCCTCTACTCAATTCCCTGTGTCCTCAGCAAGCACTTCAGATGGCTGTGGTTCCTTGCCTGGTGGGGACCCCCAAACCTTTGTTCCTAAGGAGTCATTAGTCCTGCCTGAATTGAGTTGATGTGTTTTTCATTGACTTCATCACAGAATTTGGGAGTGCTAAGAAGTGCCCCATCTCTTGCATTCCAGACAAAAGTCCTTCTTATTCCCACTGTGTAGAAGCAGCCCAGTTTCCCCTTAATAATCAAGATCAACCATCTCAGACAATTCAGTAACTCCCTTCTTTGCCTGGTGACTTGCTGGCACATCGCCTAATTAGGTAGGTGGCAGTCTCAACTTTTCAGTTTTGTGGAACCACTGTTGTGTCATCAGGTGGAAGCATTCCTTACTTGGAAACTAAAATGCCTAAAATCACCAGAGCCATAAGTCGTAAGTATAGGAAGCAAAAATTTCACTAATTGATCTTTTTTGAGAAGAGCTATCCTATTTCTAGCCCCTTGATTCCTAGAACTGCAAGTTTTGCTATGGGAGAAATGGCACTACTTACTGGTTGCTGATTTAGGGAATATACTATAACCTAAAGGATATTACTCCAACCCTAGTATTGCCATCAGTAACTGAGTCTTCAAAAAACCATTCCACCATTTCTATCAGGCCAGCTGCTTCAGGATGATAAAGAATGTAATCATACCAGTACATACTATGAGCTTGAGTTCATTGCTGTACTTCATTAGCTGTTATCACTGGGAACAGGTCATTAATGATTTTAAATCTAATCATATCAGAGAATCAATCCCAGATAATGCAAAACCAATTCAGAGAAACTACCCCTAAGGTTTTGTTCCTATGGAAGCACTTCTAGTACCAAAATCTACATCTGTCAGGGTTCAATCAGAGAAACAGCACGGGGATTTTTTAAAACAATTTGACCTTACATATTTGTGGGAGCTTGTTAAATAGTTATGTAAGGTCATTGTCTTACATCTGGTACTGGAGTCTGAGGCCAGTGAGAAGGGAAAATGAATGTGGAGAGGGAGAGAGAGAAGAAAACGTGGACCCCACAAGGATAGACTAGAAACTGTGTTGGTCTTTGGTCTTTGACTGGCTCTAAGCCTCCAACTTGGGTGACATGGGTGTCCCATAGGATCTAAACATGCATCTGGCTCAGAAGTCAGAGATGCTAAAGGAGGATCTTGCAGGAGATGGAGTAGGTACATGCCCAAAACCAACAAGGTGAGCCAGTAGGTAAGTGATAATATGCAAAGCTTGGTTCAACATATCTCCCAGTGTAAAAGAATATGGCTGTGGCTCCACTCCCACCTTCCAAATATCAATCAAAATATTTATTGTGGCCCATGCTAACATCAAACTATTTAAAGAAGGGGATTCTGGAAAATATAGCTCCATTTTAGCTAAGCTGGAATAATACAAATCCATCACAACATGTAATCTTTCTAGCTAACACTGTGAACTGAAACTGATCCCACAAAACAAGACAGCAGTCTTTCCGATTAGTTTGAGATAGCAGAGGTACGCTGGTTTCACTCTTTTCTGTCCTGTTTTAAGCACTTTTTCTGTCCTAAAAATAGTCATCCTGATTATCAGGTTATCCTGATTATTTTTAGAACTGTTATTACTAGCAGTCAAAATCCATATTAAACAACCAATGTCTATGGCTTATGGTATATTTTGTAGAACAGACAACATATGCTGAGTTCTGAACAGAACATGGAAGTACAATTGGACTGAGGTCAGCTGGCTTTATGCCTAAATATAGTTCTATGCAGATAGGATCTGTTTCTTGGTAAAGATTTTTACATCTAGCTCTCTAAATAGATTTTTTTCTCTCTTATTTTATTTTCAAAGGGAAAGTGATTGCAAATTTACCTTTCCAAATTTATTCTTCCTTTTTGAAGATTTAGCATGAGTAAAAAGCTAAGAGCAGTGAATGCTTGAGGATAGTGTTGATCCCACATTAGAGATATTGCTGCAGACTGAGGGAAGAGTGGGGCCATGAAGAAACAGCCCTCTTCCTTTCCAGACTCCAATCAAATAGAGAATAAGCTCACAATCCTTCAGCTCCATTAGTGGTTGGGTACCCCTAGACTTCACGACTTCTGTAGACCATGGTGGTCATGTAGCTTAGATTAATGGGAACTTCTTCCCCATCTTATAGACTGGCTGTGAGGACAGCTGAACCTGTAGGGCAGACACCAAGTACACTTGTCTGTTCTAACCTGCTGCAAGATTAGCAGGGTGACCCCATGTACCTGGTCACTGGCAGAAGATGGAGGGAGTAACCAATAATAAGCTTATACATGTGGAGACATAGATATGCTTATGGTAACAGGGTAACAGGAAGTTAAGAGGATGGCTGGAATAAATGAGCATGAAACTCCTCTGATATGCTGGAGATGACTGAAAGTCAGGAACCGTGTGCTCTACCCACTGAAAACTTGGGCCATTCTGCTTCCTATAGGGAGGAGGAATAAGGGGCTCAGAGGTCTCCCCAGTACTCACCGCTTGTAGGTCGAGGAGACAGAAGTCCCTAGGTGCACAAAGGTAAGGTAGAGGGATAAGCACTGACCCCAATGTATAGATTTGTATAGCTGTACAGTTTCGAACTGTTTTCATATAAACATCCCAGTCAACCCTTGCAATCATTTGGTGAAAAAAGTTGTTTTTCATAGAATCAAGTACATGTTATCCTCATTCACTAAAAAGAAAACCATCGTTTGAGGAGGTTAAATGGCTAACCCATGGTCACACAGATATCATTGTTAAAACCAGGACAGAAAACTATTTACTCTGACTGCAAGTCCACTCTCTTTGCAACCACCACATGTGATTTTCAGAGCGTTAAGGAATCTTGGAGGTCATCCTGCACAGCATGCAGAAAGCAAACCTCAGGCAATGGTGTATCTGTTGAGGTTTTCTTAGGGATTGCAATCACAGGGAAGCAAGAGTTGGGGAAAAGGGAAATTAGAAAGAAGAAGAGTGAGAACAAATGAGTGTGTGTCAGGCACCGCTGTGTAGCAAGCTGACATTTATTGAGTGCATCTCTTTGCCAGGCACTGTTGTGAGGATCTGAAGTGCAATAACTCCCTTCACCCTTGCAGAAACCCCGTGAGATATGTACTATTATTATCCTCGTGTAATACACTAAATATACCCCCCCAATTCATATGTGGAAACCTTATCCCCAGGAGGATAGTATTTGGAGGTGGGGACTTTGTAAGGTGATTAGGTCATGAGTGGGATTTAACCCTTATACATGAGATGGCAAGAGATCTCCCTCTCTCCTACCACGTGAGGACACAGTGAGAAGATGGCTATGAGCCAGGAAGTGGACTCTCACCAAACACAGAATCTGTTGGCACCTTGATCTTAGACTTTCCAGCTTCCAGAACTGTGAGAGATTAAAAAAGTAATTTGTTATTGAAGCCACCCAATCTATAGTTTCCTTTTATAGCAGCCTGAAAGGATGAAGACACCTTGTTTTATACAAATAAGGCAGCTGAGGCGTGGAGAGGTTAAGTAACTTGTTTGTGATCACTCAGCTAGTATCTGCCATGCTGAAGTTTAAAGCCTGCAATATGCCTATAGATGCTGCACACTCAAACCCTGTGCTCTACTACCTCTCTAGTAATGGCGCTTTCACATAGGTAGTTAATGGGAGAGGCAGGATTTAGCCCATTCTTCCAAGACAAGACTGAGGCATTGACTAGTATGTGTAAAACTTGCATGCCACTCAGCCTTGAATGAAAAATGCTTCAAGGCGGAAAATGTTTGATTTAAATCTACTGTATGAAATCTACCTAATCACTAGTAGAAGCAAGGACTTTCTATTATATTAAAGACTGGTTTTATAGATTTTACTTTGGCAGGCATTAGGGAGCAGAGAACAAATGCAGTTTTCATACTCAGAATAAATTCTTTTACAAGTGGCATTTGAATCAAAATTCTTGTATAATCATAAGAGTTTCCATTTTCAGCCATCAGCCCACTTATTTCTCCTGGTATTTTATGTAACACAATCCTAGAATAAAAAGTAAATATGACAGAATCAAGGTCACGGAGTCCTCTTAGTGATGAAAAGGATAATGGTGCCACATGAAATCCCCAGATCACCTGGTATGAATTTATGGAAGCATTTTCATTGACATTAACCACTGTGGAGTCAGTGGCTCAGAAAGGTCTAAGCATAAAAGGTAGTTGAGAACCAAGCTAGAAATCTCCCAGGAACACATAGCACACAAAATGGATGACATTTGGTGTATGAGTACAATAAATGCTACTGCGCCTTCTGGCTCACAGGGCTTCTGCAGAGATTTAGTAACTCTTCAAAGAATTCAGTGGCCTATGAGTTAAGAGGAGCTACAGGAACACTCGTGAATGTTACAAGATAAAAACTGCCTGAGAACTACTTTAATACTCCCTCCATCAAAAGCAGGGATTTTAACTATTTTTATTTGTATACTACTATGTTTGTAGTGCCTAGAATAGTCTGGCCATCAGAGATGCACAATATATATTGAATGAATGAGTGTAAAAGATTCTGAAACAGAGAAACATTTTCACATACTGTGTATGGTATAAAAATGGCTGTGGTAGTCTGTTCTCAGCACTGCCCATTGGACAGTGAGCAATGACCAAGGGACACCACCAACGACAACCCCAGTTCTAACCCAGGGAGGAGGACAGTCTCCATCTCTCTGAAGAGAGGCACCTCAAACTAAAGATCATTCCAGTCCTTTGTTTGTGATTCATACCGACCAAGCCAATTTTGAATATAATTTTGCTTCCCAGGTAATGCTTTCAAGTTCAGGAGAGAATGCACTAAATTTTTGATTCAAGCACTCTAGTCTTTCTTGTCAGTTTTATATCTCATTGTATAGTTATCAACAGGAACTCTTTAAATAAACCAGTCTCCCATGAACTTTAATAGTATGAATCTGTCCTTAAAGGTCTTAATTTTTGATGTACTGATAAGGATGACCTCCTAGTCTTGCAAAGTTGTAGAAAGAACACCATTGTTGGAGGAAGACAGATCGGAGTTTAATTCTTAACTCTGACTTAATCTGTGAGCTTCTCAGTGACAATTTTTCTGAGCTTCAGTTTCACGATTTCCTGTTATGTAAATGTGGGCGTCAAGTGGCGATAAGATGTAATATAAGCAAAGTGCCTATAGATGGCCTACAGTAAATGCAATAAATGTTCTTTTTCTTTCCTTTCTTTCAGCCAAGAAAAACTAGACAGACTAGTACTTGCTGACCCCAAATGATGCTACCTGCCCATATGTCACCAGAAAAGCCTGCAAGTATTCCAGATGACACTGCTACTCTGTGTTTTCCAAATTGCCCTCGATGACGCAGCTGAGTTTGCATGACTTCAGGTGACAGCCCCGGCTTGATCTCATTCAGTTATTGAAGAGCCCCTGCTTCACCTACCGTCAGCTTTGTCTAGCTTCTGTCTGCCAGTTCTATTCCTACCAGCAGGTGGATCTATAACTAATCTCTTTGCTCTAAGCCTATTGTGGACCTTAAGTTCCTTCATGCCTGTATTAGTCAGGGCTCTCCACTGCCTTCTAGACTGTTAATTAGAACCCTTATTTTGGAAAAGTCTTAAATATGTTATAGTGTGAAAGTGAAATTCAGCAAAGACAGGAAAATGTGAAAAGCCTCAAGGTGAGATCAACTATTTTAAATAACTAGACATAAAAATTCTTCAAAACTAGACTAATTTTGGGACCTCCCTGGTGGTCCAGTGGTTAAGACTTTGCCTTCCAATGCAGGGGATGTGGGTTTGATCCCTAATCGGGGAGCTAAGATCCTACATAACTCGCGGCCAAAAATCCAAAACATAAAACAGAAGCAATATTGTAACAAATTCAATAAAGACTTTAAAAAATGGTCCACATCAAAAAAATCTTTAAAAACAAAAAAGAAAAAACAAATCAAGACTAATTTTTGTTCAAACATGATGCACTAAAAGCTGTTTGGTGCTAAGTACGTCGTGTTTGTCTTCTGTCTAAATAGTTTTCTAGATTTCTAAGCTTTAGCACTGTGACCATTTTTTCCTGGGGGCATAACTTTTGTGTCTTTAAGGAGTTCAGTTGCTCAAGAAGGGGCGATTCTTCTGCATAGATGTTTTATTCTTAGTCATGCCAACTTCTGAAAATTTGTAGCTTAGTCCACTATTTTTATTTGGCTACATAGGGTTTTCATTTCAGAAGCTCTAAATACATGATATCTTTAGTTTCCCTTGTGTTACAACTCTTCTTTATCCCCTAAATGACAGGCATCTCGAAGTACTTATTTTTCAAGCTGGAAGGCAGTAAATATGACAACTAAAATTAAAAGCTGTATGTCACCATCCAGTGAGAATTTTAAAATTTCTGGACAATTCATTTGCTATCTAGGTTATCTGGACCATGTCTGCCAATTCCATCTCAGCTGTTAGTTTGTACCAAATTAAAGTATTCGGTTTATGTAATTGAAAGAAGAGCATGGTGTTTTATTTTTCTTCCACTCTATCCTTCATGGTTTTTTTTAACTTAAAATTCCCATGCTAAAAATAAAATCCAAGCCCCCCGGGGAATAGCTTTAAAATTGTTGAGCTACTTCCCTTTATTCAAGACATTTGTTGCTATTCAGGCTCTCTCACCCACACAGGTATAAATGAAAGATTAACTTAATAGACATTTTATTCCATAGTTTTTATTATCAGTACAGGCCAAGTAAAGGACACAGGCCCATTCATCAACTGCCTCATCCGTTTACTCACTCAGCAAGAATGCACTAAGTCGCTTCTATGGTATGCAGTGATGAATTAAACAAATAGTCTCTGCCCAATAGATCTTATAGTACCAAGTCCGAGCTGAATAGGTAACATATCAACACAAAACGAATAATTACAAAATATGATAGGTTATGAAAGAAACAAAAGGTCTTGTAATAGAGACGTACAGGAGCCAGGAGGTAGAGTTGTCAGCAAGGACTTGAGAGGTGACATGGAAGCTGAGACAGAAAGGATTAGAAGAAGTCAGCCATGCAGAGATGGGAGAACTTTCCAGGCAAAGGGAACTGCATGTATTAAGACTAGAAAGACTTGCCATTTCAAGTACCTGAAAACAGGCATATGAACCAACCACGGTGGTCAAGTGAGAAAGTAATTGGAAAAGTAAGCAGGTACCAGATTATTTAGGACCTTTTGATGAAGGTAAGATAACTGGATTTTATGATGAATGCAATAGAAAGCCTCAGAAAGAGTTAAGCCAAGGAGTGAATAATTTATATTTTTAAAAGATACAACCTACAGTATGGAAACTGGATTGGGAGGAAAGGAAAGTGAAAGAACAAAGCAGGGAGGCAGTTATTATAATAGTCCATGTAAGAGGTGACAGTGCAGATAAAGTAGTTATAGCTGTAGGTGTAAATATGTACACTGCTGTTTGTGGCAGTGAGGAATGGAGAGTGAGGGCATACGGTAAGGAGGGGAGGAAAAGGAAGGAAACAGGGATCACTTCCATGTTTTTAGATTGAACAAGTAGGTGGAAAGAGGTGCCATCTACTGAAATGGAGGAAAAATGGGAAGGAAGTGATGAATGGTCCACATTCTGAGTTTTCAGACTCATTTGAAGCAGAATTAACATCAGCAACAGAAATACAAAAGCATCCTTTTTCTCTATTTTATTTAGAATCACCAATATGACTCACTTTTGTATTTATTAAGAGTCATCTCAAAGAGAAAACCAACAAATGCAATAAATGTCATTAATTCTACCTGAAGTTCTAATCTTCATATAACCAAAACTATAGTTATTTTTCACATTACATGACCTCTACCCAAGTAGTTCATAATCCTCCAAAGGGTATCCATATAGGTTAAAACTAACTCCCAAAATATCATAAAGGTCTAAGGCGTTTTGTTGTGCTGCTTAAGTCCTTCATATTTTCCTTTGTTTATAAACTTTGGTATAAGGAAAGGCATCCTGAGTGACAAAGGTTTAAGCTACCTGAGGAAGTTTGGAACGAGCCTCCTTAAAGTGATGTCCATTTGTAAGATGATTGGGTGCATTCTACTGGTGATAGAGAAGAGAGAGCAGGCATTTCTTTTTTTTTTTCTTTTTTTTTTTTTTGCGGTACGCAGGCCTTTCACTGTTGTGGCCTCTCCCGTTGCGGAGCACAGGCTCCGGAGGCACAGGCTCAGCGGCCATGGCTCACGGGCCCAGCCGCTCCGCGGCATGTGGGATCTTCCCGGACCAGGGCACGAACCTGTGTCCCCTGCATCGGCAGGCGGACTCTCAACCACTGCGCCACCAGGGAAGCCCGAGAGCAGGCATTTTTCCTTCCAGATATATGGAATACACTATCATTTTTTATATGATAACAATATATACTATTGCCTGACTTGTGTAGAAATCTTAACATAAGTGATATACACATTGAGCTGAATACTCATTAATTGAATGTATTTGTTTATCTCTTGCCACCATTGACTCACCTCTTTATTTCCAGGACACTTGTACCAGAGACAGAAACACACGTTTCAGGTCTTACCTCAGACATCACTTTCTCTAGGAATCTTCCTTGATATTCTCCCTTCTCAACACGTGGCTGGACTAGATGTCTTTTTTCTATGCTTCAGTAACATTCTGTTTATATGCCTCTCTGAGTATAAGCTGTAAGGTAATTACTGGTTAATTAGGTTATACTCTTTTGAGGTCAGGGACTATTTTTATATATTGAGGACCTGACACAAAATAAATGCATGTGGTATGCCTGAATGAATAAATAATCTAATAGTAGAGGGTTTTGTCCTTGCACTATAATTTTACTTATTGTTTACAAAGATAACATGTATAAGAAAATAGACATAGGCGATAGCATCTTCATTATACTCATATTGAATCACAACTTCCTTTCCTATGCTGGAGTAGAGCAATATGGTGGGAGTGGATGACAGTGGGTGAAGCTAGTTGGAGGTGGGTAAGAACATTCTCATAACAAGTTTTAGCAGGTGGATTAAGCCCATAATTAATAGACTATCATCTCTGAAAATATATGCAAGCTGATTCTTTACCAAAGCATTTATCTGGTATCTTGTTCACATGAATTCAAATAGAATTTTCTTGTTTCAAGGTTCACTTAGCTATTAAGGTTTGCAAAATCAGTTCTGACAGATTTACAAATCAGATTTATAAATTTATTAATCAGTTATATTAATCTAAGGAAATATGCTCTTAGAATTTGAATTCTATGGCGTTTTCTTCATTCTTAAATTAATAATTGCAACAAAGTTTATCTTCTGCTTTTCTCTTCCCATATTAAAGCAAAAATAAGCCAAATTAGTTAGTATCTGAGTCAGATTAATAGAATAATTTTCCCCCAAATTCTGTTTTTAATATTGGCTTTAAATTACATTTTGTCAAGCTGACAAATGTACTTCCTTTTTTGGTTTCAAAATATTTTCTCTAATTACTAATAAGTTGGAGCATCTCTACAGTTGCTTTGTAGCTGTCTGGTTTGCCTGTCTATAATTTGCCTATTGTATGACCTGTCAGATGCCCATTTTTCTAAGTTAGGCCCTTGACTTAGTTTTGTTGATTTGTAGAAGTTCCTTTATGGTCTAGATCAGGAGTCATCAAACTTTTTTTAAAAAGGGCCAAATAGTAAATATTTTGGGCTTTCTGTGTCTTATGGGACATCCATTGCAATTAGCCTGTGCCATGTGGTGACAAAGCAGTCACAGACAATGTGTAATTTTCTTTGTTAGTGGAATATAAAATAGTATTAAGTCATACAGCTGATAACTGACTTGGATTCTGTGATATTTGATAAAGGTTTGCCACAGATATTTGATTCATAATCCTTATTAAATTGGAGAAATTTGTTTCTATTCTTAGTTTAATAAGATGTAATCATAATTAGATGTTGAACCTGAGCACATAACTTTTCCACTTTCAGTAAGAAAACAAGATAACGTTTCCTCTAGTCGATTAATGTGGAGATTACATTGATATGTTTTCTGATATTTAACCATTCTTGCATTTCTGTGATAAAACCCTTTGCTTGTGCTATGGTATTTTTTAATATACTATTTATTTTGGTTAGCTGATATTTTATTTAGAATTTTTGCATCTGTGTTTATCAGTGAAATAAGCCTCTGGTTTATTTTCTTGTGTGACCCTTTTCTGGTTTTGAAAGCAAGTTACATCATGCTCGTGAAATGAGCTAGAAAGTATCCTTTCTCTATTTTCTATAAAATTTTATATGTTACCATTAAAAAAAAATTTATTGGAGTATAGTTGCTTTACAATGTTGTGTTAGTTTCTACTGCAAAGCAAAGTGAATCAGCTATAAGTATACACAGATCCCCTCTTTTTTTGGATTTCCTTCCCATTTAGGTCACCACAGAGCATTGAGTAGAGTTCTCTGTGCTATACAGGAGGTTCTCATTAGTTATCTATTTTATACATAGTACCAGTAGTGTATAAATGTCAATCCCAATCTCCCAATTCATCCCACCCCGTGCCCTTCCCTCTTGGTCCCATACGTTTGTCATCTATGTCTGTGTCTCTACTTCCGCTTTGTAAATAAGATTGTCTATACCAATTTTTTCATATTCCACATATATGCGTTAATGTATGATATTTTTTTTTCTCTTTCTGACTTACTTCATTCTGTATGACAGTCTCTAGGTCCATCCACGTCTCACAAATGACCCAATTTCATTCCTTTTCATGGCTGAGTAATATTCCTTTAAATTGGTAGAACTTCCAAAATAAAACTGTCTTAGCTTGTGGCTTTAGAGGATGAACTAAAAAAAAAAAAAAGTTTCTTTTTCTTTAATACTCTTTGTCTATTCAAGTTTTCTATTTCTTTTTGTGCTAATTTCTGGTATTTTATTTTCCTTCAGAAATGTGCATGTTTTACAATGATTCTCAATTTTATTAGCATACAGTTATATACTCTTAAAAATCATTTAAAAACTTTTTTTAATCTGTGGTTGTCTCAATTTATTTATTCTGTAATTTGCTCAACTTTCTTTTTTCTTAAAGTCTTGCCTGGGTCTCTGTATTTAACCAATCTTTTCAAAAAACTATTTTTGTTATTCTACACAATTTTTTATTTCACTTATTTCCATCCTTATCTTTCTTCTTTCTTTCTTCTTTGACTTTGCTCTACTGCTTCTTCCAATTGCATTAATTGAATGCTTAGCTCATTTTAAAAGATATCTTTTGTTTCCTGATAAACATGCATAAAGTTATCAATTTCTCTTATACTGGTACACCTGTGCCACACAATTCATGATAAACGTGTTTTCATCCTCATTCAGTTCTAAGTATTTTGCAATAGCCTTTATGAATTCCTTTCACAAAAGAGCTGTACAGTAGTATACTTTATAAGTGCCATTATTGAGTATTTTCTAAACAATCCATTTATTTTCTAATTTTATTTAAATTATTGCCAGAGAATATAGTCTTTGTTATTTTGGAATTTATTGCTGCTTCCTTTGTTCCCTAGTACATGGGGAGATTCTACAAATTTTCTATGTGTGCTCACAAAGAGTTTATTATTCTATTTGTCTATTTATTGGATGTAATACCTTAGCATGTTTCTTGTATCTTATTATATAGCTGGTTTCAGCTTATTAGGGATTGAATTATTCATATATTCAGATCTTTGTATCTCTTTGATGGGGGGTGGGAACATGTAAAAAATTTCTAACTAAAATTGGTGATAACTCTATTTCTCCCTGCTATTCTAACGGTTATTACTTTTCTATGTGTCTGGTTATATTGTTATGTGCATATGTATTCATAATAATCATACCTCCTTATTCTATTGTTCTTATTCTTTTTCATTTTTAGCAGTATAAAACTGTACATTGTTCCTCATAATATTTTTTGTCTTGAATTCTGCTATATCAGACAACAATGTATCCACTCCAATTTTCTTTTGTCTGGTATCTCATCTTCTATTCTTTAATTTTCAAATTTTATTTACATATTTGCTTAAATTATGTTCCTTGAACACAACCTTTTTGCTAGATCTTGCTTTTCTAATAGCTTATTGGTAAATTTTATCAAACATTTAAGAAATAAATAATATCTATTCTATACAATTTCCCCTAGAAAATAGTAGAGAAGGGAACATTTTCCAACTCATTTTAAGAACCCAGAATTAGCATGATGGCAAAACCAGACAAAGATGTTGTAAAGAAGAACACGAGAGACCAATATCCTTAACATAGACACAAAAATCCTCAACAAAATTTTAGCAAATCAAACCTGGCAGTATATTGAAAGGCTTATACTTCACAACCAAGAGTAATACTTCACAACCATTCACACCCTGGGAATGAAAGACTGGTTTCAAAATTTGAAAAATCAACATAATTCACCATATTAACAGACTAAAGAAGTAATACCATATGATCATCTCAACAGATGGCAGAAAAAGCATTTGACAAAACTCAACTTCTGCTACGAGTGAACAAGTATCCATCTCTCCCTGCAGGTCCTCTCTCTCTTTAAATTTTGAGCTATTTGGTTGCCCTGTGACCTCATCTCCCTGATAGTTCAAGAAAACTCATAAACTTGAAGTTTGCTCAGGTTTGTGGTGTTGGTGGTGTTACTGTAACATACAATGGTGAGAGCAATGCCTCTTTCAGCTCTCTACATGTTAAGCAGGAACTAAAAGTGGTAATAACCGTCTTTTTATTTCTAATATTTATAATATAGTCTTTTTCACATCTACCAGAGCATTTTTTTTTTTTTTTTTTTGCGTTACGTGGGCCTCTCACTGTTGTGGCCTCTCCCGTTGCGGAGCACAGGCTCCGGACACGCAGGCTCAGCGGCCATGGCTCACAGGCCTAGCCGCTCCGCGGCATGTGGGATCTTCCCGGACCGGGGCATGAACCCGTGTCCCCTGCATCGGCAGGCGGACTCTCAACCACTGCGCCACCAGGGAAGCCCTACCAGAGCATTTTTATTTCTGATGATTTTGACTCAAATTTTCTTACATTAAAATAGAAGTTACAGATTTCTGTTTCCAGGAAGATGGAGTTGACAAAATTTTCCCTATTCTTGCTGCTAAGCACAACTAAAATCCCTGGATATTATATATGAAACAAAGGTAACACAACTCTAAAAGGGGGAGGAAAGAAGGCAGATTGCCAGGGACCTTGACATGTAAGGAACAACAGAGTACTGAGTTCCCTGGAGTTTCTTTTTGCCTCAAATATATCAAACTTGAAGCTGAAGAAGTTGGCAGTCCAGATACCATCAGGTATAGACAAAAAAGTGCCAAGAAAAGCCTGCTCTCTCTAGCCAAAGGACCAGAAAATGGGAAGCCTGGCAAGACAGAATGCTTTTAGGCAATAAATTGTTTTCCTCCAGCCAAGCGTCATAGGAAAAACTGGTTCTACCCGATTCACGCCAGCAAAGGCCAAGTGCAGATCCTTAACTTCCACCTTGACAGGCTGTAATGAGGTGCCCCATCCTCTGGCTGGGGTGGTGTCAGAGAAGCAGGGTTCATTCTCATGGGGTGGTAATGACATCTGTCCCTGTAGTATCAGTGGAGACCATGTGGGAAGCCGGGATTTTTAACTCCCTCCCCAGCCCCCAGGAGTAAGGAGGTGCCCTTCCCCCTCCCACTGGGGTGATTCTGGAGCAGGGTTAACCGGAGACTCGGGACCTTTACCACTGCTCAGCAACAATGAAGCTACCAACCCCTTCCTAACTTACCACCAAAAACAAGAGTCATAAAAAAGAAAATTGAGAAATTGGACTGCATCAAAATTAAACATTTTTGATCTGTTAAAAACCATGTGAAGAGGATGAAGAGTCGAGTTAAAGACTGGGAGAATATTTTGCAAACCACATTTCCAACAAAGGATTAGTGTTTAGAATATATAGAGGACCCTCAAAACTCAACAGTGAAAAAGCAAACAATAACATTAGAAAATGGGCAAGGGATATAGACAGACATTTCAGTGCATGGGATATACAGATAGCAGCAAGCACATAAAATGCCATTAAAAATGCAAATTGAAACTACAATGAACTATCACAATACACCTATCAGAATGGCTAAAATAAAAAATAGTGACAACACCAAATGCTGATGAAGATGTAGAGAAAGTGGATCACACATACATTGCTGGCGGGAACGTAAACTGTTAGTGCCACTCTGGAAAGCTCTTTGGTAGTTTCTTAAAAACTAAACGTGCAACTACCATATGATCCAGGAATTGTATAACTGGGCATTTATTCTAGAAAACTTAAAACCCTTTAATCTTTGCTCCCACAGAAATGTAGACATGGGGCTTCCCTGGTGGCTCAGTGGTTGAGAGTCCGCCTGCCGATGCAGGGGACACGGGTTCGTGCCCCGGTCCGGGAGTATCCCACGTGCCGTGGAGTGGCTAGGCCCGTGAGCCATGGCCCCTGGGCCTGCGCGTCCGGAGCCTGTGCTCTGCAACGGGAGAGGCCACAACAGTGAGAGGCCCGCGTACCGCAAAAAAAAAAAAAAAAAAAAAAAAAAATGTAGACATGAATGTTCATAGCAACTTTATTTTTAATAACCATAAACCGAAAACCCCTAGATGTCCTTCAACAGGGGAATGGTTAAACTGTGGTACAACCATACCATGGAATTTTATTCAGCAATAAACAGGAACAGACTATTCATAAACACAGCAACCAGGATGACTCTCCAGAGAATTATGCTGAGTGATAGAAGTCAGTCCCAAAATGTTAAATACTGTATGATTCCACTTATATAACATTCTTGAAATGAAAAAATTATAGAATTCAGAACAGATTAGTGGTTGCTCAAGAGGGGATTGAATGTTGCTGTAAAATGGGAAACAAGAAAGGTCTTTGTGGGTGGAAATATTCTGTGTCTGACTATATCAATGGCAATATTCTGGTTGTGCTATTGTACAACTGTTTTTGCAAGATGTCAACATCGGGGAACACTGGGTAAAGGGTACGTGGGATCTCTCTGTATCATTTCTTAACAATTGAATGTGAATCTACAATCATCTCAAGACAAAAGTTTAATTCAAAAATAGAAGTTACATATTCTTTACCTCTTTAAGCATCCTGAGCACATTTAATACTGCATGTAGAGAATTCACATTTGTTGTTAGTGTTCTTTATCATTTTTTTCATGTATTTGGAGTTTTGTTTTATATGTTTATGTGAAAAATGTGTGATTTTTCCACCTCCCTCTCCATCCTCCCTCCATCTGTCTCTCCCTTCTTCTCTGTCTCTCTTTTTCCCTCTCTGCTCCTTTCTTCTCCTATTTTTCTTCTCTCCTCACTGAGAGCTGCCCCCCAACCCGCCACCAACATGTACAAATCTGACCTCATTCTTTCCTGCCTATAAGTTTGGTTTTTTTCTTTTAATCACTTCCACCCAGGAGTTTGGGGTCCTAATCCAAAACAAGGACTCATAATGATGTTTTGGGATCCCTATGCTGTGACAATATTGGAGACATTACAAATGCAAGCACTGAGCCAGCAGTTGCATTGGTTTAGCTCAAGGTCATGAAGTTTGGCTTGCTCCAACCGTTTCCCTAGATCAGCTTCACACAAAGCTGCATGGTAGCAGCATTTATTTATTTTCATTTCATGGGTCAAATAGCTGTACATGAGCCCATGGTCCCACTCAGCAAACCTCTCTCCGATCCCTCACTGTGTGAGGACTCTGGTCCCGTTGCCTGGCAGGAATGGGACTCCTGGACACCACTGCTGGCTTCCGGAACCAGATCACAGAATGCAAGTGTCTTCAGATCCACTTATGTATTCATTTCTGGGCGGTTTCTGGTTCATGCACATGTTCCTCTTGTTTTTGAGCCTGGACATATATTTTCGGTTTTCTATTTTATCACTGCTATAGGTTGAGAGCATAAGCTCAGTGTATACACTCGATGGTACTGTACTCTCTTGACCTGAAGCATAATCATAGGAATTTGCTTTTCACCTGCATTTTTTTATTTAATGTGTATTGGTTATCTTAGCGAGTAGAAGAAAAATAGTCACCAAATAAAAAAGGAATGGATCATATCATATCATAACCTGCTGAAGACATGTCAAATGTTTTAATTCATTATATTTATTAAAACTTTCTATGTAACTGGACTTTCTAACATTTAAGGGTATTTTCTAGGGACACACTTTTTGTATCATTTAAAAAATAATGTTGTAAGGTACGAACTATCCATGATTAATGTCTTATCAAAATGGTTCACAGCTATCTGCCAACCTTACAAAATATTTCATTTCTCCTACCCATGGACAACCAATAAATTACTACAAACTCGTGTGGATACACACTCAAAAAATGAAAGCAGCTGTGAAAAGAAGCCCATCCATGCCACATAAACAGGGTATCAAAGGTAGGCAGACCACGGCAACAAAGGGTTAATGTACCTGTGAACTCCACACGCATTTCATCCCTGATCCATGTTTTAAAAGGACTGTGCTGAAATTGTGCAGGAGAAGAATTTGGGGAAATGAACTGACGGTTTTGCAGTATATCATCTATTAGCATACAATCCTGATATACAGAGCATTCTGTCACATTTCCCTCCTCATTTCCATTTCTCTCGTTACATTCTTAGCTAAGAACAATAATACACCTAGATAACGACCTCTCCTGCCTACCTCCCATATACTGCAATATCTAGTTTGTGTCTGCGTTGCATGGAGAGAAGATTTGGCGCTCCTTCAGTTCTCATAATAAGAGGGGACAGTCAACCCAGATAATTCAGGACAAATGTTCCACTGGTGCCCTGAAGTGTCTTGCTTGTTATCCTTATTAATCACATTAACTACATCATTGCCAAATTCCATTTTGTTCTGGGTGGTGTTGAGACAATCAAAGTTTTATTATTATTCCATGTAAATTCATTTTTTACCTGTTTCGTTTGCCACAGCACAAGGTAAGTGCCATCACTTAAAGAACTGGCAGGGTCAGAAACTGATCACACATTTCTAGGATATGAGCCTCACATCTTATGCATTAATAAGCAAGTTAAGCAAATTTGCTAATAAATCCTATGTTCCCTATTTGCTTTATCCCTATGACCAAATCAATAAAATATATCATGTTTTATTGATTTGGCCATAGGGATAAAGTTGTATATATTCCCAGTTTTAAAAAATACCTCATTAATTCATGGTCTGTCAATATCAACACTATTCACATTTTGGGCCAGATAATTCTTTGTCATAGGAGCTGTCCTGTGCATTACAGGATGTTTATCAGCATCCCTGGCCTCTGCCTTGTAGATGCCAGTAGCAACCTGGTATCCCAAGTTAGTTAGGATAATCCAAAATGTCTTTAGACATTGGAAAATGACCTCTGGGTACAAAAAAAATGCCTCCCTATTAAAAACCATTGCTTAAACTTGATGTCTTTTTAGGATATTGGTGCTTTTCACCTTCCAACCCTTCAGTTCACTGTTATGAGTATGACCTTAGAATGTGTCTATGGAAACCCAGCTGTTATAACACTACTTTTTTCCTATTCTACAGGTGGATAATGTTATGAATTAAGAACTTGAGATGTTAACCTATTAACCGCTGTTCTGGTCTGTTTTCTCACCCCACATCCAGTTATCCTCAGATAACAAAATAATAGCTACCATTTGTCCAGAGACTAAGAGCAATTTTCACCAGTCAGCAAAGATACCAAATTCCATGTTCCTCAGCCTTTAAAGCTATCTGTGGAGAACCAAAAACCAAGTTTAGATTGACACTTCAATCTCCTTAATGGCTTAGAACTTCATTGATGCTGTATTTGAAATAAGAATAACATGAATTTTGTGACCAGTTTACTTAAGACATTTACATGTCAAGAGCCTCTTGATCCATATAAAATCTGTGTTGCTTGTAATTTGATGCACAAGTGATTCACATAGAACTCTATAATTCTTTATATATCTAACATTACTCAGATGTTTTAGATCTGAAATGAGAGATTTAAACATACAATGTTTTTCTTGACCCTTTGAAAGAGATGGGCTTAGTTTCCAAAAGTATATTGATTGCTATGGCTTTCACATAAATATGAATGTTCTTCTTATATGCCATTTTTTAGGCTTCTTTTCAAAACTCTTGATATGTGACTTAATGTAATTTGCACATCAATATCCATAGATGACTCTGTAGCTCTTGACTCAATGCTTTGAAGTAATTTTCTGAAGTGTGTAGGAATAGTCCAGGAGCACAGTCTCTAAACACTGATTATGTGTGGACAACAGAGTGAACTAGAAACACTAACACAAAGAGTTAAATGTAAGTCCACAGGAACATGGCCCTGTTGGATAGTGTCCATTCCATGAATATGATGTTTTATAAGACTCTCTAAATAAACAAACTTGTTGAAAAGGATAAACATTTAGCACTGTATGTGAAAAGATAACTCACAGCTTTTTTTTACAGATGTAGAAACATATAAGCATGAGGTTGGAAACAGGGAAATAATTATAACAAATACATGGATGGTTGTTACTATTTATTATTTTTATGTTTTTTATTATTTTCCTAGAATTTGATATTTAAAAAAGCAAATAGGCAGAGAACAGAAGAAGGTAATTCACAAATTAAGAAATACAATTAGTAAACAAATTTCAAAAGATATACAACCTAGCGGGAAATCAAATATATGGAAATTAAACCAAAGTGCCATTTTTGTTTTGTGTCTACTAAATTGGAAAGAATATTTTAAGCTTGTAATATCAAGTGATGATGACAGGTTCTCTCTAACTTGCATATATTGGTAAGCCCTCATTATTTCTTTTGGAAAACATATTGGGAATTATTTAGAGAGCAA
The DNA here is from genome assembly GCF_964165515.1 of Mesoplodon bidens. Classification (NCBI taxonomy): domain Eukaryota; kingdom Metazoa; phylum Chordata; class Mammalia; order Artiodactyla; family Ziphiidae; genus Mesoplodon; species Mesoplodon bidens. The sequence continues at coordinate 62,000,807 of NC_138168.1, forward strand.
TTTATAATAACGATTCAGTTTGCAAGTAGACATTTAACTTGATCTAATTTACAGCAGTAAAATTTATCTTACAGACCATGTTCCTAAAACTAGGATTTTCGAGTCAAGATTTTTTTAATCTTAATCTTTAAAAGATTGTAGCAATTTATTTACCAGGAACTTCACCTAGAAATCTACAATATATTAAGGAAAAAATCAAAGATATAGAAAAACTATATGAATGATAATATAAATCATCAATGTTAACAAAACAAAACAAAAAAATCTGAGGCAAGCCAGGTTTCCTACGATAAGGAAATGCTTATGTAAATTATGGGACATCTACTCGATAGAACATAATATAGGTATTAAAACATGTCAGGATCATTTGAGATGTAGGATATAAAATTGTAACTAAAATAAAAAATCAAAGAATAATAAATTAGAAGAAAGAGAAAGAGGAAAAATAGAAGTGATGTCATAGCAAGGGTGCATGCCTTCCCAACACAGACCACCGATCTGCTGATATAGAGGCAAGATGTAACACAAGAAAGGATTTCAACAATTTGGCATGTGAAAGCCTCATCCTGTTAAAAGCAGCCTGATACATTTTTACCTGCTTTGCTGAGAATTTCAAGACTAAGGAAAGAACAAGAGGAATGACTCACCCTCCAGGGGGATATAACACATCAAGGGCTTTACATTTTGCAAATCAATTTCCTTCACATACAAAATCACAATGTGTCATCTCAATTTTGACCAGCCTCAATAGTGAAGAACAACACAAGTGATAGAAATCTTGGGAAGTGGTGACTATACCATCCCAGGGGCCACAATAGCCAAAGAAGGGGATGTCTGGGTATAAAGTTATATATTTTGCCAGAGTTTGTAAAAGTGGGTTTCCAAAAGCTCAGAGTGGAGTGTAAAGTGAGAGGACATGGATTGAGTGAAAAGGTAAGTTGGCTCAAGAGATTTGTGGGGGGATTCTACAGAGCTGAATTCTGATGGTACAGACGTCACAATGAGGAAGAGTACGTGAGGGCTTTTAAAAAGCCAGTGGGGGGCTTCCCTGGTGGCGCAGTGGTTGAGAATCTGCCTGCTAATGCAAGGGACACGGGTTTGAGCCCTGGTCTGGGAAGATCCCACATGCCGCGGAGCAACTAGGCCTGTGAGCCACAACTAGTGAGCCTGCGCGTCTGGAGCCTGTGCTCCGCAACAAGAGAGGCCATGACAGTGAGAGGCCCATGCACCGCGATGAAGAGTGGCCCCCGCTTGCCGCAACTAGAGAAAGCCCTCGCACAGAAACGAAGGCCCAACACAGCCCAATTAAATTAAAAGAACGCTCAACATTAAAAAAAAAAAAAGCCAGTGGGGCTCACAGTGGTGGACACACTGAGAAATGGCAAAAGAAGAGACAAAGGCAAGGACGAGAACAAAAGGGGGACAAGTAACAATTAGTGAGATTCAATCCTAAAATGATCTGAGGTCTGCTATAATACTAAGGACAAAAAATATTAAAAACAAAAACATGGAAAGGAGAGGGTCACATCTTGGGTCATGTGGCATAATTTTAACACATAGCAGTCAGAAGACAGCATTCTCAACTTCTCCTCTCTTTCTCTCTCTCTTTTTTTTCCTTAGATCTTCTCCATCAAGAAGAATAATTTGCAAATTTAAAGGTAAAATAAACATAGGAAGGAAGTGAAGCCCAAGATTTGATAAGACAGTAATAAGGCATCTGAATACTGTGCTGTGACCTTGAGACCAACCACACAGGCACATCTCCTGGAAGCGTTTCAGAAACACAGGCTCTCAGGCTCCACCCTGGGTCTCTTGAATTAGGATCTGCATTTTAACAAGATCTCCAGGTGATTCATATTTTTAGAAGCACTGGTCTAAACAATTTAAATCTTTAGACACTGATGAAGCTGTGATCGCTTAAACATTGTAAAAAAATCAGAATGATTTTCTTCTTTATGCTTTATAGTATTTTTATAGAAAAACATCTTACTGTCATAATCAGAGGTAAATGGACATTATTTTTAAATGTATATAACATATATATAAAGCCTGAAATTATACCAAAATACTGCTAGTAGTTTTCCCCCTCTATGTACTGAGATTATGGTTAATTTTATTTTCACATTGCCATATATTCTGACTATATTTATAAATTATAATAAATATTAAGTGTTAAATTCATTTATAATCAGAAAATACGCTTTTAAAAGGGAAGTCATAATATTATTCATAAATTATCCCAAATACAGTTGTGTAAGAATTTTTAGGTTTGTATTTGAGAGAAACTCATTATTTACAGAGTGCTTTCATTTTGGCTCAGTACCGGGCTCAAGAAATACTTGTGCAGTAATGGATACTTAATAAAGTCTACTATAATCAGAGAAGCACATAAGGAAAAGGAATTTTTAGCTGATTAAAGGACCTCGTCCAAAAAGTATTGCTAAATGAATTCCTGTCAAACTGAAGGGAAGTTTCTGATGTTCATGTCACATGGTTTTTGCCTTATTAGACTTTTTTCCTTGAATGATGACAGAAGACATGTTTAGCTAATACTGTTGTGAAGCAGTAGTGGGAAAGCTAACTTCGAGGCTCTGTGACAGGTCAAGATATAAAAAAAATCTCAAATCGATGAAATAAACTAATACAGCAACATTAATATATAGAAAACCTTTAACATAAAGGAAGCATTGTAAATCAATTAGGTACAGTTGTATTAGTCAGTAAATGATCCTAGGGAAAATGACTATGGAAGAAAATAACAAATTAGATTCTTACTCATACCATACCCCTCAATAAATTCCAGATGATTTAAAACAGTTAAATTTTAAAAAGAAAACACTATATGAAAAAAATTTAAGTGACTACCTGCTTTTGTAACTCATAAAACATTTAAAACATTCAGGAAGAGTCAATAGATTTATTCACTAAAAAGTTAAAAACCTTGATGCCAAAAACTATCACAAACCTAACAGGCCAAAAAAAAAGTTGGGGGGGCTGGGGAGGGAGACATGTGCTACAATAGAACACGGGCTGCTATACTTAATATACAAAGATTTCTAAGATACTATTAAGATCCCAAGTAGAAAAAAGTAGAAAATCAGCCAAGGATACAAATAGGTAATTTATATAAGAAGTAGGAATGACTAAAGAAAAAGATTTATACTCACTGCATATCAAAGAAATGCAAATTAAAATGAGTAACCATGACTTTTCATACTTAAAAAAAAGAGGGGGGGAAGTATAAAAATATAATCAGTGCTCCATTATGGGAAAAGTAGAGTCAGATAAAGTACCAATGAGAGCATAAATCTCTCATGAAGTTTGGCTGTGAAAATTGATTGCAGTTCAACCTTTCCAAAAAACAATGTATCAGATTTAAAAATGATGATCATCTTTGGCCCAGTAATTCCATTTACAAGAATTTTTCCTAAGGAAATAAGCAGAGATCCAGGCAATACACAAAGATGTTTTCACTAAAAAAAAAAAAAAAAAAAGAAGATGAAAACAACCCCCCAAATTCATGAAAACAACACCCCAAATTCTATCAGTAGAAGAGTAGCTAAATCTATTATAGTTCATGAATATCATTATATCATGCAGATATTAAAGTTCTTTCAAATAATTTTAGTAAATATGAGAATATGCTTGTTATATATTTAAGAGAATAAAATAGACTCTGTATTTGATACTATAATCCCATGCAATATATTTATAAATACCAAAAAAAAGAGAATCAAATTTCTTTGGATTATAGGGTTATATTTTCTTCTTGAGAAAATTTTGAATTTTTCTGTAAGAATAGCTTCTAAAATTTAAAAAAAGGCTAGTAAAATACCAAAAACCAAAAATAGTAATGAATATTTATTCAGTGTTTACTATGTTCTAGAGGCTGTAGTGGTTTAGATGAATGTCATTTAATCCTCAGAACAACACTCTCAAGAAGTTATTATTATAATCCCCAATTTACAGGCTCCTAATGTAGACTCTGCTATAAAACCTTTTTAAAACAAAATTGTCTGACTCTCAAAATATTTCCTTTATTGCTAGAACCTGGAACAGTGCTCAGTAAAAGTATGTTTAATGAATATATTTAAACCAACTGTATGGAATTCAGAGAATTACCTGTCAGACTCTTCACTTAGGTTTAAAAAAATTAACCAAGAAGGACAGGGTGAGAGAGACCTGGCTCAGCCTTGCTGTGCTCTCAGCTAGCCTCGGGTACCTCGGAAGGAAAGATGCTCCCTACACTGGATGAGCTCTTTGATCTCCTGACTGCAATGCTGAGATGAATTTTCCTTGGAGTGAAAACATGATTAGGTTTCCTCTACCTTTGAAATCGCTTTAAAAACTGTTTAAACACTGGAATCGAGATCTCATTTATTCTCTGCAGTTTCACATTACAAAATCACAGTTAACCTCAGAGCCAAATGCTTCTTTTTTTTTCCCCTTTGAATTTTTCCACTAAAGGAAGTTTTTCTTAGAAGCAGATTGAAAACTCTTACTTCTTCTCCAAAAACAAGAGAGACAAAAGACACTCACTGGCTGAATTCCACATCAAGTCCTGAAGATTTATCTGTCGAGAGAAGAGGGAATACTTTTCTCTCAATATCCAAAAAGGAAGGAAATTCTCTTAAGCACTCCCAGCCACATAGAGAGGAAGCAGTTATAAATCTCAAGCCCAGGGTTACAGGAAATATTTTTCATATTTTTCATCGTCCATTTTCCATAAATCAACTTCATTTTTGATGCTGAGGCCCCATATTTCCTGCTGGCAAGACATGAGTCACTTCTCCCTCAACGTGGTATGTGTATAAGTTCTGGATGGTAGCATGCAGAGCAACCACCAAGGCACGTGTACAGTGCATCACCCATCTGCACGGCTCCCTATCTGCAGCATCAGTGCTGTGCTTCTTATGAGGGCATCTTTGGGGATTCCGGTCACCCCACTGCTACACTTTCAGGTCCCAGCAGGCCCCATCGGGCCACACCCGCTGCTTAGCTGCCCCACCCAGTGCCTGTACCCCCTGCTCAGGCACTCACCCAGTTCTCAGTGTGCCCTCACTGGGTGAAGTCCTTCTCTGCTTGAGGTGGGCTTTAAGAAATATCCTTTTCTTCCTTCTGTTTCCACCTAGTGGGTGACGTTGTGACCTAGGGAGTGTCTTGTCAGGAGAAGTGACCTTGTGTGCTGCTGCACATTCCTTTTCATTCGCCTTATACCAATGTTTCGGAAGAGCGTGCACAATCACTCTACGCAGGGCAGACTTCAGGCTCTCCTGAGTCTAACCACTCCAGTGATGCCTCAGATTCACCAGGGGAAAGGGGACGGGACAGCCAGTGCTGAGGAGCGCCAACTTGTCTTTCTGCCGCTGTCTACATTGTGTCCTAGAAAAGACATTTCTGCACACCAAAGAGCAAATAGTCACATCCCCACTTTCTCTTTTTCTTAACTCGGCACCGAGGAAATCAGCTGGAGGAGGATGCTAGTAAAGACCCGCTAGCTCCCCCAGACAGGCAATTCCAGAACAGAGCACAGGACTGCCAGGAGGAAGTCCCAGTCTCCACGTTTTGGCTTAGACTCTAATTGAGATGATAAAACTGTTACTCAACTAAATGTTTCTTTTTGTCTCTTCTTTTATAAAACAAGGAAAATAAAATTCACCCTATCAGACAGATGAGCAAACTGAGGATAAAATCAATGATATATTTGACCTGACTTTGAGATTGCAAAAAGCACAATGGATCAGGTCATTATTGGGATAATAATGATTCTTGCAGAAATGTTAAAAAAAAAAAAAGCCCCGTCTCTTCCTTAAAGCCAAAATAGCTTGTGAAACTTCACAGAGTGATTATAATTTTTGACATTTGTAAAGAGTTTAACAGAGCACTTTCACATAAATCATGCCACTTAATCCTCACATTGGCATTAAAGTATGTATGATTATTTTTCTCTTTAAGAAAAAAAAGAAGAAACTGAGTTCAAAAGAGGTTAACCTGCTTTAGAAAGCCCCAACTGGTTACAAGTGGACATTAACTTTGCCCTTCTGATTCTCATTTTCTTTTTATAATTCTACTGTTTTAAGAAAACAGTTGCATAAAAAGTTATGTTAAAAGCATTACATTTAATGCTTTGTTATTTGTGCAAGACAAAGTGCCCCGTGGGTATATAATATTCTCAGATTCCTTTCTAATGAAACCTTCAAATTATCCTTGAAAATTATTAAAAGATTTTATTCAGATTCATGTATGCATTATGCTGATCAATATTTCCCACAGGTTTTATTAACTACTATAAAAAAAAGCATTTTTATCATTCTCCTACTTAAATAGGCTTCCTCATTATAGAAACAAAAGCAATATATGGAATTAGATGCAGCTTTACTAATTACAACTAAAACCAAATATAAAGACATAGATGAAATAAATTATATCCAAATGGAATCATTTTTCAGGCAACTTGTATGAAATATCAGTAGCCTTTTAGTAATAATAGGTTTATTTGGTGATGATTCTTAAATATAGGCTCATTAAGAGATTTATTATTGATGAGTAAGAACATAGTGCAAAAAATAAACTCAAAATGGATTAAAGACCTAAATGTAAGGCCAGACACTAGCAAACTCTTAGAAGAAAACATAGGCAGAACACTCTATGACATAAATCACAGCAAGATCCTTTTTGACCCACCTCCTAGAGAAATGGAAATAAAGACAAAAATAAACAAATGGGACCTAATGAAACTTAAAAGCTTTTGCACAGCAAAGGAAACCATAAACAAGACGAAAAGACAACCCTCTGAATGGGAGAAAATATTTGCAAATGATGCAACTGACAGAGGATTAATCTCCAAGCTATACAAGCAGCTCATGCAGCTCAATATCAAAAAAACAAACAATCCAATCCAAAAATGTCAGAAGACCTAAATAGACATTTCTCCAAAGAAGATATACAGATAGCCAACAAACACATGAAACGATGCTCAACATCACTAATCATCAGAGAAATGCAAATCAAAACTACAGTGAGGTATGATCTCACACCAGTCAGAATGGCCATCATCAAAAAATCTACAAACAATAAATGCTGGAGAGGGTGTGGAGAAAAGGGAACCCTCTTGCACTGTTGGTGGGAATGTAAATTGATACAGCCACTATGGAGAACAGTATGGAGGTTCCTTAAAAAAGTAAAAATAGAACTACCATGTGACCTAGCAATTCCACTACTGGGCATATACCCTGAGAAAACCATAATTCAAAAGGAGTCATGTACCACAATGTTCATTGCAGTTCTATTTACAATAACCAGGACATGGAAGCAATCTAAATGTGCATCGACAGATAAATGGATAAAGAAGATGTGGCACATATATAAAATGGAATATTAGTCAGCCATAAAAAGAAAGGAAATTGAGTTACTTGTAGTGAGGTGGATGGACCTAGACTCTGTCATACAGAGTGAAGTAAGTCAGAAAGAGAAAAACAAATACCGTATGCTAACACATACATATGGAATCTAAATTTTAAAAAAAATGGTCATGAAGAACCTAGGGGCAAGATGGGAATAAAGACACAGACCTACTAGAGAATGGACTTGAGGATATGGGGAGGGGGAAGGGTAAGCTGGGACAAAGTGAGAGAGAGGCATGGACATATATACACTACCAAACGTAAAATAGATAGCTAGTGGGAAGCAGCCGCATAACACAGGGAGATCAGCTCAGTGCTTTGTGACCACCTAGAGGGGTGGGGTAGGGAGGGTGGGAGAGAGGGATACGCAAGAGGGAGGAGATATGGGGACATATGTATATGTATAGCTGATTCACTTTGTTATAAAGCAGAAACTAACACACCATTGTAAAGCAATTATACTCCAATAAAGATATTTAAAAATATATATATAGTGCAAATCCTAGAAAAGAATACTGTGTTTATATTACAGAAATAACTTATAAAATATTTTTAAATAAGTGCAAGTTTTTATTAAGAAAACAAATTTGATATTTGAATTAATAAGACCAGAGCTGAGGGATTTGTTTTGCTCACCATATTAAAAGAGTGATTATTCATCCATTCCTTGTCCCCAGGAAAGAGTGAAATACGTGTGAAAATTAAATGGGACATGGCAGGTGGACATTTCTGAAGCCTGGTAACAAAAATAGCAGACTAAATATTCACAGAAGCCCCTTCTCTGATACAGGAAAGTTGTTTTAACAGAATCTTACTGATAGGGTCAATATCTCATTGCTCTTTGCAACACTGAGTGGTTACAAATTAGTTCACAGAATCAGCCTTCAGTAAATCTTAGCCTCCTTGCATTCCCAGACTAGCAACTCATCCTTGAGTTTAGAAAAGAATACAGCAGAGAGACGAAGGCAATACCCCTCTCTGCCATCTGCTGAAACAAGAGAACTGCGAATAATGTTCAGAAAGTGGGCTTTAAATCTTGCCTTTTATTTCTTGAAGCAGAGAGCATGCCTTGTTTGAGTGTCCTGTTAGGATGACAGCACACAAAAAGGCAAAGGAGAGTCAGGACCCCGTTTCTAGTTCTAGCTGTTTTACAAATTGTATGACCTTGAGCTAATCTCCAAAATCCAGAAACATCAAGAGATTTGGAAAATACGTGAGTTGCGAATTAATGGATCAAACTCAATCATCTCTGCCTCATTCCAGCACTAGTATTCTATTATTATGTAGGCGTAAGGAATTTTATCTAAAATACTTACCTTTAAATTAATATTTTTAATTTAAGAAGCTATTACTGACTTCAGCATCACCATGCAATGACCAAGCCTCTTTGTGCAACGGTTCCCAAGCCTAGATGATCATCAGTATCATCTGAGGAACTGTTTAAAAATGCAGGTTCCCAAGCCTCACCCACAGCCTACATAACAAGGATCAAGGGCAGTGGGTCCCGGAATCTGCTTAGTATCAAAGTTCTACCTGTGATTTTAATGATCTGCCAGGTTGGGCAGTGCTGCTTTATCAGTGCTTTTAAAATGATCCCATTTCACAACACAACTCTATCAAAAACTTGGAATCCATATCGAAAGACAAAAAACTGAGTTTTCCAGAGAAGATTATTAATACTTGACAGGCAAAAAGAACAACAGTCCTGGATCTCTGAGAGTCAGATTATCTAAATGTCTTATCAAAAGACAAGGTGCAGGTAAGTAGCAGAGGTAGGGCCGGAGCCAAGTTCTTCTGACTTCAAATCCAGTGCCAAATTCACTGTATACCAAACCTTCTCATCATTTAAATTCACACAGTAATTATTTAATCAAGCACCTACTATGTCAAAGACCCCATGCTATCATATATAGCAGTAGGTAACATGTGTCCGGTAGGGCAAATTTCCTCCTTATCTCTCTTGAGTTCTTTTGGCTGGTCTAACAATTAAATTGACACAAGACAAATTGACAGAAGAAAAAAAATTAATTCATATGCTTGGAGGTCTTATAGAAAGGGGACCCCAGAAGCGAACAAAGCTGGCTGTTTATATATAATTTTTAGGCAAAGAAACAATTATTGGGGAAGATTTAACAAAACAAAGGGGCTCCTGCTTGGGGTAGCAGACTTCTAAAGAAGTAACAGAGTTTGTTTCTTTATACAGCTTTCTTGGCCTTGAATTCCCTAACTCTGGTGATAAGGATGATTTGTATCTTCCTGGAGTAAAGATGATACTTTCACATGGGAGATTTATTTCCCACTTTCATGGGGAAAGGGAAAAAATGAGTGAGTTTTTTAAATATCATTCTTTTCCACCGGCTGTTTCTCAAGTAACTTTAATTCAAAATAAGCAATATGCCATTGTGCCATGTCTTGGGGTAGCCTGCTCTGAATCCCAGCACATGTTTTTTGAGTTCTATGTGCCGGGCACCATTTTAAGCCTTTAAAAAGAATTAACTCATTGAATCCACAGAACAAACCTATGGGGTAGATACTACTGCTCTCCCAATTTTATGAAACAACTAAGAACAACAAAGGCACAGAGAGGATAAGCAACTTGCCCAAGGACACACGGCTAGTAAGGGACAGGATAAGGATTAGAACCAGGTGCTCAGCTCCAAAACCCAAGCTCTTTGAACAGTAGGCAGTGCTGTGCAGGGAATTAACGTTTGTTGAATACCCTGGAGTTGAGGGTGCTACACGTATTACCTCATTCAATCCTCCTGATGAAACAGGTTCAGGAGTGTCAGTCACTTACCCAAGGTTGCATAGGGCAATAAATAAACTGATCGAACGCTGTACCACTTACAACATTTTTAGAAGCAAATGACAGAAAACTCGACAATAATGGTCTTAAACAAAAAAGGGAATGTATTGGTTCAAACAACTGGAAAGTCTGGTGATAGTACCAGTTTCAGGTACAGCTGGATTCACGAGTCAAATGATGTCACCAGACCTGATTTTCTTGGTCTCTACTTCAGCGTCTTCTGTCTTAATTCCATGCTCTGTCCCCATGTGGAGTTTCATGGAAACATCCACTCAGCCAGAAAACAATCTACTTCCCAATAGCCAAAAACCAAAAGTTTTTACCCTGAGGCTATGTGTCTACTACTGAAGCAATCATGCAGCGCTTATAATACACTGACTGGCTAAGTAAGCCTGGATACAGATGCTGAAAACCAAAAATAACAGCTGTCCACTGAAAATCAAATGCCAGCCTAGCCTGATTCCCTATAAATACAAATTATTTGTGAGTATATTGATGTGTTTTCTGTCAGAGTCCCACAGCACTTTCTTCATACTACCTCTAGTTTCAAAGCTTTTCACTAGAATCCAGGGAGAAAACTATGTGGTTAAGCTTTCAGTCGGGTTGCTACCGAAGTATTTTGTTCCTGTCTATCTGCCTCTTCAGGCCCATGCTCCTCCGCTGTGCAAGGACCCGGCTGGGTGATGGGAATAGCCAGAAGTAGTCTATCATTAACCACACAGACACTGCCGCTGTTGTCTGCCTGGGGCTCCACCCAGCAGCAGAACACAGGGTTCTTTCTCCTCTCAAATCCCAGAATCCTACTTGGGTTTTGGAGTCTCCTCAAGTCTCTGGCCAGAAGGAGGCCACAGAGTCCTTTAATCTAGCGTTCACCAGAGCAGATGTGGTCATTGCTTCTCTGGTCTCTTCTCCTAATCCTTTGCTGAGGAATCCTTACCAAATATCAGGGTTTCGGTCTGGAGGGAAGAAATCTCGATCCTACTCAAATCTCTGTTCTCAGACATTTTGCCTAGTCTTTCCACACCCCCAAAGATCTACACTTTGGAAGACAAAAGGCCAAGAAGAGGCTCAAGGCTGCTTCCCGGGTCCGTCTCTCCCCTGAGCTATGAAGAACAGAGAAAGGAAATACCAACATAAAAACCAGTAGCTGATATTCCCCAAATATTTTCCCTCCACTCTACCATCTATCAAATGCCCACAGTGTGGGCGTGTATACTGAGTGTTTGCCTACCTCCTTTATTTTTCACACCCAGCTACTCTGGCACCACTGCCCAGGCCAGGAAACCAAGTCTCAGAGAGGTGAACTTACTTGTTCACTGTCATAGAGCCACACCTGGGCCTGTTTGCCCTCAGACGGCTTCTTCAGCCTTTTCCTGTTCTGCTCTGTACGGTGACAGGGGGCTGCCTTTTTCTGCTCCCATGTCAGCTGATTGCCTGCTGGGGCTGGCCAGTAGGAGGCGCTGATGGGAGACGGGAGGGCAAGAACGAGGAAGAAGCCATCACACCTCTCCCTTCACCTGAGACATTTCTCTGGCAGTTGCTGAATTCCATCAGTGGCTCTAGCTCCCACTAGACTGGCCTCTGTAGCCCTAGCTTCTGTAGATCCCTGCCCTGGGCTATGGTAATGAATGGTGACCAACCACCTAGGCTTGCCTGGGACTGAAGGTTTTCTAGGACACAGGGCTTCCAGTGCTAACACAGAAAGTTCTGGACAAACCCAACAATTGGTCACCCTGGTGGTAATACCACCTCCTCCGCCTAAGTGGTAGTGCCTACCTGAGGGCATAATCTCTGAGTCTCTAACTATGCCCCAGGTGGCTTCTTAGCCTCCATCACCTGCTCCACTCACTCCCTCCATTAAATTCCTCTATTGTAAGAAAAGGTTCCCATTTTCCTGGTTAGAACAGGTATTTATACTGGTATTTCCTTTCCCTTCTTTGCTCTTCATACCCCAGGGGAAATAAGCTGTGAGTCTGATATAGTTACCCAGCTAGTAAGAGGCAAAGGTGGTATTTTTACTGAAGGCTGTGCTCTTATCACCACATTGCAGTCTATCAGAAGAACTACACTGCAGCTTAGGGAAAGACGGTTCTCCACACCTGTCTGCCCCCGTCTATGTAATTTTACCATCAGGAAGTATTATTTTATTTTACCTTTGAAGGATTAAGTCATGGTAACAAAGCTTACAAATGAGTTATTTTTAGCTCTAGCAAGTAAAACACAGCTTCTGTATCTGCTCTTCTGAAGTGGAGTGGCAAAGAAAGAGGGGGAAGGTACTACTCACCGCCTTGTCAGTTCTGCTGAGAGACCAGAAGCTTCTGTTTCAAAGGGAAGCAGCAATTATACTTATGGGAATGTCAGAGGTCACCCAGACACAGGCGGGGAGTTGTGGTTGTCAATCATGAGTACACATTTCTGGATACCACCCATCTGGCCAATGAAATGGTCCCCACCGTGGAACACATCTGTGTAATTCACACTATGTGTGTAGCTATTGTTATAGTAACAAACCACCAGGACTCTTTTTTTTCATTTACTTTAAGTTCCTTTTTTGAGGACAAATATGCATTCTATACTGGAAAGAAAAGAAAAAAGTTTGTTAGTAAGAAATATGGTCAGATATTCAGATGTAACATAAGCTCATCTTAAATACATTCCAAAATAGAGATGGAGGACATGTGTCAATCAGTTCAAATAGGATTTACTGGTTGTGAATTCCACCTACTTCAAGGCAAAAGAATGTCCTAAAGAGGCATGTTTCAGATCAGTCTGCTTCTTATTCATATTTAATTTTCTTGCAAATGTTGAAACACAGAACAGTTCATGCTAAGCTATAAGCCACAAGATTGAATCCAACAGTTTCTAAAAGCAAGTCTAGGTGTCCAAATTCACACTAACCTGCCTCCAATTTTATTTCAGTTAGATGCTTCCTGGAACAGCTTGAACTCAGGAGAGTACAGCAAGAAATTGCTTATTTGTTTTTCTGATCACAACCCCCAAAGGAGCTATAGGATGGCCCCCTTTCTTGCCCCTTAAAAACACATCATGCAGGAGCCATAGCTCTCTTGACCTCTTCAGTTATGAAAAGTTCAGTCTGGTTTACTCGATTCAAAACTTCATTGCAACTTAACACTCAGCCGCTCTGCTCCCCGGGGCCAGTCAGGCCTCCATCGGAGGACCTGGAGTTGGGAGGGCACGTGGTCTGCTCCCCTACTTCTGCTTTTAGCTCCTCTAGGCTTGAGTGTCATTCTCGTCCTCACTTGGTTGTTGACAGGGCTCTCCACGGCATAGTTCTCTGACCTGAGAGATCTGCTCTTGTGTCTTCCTGCCCCTGGACTCTTGATGCAATATCTCTTCACCTGGTGATCTATGACCTTTAGGGCTTTAAATGCAATTCAAACATTAATAAGAACGGGTCCATTCACATTCTGTTAGATAAATCACGACGCTTTGTGATAGACTTCTCCTCTTTCAGGTAATATGGTATATCCTAATCAATTAAAAGTAACATGAAAGACTGTAGCCTTTATACATGAAGGACAGCTTGCCCAAAGGTAGAATCCTTGGACAGAATCCACAAATAGATTTCCTACATTCTGTAGGACTGGCTCCATTTTTCCCCAACAGTAAATGCGTCTGTGGAGAAAGATGTGGTCAGCTGATTTTCTTTTTCCTCTTGAGAAAAGACTTGGTTCTTTTATATTTAGCTGACCAAGGCTTTTTTTGTTTGAAGTCCAGTTACTTTACTAAGACATGTTTTTGTGTTGACTGATCTGGGCCAGCTTTCTCTGGATCACAGCATACCATTTCAATCTACAGATTTAAATCTTTCATTTCAGGAAAATTCTTGAATTGTATCTTTGAATATTTATTGTATTCCATTGTTTTGTTCCATTTTCTTTAAAGATGCCAAATATGTGCATGTTGGATGTTCTTTGTCTTTTTTCTGTATCTATCATGGGATGGGATAGAGGCACATTTCCCTGGCTGGCTGATGCTGGCTCCTAACTTTATATACTTGGTCAAGTGGAAGTTATTTGTTCGGTTCTATCTGGTGAGCAGGATGCATCCACACTATCTCACCAGGGCCTCAGTTCTCCAATAATATGGTCTGTCATCAGAATGAGCAGCTGCCAATCACTGCTCTATCACCAGAAAGGAGACTGCATGAGAAGTGGTCTCACGTCTCATTGGTTTCTAAAGTCCTGAGCCACTCTTTCCATATCTTTCAGTAAAGCAAAATGATCCAACACAAGTTACAAACACAATTTTGTTGTTAGTGTTTGTTGATGAGTACCAGGTTATTTTTACATTTAATTCACACTAGTTGCAGTGCAAAAGAAGAAATCTGGACCACTGTTTTCCTTTTTTAACTCTTGGAACTTGAATTTTATCATCTGTAAAATGGGTCAATGAAATGTGTCTTGCAGGGTTCTTGTAAGGATTAGCAATAAGATATGTAACCTTCATCTATGATTTATGGTGTATGGTAGATGCTTGACAGCGGGATAATTATTGATATTCTTATCATCTCATCCCATTGCTTCATTCATATGTTTAAAGAGGAGAGATCTCAATGGAAATCAAAAATGATTTTTGAAAGTTTAGTGCATCCCAGGCTTCCCTGGTGGCACACTGGTTAAGAGTCCACCTGCCAATGCAGGGGACATGGGTTTGAGCACTGGTCCAGGAAGATTCCACATGCCACAGAGCGACTAAGCCTGTGTGCCACAGCTGCTGAGCCTGCACTCTAGAGCCCACGAATCACAACTACTGAGCCCACGTGCCACAACTACTGAAACCCGTGCGCCTACAGCCGTGCTCCCAACAAGGGAAGCCACTGCAATGAGAAGCCTGCACACCACAACAAAGAGTAGCCCCCACTCGCTGCAACTAGAGAAAGCCCGCGTGCAGCAACAAAGACCCAATGCAGCCAAAAATAAATAAATAACTAAAATTTATTTTTAAAAATAGTAGGAAAAAGATCTTATTTATTTGTATTGCTGTGATAGCAAAATATTAATTAATCTGTTCATGAAAGATGATTTAAAACGTAGTTTGAAAAATCACTTAAATGTTGGGCAGTAAGATCCAACAAGATATAACACAGGTTTTACAGTCAGAAATTCCAGGTGTACATTCCAAACCCATCATTTACAAGCCATATGATTTGGGGTTAAGCTACACAACTCTTTTGAACTTCATGTTTCTCATTTGTAAAATGAAATTAATTTATCTCATAGGATGTTAGGATTAAATGAAATAAGAGAACTGAAAGAGCTGTACAATTTTAATTATTGTCTGCTCCATGCCCCAGAGTATTAGTATTATAAAAATAACTCTGTGGTTCAATATTCATGTTTGTGAGTCTAAATTCCTGTAGTCTCCGTATTCACTGGGGGCCAGGGTGGGAGCTACTCAGAGTAGTAATGATTACCTTTGCCTATGTGTTATCTAAGAACCTGGGAGCTAAAAAAGGGAGCCAGAGATACCCTACATCAGCATACCTGTCAATAATATATTTGAGATCTATTAACGTTCCTTTTGCACAAAGAGTTTCAGCATCTGGTCAGACCAAGTGTCCTCACATTGGTTCAGCTGACATTAAGACCTAATAAGGAAATAAGGCAAAGAGCACTGGGAACAAGATTCTTTCTCTGCACCCATGTTGAGAGCGAACAGTCAATTAAATCCTTACTGTTACACTTGGGGAAAGGTCTTTACAAACTTGACATTTCTCAAGCTTTCTAAGAGCTATTCATATATGGTTCATGCATTCAGCCAATTGTCTCTCATCCAGAAACACTGTCTAAAATGCCTTTCTTTTACAGTTTCTGTGGGTGTGAAATTCTTAAAAGCTGTGAAACCATTGTCTCCACAGGATTCCAGGTGTGGTAACTTATTGTTATGCTCTCTCCTAATATATTAGGAGGATATATTCATAAAAAGGCTTCAGCAAGTAGTTTGTATTTTCTCCACATCACAGTCAGGGGACATGTGAAATCAATAGTGCCACCATTTTTTTTTTTTTGCGGTACGCGGGCCTCTCACTGCTGTGGCCTCTCCCATTGTGGAGCACAGGCTCCGGACGCGCAGGCTCAGCGGCCATGCCTCACGGGCCCAGCCGCTCCGCAGCATGTGGGGTCTTCCCGGACCGGGGCACGAACCCGTGTCCCCTGCATCGGCAGGCAGACTCTCAACCACTGCGCCACCAGGGAAGCCCGTGCCACCATTTTTGCTGTCTCATCCGTGACTTCTAGGCACAGCACACAGCCATCCCTCTGTGAGATCACTCCAGCCAAAACAAGCTCTATGTCGTTCTTGATGAAGATATCCTTAAACTAAATCAATCACTTTATTCTTCTTGAGGCTATTCAACATCTGCCAGGCTTGCTATATTTTATTAATATTTTAAAGGTAAACTTTTTGAATGTCTACAACTCACACTGGAAAGGAAAATCTATGGCATTGAAATCACTGTCCTGAGGACAATTTTTAGAATGTCAAATATTTTGTGATTTTCAAGTCTGGGCTAGTTCATTGTGATGACTACATGCTTTCATGAGAAGCTCCTGTTTCCTATCGCTTATGCTTCAATTTACGGCATTGGAACAGTGTCTAGCAATGATTTGTCTAATGGATTCAAGATAAAACTTGCCAATAGCACAAGAAAGATGCCATCTACAAAATGGAACTATACTCAAACTAAAAAGTGTTTGCGGGAGTAGCGGAGGAGAGCACAGCAACAGGGGTGCGGAGGGCAAAGCGGAGAGATTCTGGCACAGAGGACCGGTGCCCTCAGGCACACACCAGCCCGAGAGGCTTGTCTGCTCGGCCGCCGTGGCGGGCGGGGCTGGGAGCTGAGGCTCGGGTATCGGCTTTCAGTCGGAGCGCAGGGAGAGGACTGGGGCTGGCGGCAGGAAGAGAGCCTGAAGGGGTTAGTGCACCACGGCTAGCCCGGAGGGAGTCCGGGGAAAGGGTCTGGAGCTGCTGAAGAGGCAAGAGACTTTTTTCCCTTTTGTTTCCTGGTGCGCGAGGAGAGGGCATTAAGAGGGCTGCTTGGGGAAGCGCCGGAGACAGGCACGAGCCGCGGGTAAGGCACGGACCTCGGAGACGGGCGTGGGCTGCCGCCGCCGCCGCCGCCGCCCGCCGCCGCGGCCCGCCGCCGCCGCCGCCGCCGCCGCCCGCCGCGGCCCGCCGCCGCCGCTGCTGCCGCCGCCGCAGGGCCTGTGTGCGAGCGCGGGTCACTGTCCGCCCCGCCTTCCGGGGGGCCTGTGCACCCCGCCACTGCCGGGGTCCCCGAGACCCGGGGACGGCTTTCCCGGGAAAGCGCACGGAGCGCCACGGGCTGCTGCAACGTCACGCCGGCCTCTGCCGCCGCAGGCCCGCCCCACACTGCGCGCCCCTCCCTCCCCTCTGCCTGAGTGAGCCAGAGCCCCCGAATCAGCGGCTCCTTTAAACCCGTCCTGTCTGAGCGAAGAACGGACGCCCTCCGGCGACCTACGCGCAGAGGCGGGGCCAGGTCCAAGGCTGAGACCCGGGAGCTGTGAGAGCAGAGGCAGGGAAATCTCTCTGTGCAGCCTCGGAGGCAGCGGATTAAAGCTCCACGGTCCATTTGATGTGCCCTGCGTCTGTGGAGTGCATGAATGGACAGCGAATCATCCCAAATTGAGGAAGTGGACTTTGAGGACAAGATTTAAGACTTTCCCCCCTTTTCCTCTTTTTACAACGAATTATTCCAAATTAAGGAGGTGGACTTAGAGAGCAAGATTTCAGACTTCTCGCCCTTTTCCTCTTTTTACAACGAATTATCCCAAATTGAGGAGGTGGACTTGGAGAGCAAGATTTTTGATTTTTCCCCCTGCTCTCTTTTTGTGAATGTGTATGTGTAATCTTCTGTGTAAGATTCTCTCTGTATAGCTTTGCTTCCACCATATGTCTCAGGGTTCTATCGGTCCGGTTTTTTTTTTTTTTTTCAATAATTACTTTCTAATTTTAATAACGCTACTATATTTCATACTTTATTCTATTTTACTTTACCTGCTCTTTCTTTTTTTCCTACTCTCCCTTCCTCCCTCCCTCCCTCCGCTCCTCCTTTCCTTCTTTCTTTTTCTTTCCTCCCTCCCACCCTTCTTCTTTCCACTTTCTTTTTCTTTCCTTCCTCCCTCCCTCCTGTCTTTCTTCCTTTCCTTCCTCCCTCCCTCCCTCCTTTCTTTCCTTCTTTCTTTCCATCCTTCCTCCCTCCCTCCCTCCTTTCTTTCTTCCTTCCTTCCTTCCTTCCTTTCTTCCCTTCTTCCTTTCTTTCCCTCTCTCTTTCTTTCTTCTACTAATTCTTTCTTTCTACTTTTTCTCCCTGTTACTCTGAGCCGGGTGGATGAAAGGCTCTTGGTGCTGCAGCCAGGAGCCAGTGCTGTGCCTCTGAAGTGGGAGAGCCAACTTTAGGACACGGGTCCACAAGAGACCTCCCAGCTCCACATAATATCAAGCAGCGAAAATCTCCCAGAGATCTCCATCCCAACACCAGCACCCAGCTTCAGTCAACGACCAGCAAGCTACAGTGCGGGTCACCCTATGCCAAGCAACTAGCAAGGCAGGAACACAACCCCACCCATTAGCAGAGAGGCTACCTAAAAACATAATAAGGCCATAGGCACCCCAAAACACACCACCAGACGTGGACCTGTCCACCAGAAAGACAAGATCGAGCCTCAACCACCAGAGCACAGGAATTAGTCCCCCCCACCAGGAAGCCTACACAACCTACTGAAACAACCTTAGCCACTGGGGTCAGACACCAAAAACAACGGGAACTACGAATCTGCAGCCGGCAAAAAGGAGACCCCAAACACAGTAACATAAGCAAAATGAGAAGGCAGAAAAACACACAGCAGGTGAAGGAGCAAGATAAACACCTACCAGACCTAACAAATGAAGAGGTAATAGGCAGTCTACCTGAAAAAGAATTCAGAATAATGATAGTAAAGCTGATCCAAGATTCTATTTCCAAGATCCATAATCTTGGAAATAGAATAGACAACATGCAAGAAACAGTTAACAAGGACCTAGAAGAACTAAAGATGAATCAAGCATCGATTAAAAACACAATAAATGAAATGAAAAATACTCTAGATGGGATCAATAGCAGAATAACTGAGGCAGAAGAACGGATAAGTGAAGTGGAAGATAAAATAATGGAAATAACTGATGCAGAGCAAAATAAAGAAAAAAGAATGAAAAGAACAGAGGACAGTCTCAGAGACCTCTGGGACAACATTAAACGCACCAACATTCGAATTATAGGGGTTCCAGAAGAAGAAGAGAAAAAGAAAGGGACTGAGAAAATATTTGAAGAGATTATAGTTGAAAACTTCCCCAATATGGGAAAGGAAATAGTTAATCAAGTCCAGGAGGCACAGAGAGTCCCATACAGAATAAATCCAAGGAGAAATACACCAAGACACATATTAATCAAACTGTCAAAAATTAAACACAAAGAAATCATATTAAAAGCAGCAAGGCAAAAACAACAAATAACACACAAGGGAATCCCCATCAGGTTAACAGCTGATCTCTCAGCAGAAACCCTACAAGCCAGAAGGGAGTGGCAGGATATAATTAAAGTGATGAAGGAGAGAAACCTGCAACCTAGATTACTCTACCCAGCAAGGATCTCATTCAGATTTGATGGAGAAATTAAAACCTTTACAGACAAGCAAAAGCTGAGAGAGTTCAGCACCACCAAACCAGCTTTACAACAAATGCTAAAGGAACTTCTCTAGGCAAGAAACACAACAGAAGGAATATACCTACAATAACGAACCCAAAGCAATTAAGGAAATGGGAATAGGAACATACATATCAATAGTTACCTTAAATGTAAATGGACTAAATGCTCCCACCAAAAGACACAGAGTGGCTGAATGGATACAAAAACAAGACCCATATATATGCTGTCTACAAGAGACCCACTTCAGACCTAGAGACACATACAGATTGAAAGTAAAGGGATGGAAAAAGATATTCCATGCAAATGGAAATCAAAAGAAAGCTGGAGTAGCAATTCTTATATCAGACAAAATAGACTTTAAAATAAAGACTATTAGAAGAGACAAGGAAGGACACTACATAACGATAAAGGGATCGATCCAAGAAGAAGATATAACAATTGTAAATATTTATGCACCCAACATAGGAGCACCTCAATACATAAGGCAAATACTAACAGCCATAAAAGGGGAAATCGACAGTAACACAATCATAGTAGGGGACTTTAACACCCCACTTTCACCAATGGACAGATCATCCAAAATGAAAATAAATAAGGAAACACAAGCTTTAAATGATACATTAAACGAGATGGACTTAGTTGATATTTATAGGACATTCCATCCAAAAACAACAGAATACACATTTTTCTCAAGTGCTCATGGAACATTCTCCAGGATAGATCATATCTTGGGTCACAAATCAAGCCTCGGTAATTTTAAGAAAATTGAAATTGTATCAAGTATCTTCTCCGACCACAATGCTATGAGACTAGACATCAATTACAGGAAAAGATGTGTAAAAAATACAAACACATGGAGGCTAAACAATACACTACTCAATAACGAAGTGATCACTGAAGAAATCAAAGAGGAAATTAAAAAATACCTAGAAACAAATGACAATGGAGACACGACGACCCAAAACCTATGGGACGCAGCAAAAGCAGTTCTAAGGGGGAAGTTTATAGCAATACAATCCCACCTTAAGAAACAGGAAGCATTTCGAGTAAACAACCTGACCCTGCACCTAAAGCAATTAGAGAAAGAAGAACAAAAATACCCCAAAGCTAGCAGAAGGAAAGAAATCATAAAGATCAGATCAGAAATAAATGAAAAAGAAATGAAGGAAACGATAGCAAAGATCAACCAAACTAAAAGCTGGTTCTTTGAGAAGATAAACAAAATTGACAAACCATTAGCCAGACTCATCAAGAAAAAAAGGGAGAAGACTCAAATCAATAGAATTAGAAATGAAAAAGGAGAAGTAACAACTGACACTGCAGAAATACAAAAGATTATGAGAGATTACTATAAGCAACTCTATTCCAATAAAATGGACAACCTGGAAGAAATGGACACATTCTTAGAAATGCACAACCTGCCAAGACTGACTCAGGAAGAAATAGAAAATATGAATAGACCAATCACAAGCACTGAAATTGAAACTGTGATTAAAAATCTTCCATCAAACAAAAGCCCAGGACCAGATGGCTTCACAGGTGAATTCTATCAAACATTTAGAGAAGAGCTAACACCTATCCTTCTCAAACTCTTCCAAAATATAGCAGAGGGAGGAACACTCCCAAACTCATTCTACGAGGCTGACATCACCTTGATACCAAAACCAGGCAAGGATGTCACAAAGAAAGAAAACTACAGGCCAATATCACTGATGAACATAGATGCAAAAATCCTCAACAAAATACTAGCAAACAGAATCCAAGAGCACATTAAAAGGATCATACACCATGATCAAGTGGGGTTTATCCCAGGAATGCAAGGATTCTTCAATATACGCAAATCAATCAATGTAATACACCATATTAACAAGTTGAAGGAGAAAAACCATATGATCATCTCAATAGATGCAGAGAAAGCTTTCGACAAAATTCAACACCCATTTATGATAAAAACCCTGCAGAAAGTAGGTATAGAGGGATCTTTCCTCAACATAATAAAGGCCATATATGACAAACCCACAGCCAACATTGTCCTCAATGGTGAAAAACTGAAACCATTTCCACTAAGATCAGGAACAAGACAAGGCTGCCCACTCTCACCACTCTTATTCAACATAGTTTTGGAAGTTTTAGCCACAGCAATCAGAGAAGAAAAGGAAATAAAAGGAATCCAAATTGGAAAAGAAGAAGTAAAGCTGTCACTGTTTGCAGATGACATGATACTATACATAGAGAATCCTAAAGATGCTACCGAAAAACTACTAGAGCTAATCAATGAATTTGGTAAAGTAGCAGGATATAAAATTAATGTACAGAAATCTCTGGCATTCCTGTACACTAATGATGAAAAATCTGAAAATGAAATCAAGAAAACACTCCCATTTACCATCGCAACAAAAAGAATAAAATATCTAGGAATAAACCTACCTAAGGAGACAAAAGACCTGTATGCAGAAAACTATAAGACACTGATGAAAGAAATTAAAGATGATACAAATAGATGGAGAGATATACCATGCTCCTGGATTGGAAGAATCAATATTGTGAAAATGACTCTACTACCGAAAGCAATCTACAGATTCAATGCAATCCCTATCAAACTACCAATGGCATTTTTCACAGAACTAGAACAAAAAATTTCAAAATTTGTTTGGAAAAACAAAAGGCCCCGAATAGCTAAAGCAATCTTGAGAACGAAAAACGGAGCTGGAGGAATCAGGCTCCCTGACTTCAGACTATACTACAAAGCTACAGTAATTAAGACAGTCTGGTACTGGCATAAAAACAGAAAGATAGATCAGTGGATCAGGATAGAAAGCCCAGAGATAAACCCACGCACATATGGCCAACTTATCTTTGATAAAGGAGGCAGGAATGTACAGTGGAGAAAGGACAGCCTCTTCAATAAGTGGTGCTGGGAAAACTGGACAGGGACATGTAAAAGTTTGAGATTAGATCATTCCCTAGCACCATACACAAAAATAAGCTCAAAATGGATTAAAGACTTAAATGTAAGGCCAGAAACTATCAAACTCTTAGAGGAAAACATAGGTAGAACACTCTATGACATAAATCACAGCAAGATCCTTTTGGACCCACCTCCTAGAGAAATGGAAATAAAAACAAAGATAAACAAATGGGACCTAATGAAACTTCAAAGCTTTTGCACAGCAAAGGAAACCATAAACAAGACCAAAAGACAACCCTCAGAATGGGAGAAAATATTTGCAAATGAAGCAACTGACAAAGGATTAATCTCCAAAATTTATAAACAGCTCATGCAGCTCAATAGCAAAAAAACAGACAACCCAATCCAAAAATGGGCAGAAGACTTAAATAGGCATTTCTCCAAAGAAGATATACAGACTGCCAACAAACACATGAAAGAATGCTCAACATCATTAATCATTAGAGAAATGCAAATCAAAACTACAATGAGATATCATCTCACACCAGTCAGAATGGCCATCATCAAGAAATCTAGAAACAATAAATGCTGGAGAGGGTGTGGAGAAAAGGGAACACTCTTGCACTGCTGGTGGGAATGTGAATTGGTACAGCCACTATGGAGAACGGTATGGAGGTTCCTTAAGAAACTACAAATAGAACTACCATATGACCCAGCAATCCCACTACTGGGCATATACCCTGAGAAAACCATAATTCAAAAAGAGACATGTACCAAAATGTTCATTGCAGCTCTATTCACAATAGCCCGGAGCTGGAAACAACCTAAGTGTCCATCATCGGATGAATGGATAAAGAAGATGTGGCACATATATACAATGGAATATTACTCAGCCATAAAAAGAAACGAAACTGAGCTATTTGTAATGAGGTGGATAGACCTAGAGTCTGTCATACAGAGTGAAGTTAGTCAGAAAGAGAAAGACAAATACCGTATGCTAACACATATATACGGAATTTAAAAAAAAAATGTCATGAAGAACCTAGGGGCAAAACGGGAATGAAGACGCAGACCTACTTGAGAATGGACTTGAGGATATGGGGAGGGGGAAGGGTGGGCTGTGACAAGGCGAAAGAGAGGCATGGACGTGTATACACTACCAAACGTAAGGTAGATAGATAGTGGGAAGCAGCCGCAGAGCACAGGGAGATCAGCTCGGTGCTTTGTGACCGCCTGGAGGGGTGGGATGGGGAGGGTGGGAGGGAGGGAGATGCATGAGGGAAGGGATGTGGGAACAGATGTATATGTATGACTGATTCACTTTGTTATAAAGCAGAAACTAATTAAAAAAATAAATAAATAAACTTTAAAAAAAATAACTTTATTAAAAGAAAAAATAATTATTATGAAAAAAAATTAAAAAGTTAAAAAAAAATGAATGGACAGATCCCTAGGACAAATGGTATAACCAAAGCTATACCGACAAAATCACACACAGAGGCATGCACATACACACTCACAAAAAAAAAAAAAAAAAAAAAAAGTGTTTGCTATTATCCAGGGATCAAGAAGAATCTCTCCCCAGATCCCTCCCTCACTATAATTCTTTGGTACTTTTATAAGTTGAACTAATCATGTGGATTATAGCATTTGTTTTGCATGAGTATGATAGAAGTATGAGATAAAAAGCATTTGGATGGAATAAAAGAGAATATAGAAAATTATTATTTATTGAATAAGTGAATGGATTATTAGCTATAAATCCAATGTATCCCTTTAGAAGGATTTTAATAAGATGCTGGAAGATTACATAACCATTACACAGATTATCCAAATGGTTACTTTGGAAACATGGGGAGTTGATTTGACAACTGTGCCTTCACTAATAATAACCAGAGCATCGACAGAAACAAAGGCCAATGCCCATAATAAGGTGTGCACAGCCACTGTATTGGCCCATGTCAAGAGATGGTACAGATTTATGAAAAGACCAGATGTAGGCACTGTTAGGACTGATCAAATAGGGCTTATTTATCAGAGTTCACCAAAGAAGTAAGAACAGTCAAGACACACAGCAACAGGACCACCATGGATGGCTGCCCAGACTGTGCACTGCCCAACTCTAGAGGCACAATTCAATGGCAATGCACTGTGACTAGGACCTTCTGCAACTTGGCACTCTGTTGGGCAGAGAGAACTGCATTATCCCGGGCAGATACAGCCTCTGGATTCACCCCCAATACCTTACTATAGGGTTTTCAAAATTACAGATGACAGTGTTTACACGAGTGACTTTCTAGAAGCATAACTGCCCCTCTCTAGTCCCAGCTTTATGTGTATCAGTCTAGCATATTTCTACACACAGGCTAGAAAGATACATTCCAGAGAGCACCACTTCCAAGGCAGGTAGGTACACCTCATCAATCTCAGCGTTATATAATACACAACACACATCTTGCTCAGGCATAAACAAAAGCCTCATTCATCACCCTTGCTCTCCCCAGCCTGGTACATCCTGGTCTAAGAATATTTTTAGTGCTGCAGATTGGGTCATGTGGCTAACAAATCCCTTAGACTAGCTGAGTTTTTTCTGAACGCTGAAAATTTAGGATCATAGGTAGAAACATTTAGAGCATTTAGGAGCTCTGTCCATCTCCTGTTAACAGGAGATTAAAGAGTAAATGGGGCCATATGTTCCCACACTGGCCATAAAATATAAAGGCCCAGAGGAAGACAATTGTGGGGAAGGGTTCATGTTGAAATGATGCTATACTCCTGGTCTTCGTATTAACCAGGAAGAGTGGTCAGCTTTAGTCACCTGCGACAGACTGTAAGCCTGCGGAAATTGCATGGGCTTCAGAGTTTTACAGAAATGAGTTTGAGTCCTGCTTTTACAAACTTAGTCCCTGCCCTACATCAGGTCAGGTGCTTGACCTCTCTGAGGATCTGTTTTTTCTGCCTTTGATACTCTAATAATACTTAACTCCCAGGATGAATAGTAGGATTAATGAGATGTGTATAAAACTCTTGGTACAGTTCCTAGCATGTGGTAGGTGACAAACAAATAGCACCTATTATATTTATTACAAGAATAAACCATAAATCATGAGAACAATTGCACTAAGTGAATAACTATATGTATTCTTATAATACTAACTGTGCGTGCAGTTATAACATTATATCTTTATAACAGTATGAAGAATTAATTTCAACTATACAAGTTAATAGAATATCTTCTCATAATCATAATTTCTCTGCAGGTTTGTTATTAGAAGTAAAGTTAATATCTGGAAAATGCCTCTGAGTAAGTCCTAAATAAACAGATGTTATTATTTTACACAATTTTTAAATTGTAACTTTACCCTGTGCAAGTTGCATCTCATTGCCATGAACTGACGGAATATGTAAAAATGTGTTGTTTTGTTGAATTTTTATTCTAATGAAGTGCTTTGCTGGAAATTGTATAATCTGCCTTCAGGTTTCTGGGTCAAAATGAAATGAAAAGTCATAATTCCTGTTTCTCTGATGAGGGAATTAGAAAGTGGAAAAAGAAATATTCTAGACCTAAATGGGGATGGTGGTGGAATAAAGAACAAATATTGCAACAACAACAAAATATAGAGTATCTTCTCCCTTAAAAACAACTGAACACTACATATGAAGTCATTACTTTAATCACTCTCTACTAACTCCTTACCTCCTAAGAAACAATCAGTAGCATGAGATTTTAAAATATTTATTAATTATTTTTAGCTGCGTTGGGTCTTAGTCGTGGCTCACGGGATCTTTCATTGGGGCGCACTGGCTCTTCTTTGTGAGCGCTGGATTCTCTCTAGTTGTGGCGCGAGGGCTGCAGAGCACACGGGCTCATTAGTTGAGGCATGTGGGCTCACTAGTTGCAGCATGAGGGCTTTGTTGCCTGACAGCACGGGAGATCTTAGTTTCCCTACCAGGGATCTAACCAGCATCCCCTGCATTGCAAGATGGATTCTTAACCACTGGACCACCAGGGAAGTCCCAGCATGAGATTTTTTTTTTATTTTACTGAAGTATAGTTGATGTATAGTACTATATAATTCACAGGTATACAATATAGCGATTCACAATTTTTAAAGGTTATACTCCATTTATAGTTATTATAAAATATTGGCTATATTCTCCGTGTTGTACAATATATCCTTGTAGCTTATTTTCTAACTAATAGTTCGTACTTAATGCCCTACCCCATAGTGACCCTCCCCTGTTCCCTCTCCCCTCTGGTAAGCACTGGTTTGTTCTCTATATCTGTGAGTCTGCTTCTTTTTTGTTATATTCACTAGTTTGTTTTAAGTATCATGAGATGCTGATATTTAAGCATAAATATATGAAAAAGTATATAAGGTTTAAAAAATTTTTATATCAGTTATCAAATGCTATGATACTATATGTACCATTCTAGTAGTGTTTTTTACTCAGCAGTTTTTTGAGATCAGGCCATGTTGTTATACTTAAATCTGGTACATTCTTTTTAACTCTTGTATTGGGGCACTCCAATCTGTGAACACACCACATTTTATTTATCCATCCCTGATTGGTATACTTTTATACTGCTTCTAATTTTTTACTATTAAGAAAAATGTTATGAACAAACTTGGCACAGGTGTAAAATTTTGTCAAGGGTATATGCCAGAAGTAGAACTCCAAGGTATACATATTTAAAATTTTACTGGCTATTGGAAAATTCCTTTCTAAGGTGATTATATCCATTTACATTCACACCTACAGTTTATAAGTGCTCCTGTTTTCAAGTCCTCCCCAACCTGCGAGGTTTTCATTTTGTTGATGGTTTTCTTTGCTGTGCAGAAGCTTTTTAATTTGACGTAGTCCTACTTTACTTTTTTCTTTTGTGCCTTTGCCTTTGATGTTAAATTCAAAAAATCTTCACCAGGATCTGACCAAATTTAATATTATCTAATGTTTAAATTTTGCCAGACTGGTTAATGAAAAATATGTTGTTTTTCTTAACCTTTCCCTATATGTACTAGATACGAATCCTTTGTTATATAGGTTGCAAATATAGTCTTTGAGTCTGTCACTTATCTTTTAATTTTTTAATAAAGTCTTTTGGGGATATATTTTGTAATCAAAGGTAGGCATATTTGCAAATGTTTAACTGTTTTTTGCGTTTTGTGTCTTAAGAAATACTTTCTTACTTGCCAATTATAAATATTGTCAATTCTAGATATTCTTTAAGTAGTTTTAAGTTTGCTTTTCATTTAGATCTATAATACAGTTTTATTTCCTTTTTTGTAGAGATGTAATTGGTCTTTTCTATATAGAGGGCAGTTGCCATAAAACTATTGAGTAGTTCATCCTTTCTTCCAAGTCCCCACATGGCTATGAATCTGTTTCTGGGCTCTCTGTTTGGTTCATTAATCTATTGGTTTATCCCTGCACTAAACCACATTATTTACTTTAGCTTTGTAATAAACTTTGAGGTCTGATAGGGCAAGTCCAGCTCATTAGAGTTCTTTTTCAGAATTGTTTTGATTATTTTTGCATATTTAGTTTTCCATGCAAATTCTACATTCAGTTTGTCAACTTCTATGAAGAGTCTGGTGGGCATATTGATTGGGACTGCACTTCTTTTACATATTAATTTGAGAAGGAGCAACATCTTTGTAATAATGTGCCTTCCTTTCAGTGACCATGATATCTCACCATTTATTGGGGTCTTAATTTATGTCCTTCAATTACATTTCATAATTTTCTCTATAAATGTATTCTACTCTTTCTTACATTTCTTTCTTGTTACTTCATTGTCTTTACTGCTATAATGATTGGGATTTTCTAAATGGCAATTGCTCAGGTATATGGAAGCCATTGGTTTTAGTCCGTTGATATCATATCAGACACTTTCAGATAGTTCATGTACTTCCAATAGCTTACCGTTCATTATTATATGTTTTTCAGGTAAACAGTTACATTATCTATAAATAATCACATTTTTTTCTAATCATTATACCTTTTACTTCTTGTTTTTGACTTGTTGCCTTACTCTAGTACAATTGGAATATTAGCCAATGACAGCCAGGATTCTCATCTTATTCCCGGTTTTACTTGCAAGGCTTTGAATATTTCACCATTAAGTATAATCTTTGCTAGATATTTCTAGTAAATAACTTCCATCAGACTGAGGAAAATTTCTTCTATACCTAGTTAGCTATTAGTTGTGTGTGTGTGTGTGTGTTTTAATCAAGTATGGTTATTGAACTTTGAATTTCTAATTAGTTCTTTCTTTTAACCTCTTGTAATTTGTTTCCTGAGTGTAATATTTTCTTTACATTTTCTGGTGATAGCATTAGGATCATTTTACACATCTTGTTCTTAATGCTTTATTAGCTCTGTTTTTTCAGACTAAGTTCTGTGTTTTGCCTCTCTTTCATTGGGTGGCTTTCCTTGGTCTCTCATTCTTAACTTTGGGCTTATCTCTTTACTATGCTTCCTGTGGATGGTCAGCTCCCTCTGTATACAAAGCTTATCTGCAGGGAAAAGCCAAAGCTAATATGGGGATTGGGCTCCGCAAGGCTTTAAACGAGTGTGGGAGGAGGGCAGGATGTCCCTGGTGGGACATCGTGGCACCTGGTCTGAGCTTAACAATTCCTGTTCCTCTGCCTGTCACCAAGGGCTTGGCCCTCTGCCCCAAGCATTGCTTCTCTTGGAAATGGATACTCTTTGTCACAGATTCTTACCCTAAAATAGAGTGTGTGCGTGTGTGTGAGCATCTGTGTATGTGTTTCTAAGGGGTCATCGGCCAAGTACTTTTGAAGACAATAACCCAATCAAGTATCCTGCTGACCACCTCCTTGGCCTCCTCCAGCTTCTGGTTTCCACTACTTCTTAGCTTGAACTGCATTTGGTGTTTCTCTTATTTTTTGTGGTGTGACTCCCTTGGGTTTATGCACATGTTTGGTGCTGCTATTTACCTCTTTAAAATCTGATTCCATTTATTTTAAGTAATTTAGGGATTCGTCACAATGTTTTAAAATTGTCTTTCTTTTATTAGGGCGAGTGTGACTATATATATACACACACATACACACACACACACATTCATTTCTAGAGTTTGTTGTAAGACATCAGAATTTATTGTATGCTCACTCTACTATTTTGAAACCAGAACATCCTATATTTGTCCACTGGGGACTTTTCCTAGACTTGAACCTCATACCTTGAATTTTTAAAAAATCAGTTGAATGAGTTGGAAGAGTAGCATCAAATATGATTTGATCTCAAAATGGCCTCTGTCAATCTAAATATGGGTTTGGAGTTTGACCAATTTAAAAGCTATCTGAGAATCTTTGTGTTTGGGACTCACTGACTCCATCTATTATTTCTGTGACCTTGAATAAGTTGTTCAATACCTCTGAACCTCCACTGGGTTGTTGTGAGGGTCAAGTAGAAAAATTTACAGTAAAATGGCTTATAATTGATTAAACACTGTGCATGGAAATGGTCATTGTTAGCATTACCCCATTATCTTTGATTTCCCATCTGACACACCTGAATTTTCAAGTTGTCAATACATTTTGTCTACTTACAGCAAAATATATTTGATGGAAATATTTCCATGCTATTCCCAAAAGCTGATAACATATTGTTTTGAATATACGCTTTGCATTGACTGAGAGAAAGAATAGTACTGTGGATTTTAGTATGGGTTTTAGAGTCTGGCAGATGTGAACTCTAATCATCACTTCCTTTCTTCCTAAACCCTTTATTGAAACAATCACAGCTCCATGGCAGTTACAAGCAACTGTGTATTCCTTGACACTGTTATTCCTGCAATAACTTCAGCTGACTAGAAGGATTAGGAGAACATCTCTGTGTCTCATTAAAATCCTGTATTTGAAAGGCTGGTGCAGTTGATTAAGAATGTCTCTAAGAAGATTATTAGAATATCCCGACAAGAGGAGTTTTCTGGACTCTTATTGTGCAACATGTCGATCTTTTATTGAATCTATCATTCAATCTTACTAAATTACTAGTGCAGCTTCACATCAGTCCATCTAAATTTACTGAGGATTTACCAGATTTAAAAAAAAAAAAAAGAAAGAAAGAAAAGAAAAGAATGTATCCTAGATTCCTGCTCTGTGTGCACCAATTCTTTTTTTCATCGTGATTTTGTGTGAGTCTTTATTGGACCCTACAGAGCTGAGTCCTTGTCTCTAATGAGGTCATGAGGCCTGGATACAAAGACGTTCATGTGGCAACATCACATTGATCAACCACAAAGGCCTTCTCCAGTGCAAGGAAATTTTAGACACATTGTCTTTTAATTGCTATCATTGTAGAGTGTTGTTGTTTATTATGTTTCGTTTAGAGTGCTGGTTTATTTGGCTAGACTTCTTAGAAAGTCCCAGGAATACAGTGTCAGGAAAAAATAATTCACTCTTTGCAAGCAGTGAAATTGCTAGAATATTCTATAAGTTTGAGATCGATGGTGGGACCAGATGATCTTTCAGGTTTCTGACAGCCCTGAAAATCTATAATTCTACAATGAATTAACATGAATCTCACAAATAGGACATACCTTTACTGATTCAGTGGTAATATCAGCTAAGAGGGAAAGGTTGTTGTATCTGATTGGATTTTTCTTTGTTACTCCTTGTAGTTTACAGACAAAAGAAGTTAGAAGATGACTTGGCATTGAGTATTGAAGAAATAAAAATCAATTTATTGAAAAACCTGTTTTTTTGTCATTTTTACTAATCTGTGTGTGGATTTGAAACATTTTTAAGGAAATTGTGTTTTGTTGTCCTCCTAATATATCAAAGTCATTTTCTTAAGATTATCAGTGCCTATCATATCTGTTAAGTGTGATTGAATACAAGCAGTCCTCAGCATACAGAAACCTAGAGCATCAAATAGCCCCTGTGCTTTATTGTACATTTTCAGTGGCAAACACATGACCTTCTGACTCTGTGAACTTGTCATTCAAAAGAAAAACAAACAATATCTGTTATTAGTCACCAGGAAGCTAGGATCTTGAAACCTAGATAATTAAATACTAATGTATGGGAATTAAGATATAATGCAAAAGACCTACACATTCAATATGGAACCTAAATGGTGTCCATTGCTCATTGGAAAGCTGTGTCGTTCCTTGAAATTGTGGCAAGAACATGGGACTTGGAGAAGTCATACTACCCACGAGCTGTGTAACTTTTCCAAAGGAAATTCAAGTGAATGTGTCAAATGAAGACACTCCCTCTTGTAACAGTCTATTAGGATTCTTGCATCAATTGAAAAATACATGTGAAATCACTTTCTAAATGACTGTTAAAATTGCTTTATATTTACCTCATTATGAGCTTTCAGAGCAATTCAGAAAATGTATGCCTCTCCAATATCAGAGCAGGTTGAAACCACCCTGGGCACCGAATACAGCTGCACAGGCAGGCTTTTGACATGATGGGATGGCTGTCGGGGCACTGGAAGAATCCAGCGCAGCTTCTAGACTCCAGCGTTTCTTTGTCCCTCAGCAAAAAAGTATCTGTTGCTCCTCCACCACTGTGATCTTTGTCCATCTTGTTTCTACTATAAGTGCCACTCCTCACTTGTAAATGCCCATGCTCTTGTCTTTGGCTCTTTGACTCTCGTTACTTACAGATTTTTTACTCAAAAATTTATCTCAGCATGACCCTACACTGTGCATCGTTTCAGCTTCTATTCCCATTACCAGTGAAGCAGTTATTTCTTAGCTCACATTCAAGAAAGAGGATGTGTTTAATGTTTCATTTCTTCAATGCAAAAAAAATTTTCTGAACATGATATTCAGCGGCCTCTTAGCCTTGGATATGGATGTAGGCAGAAAATTCAGCTTGCAATGGTTATATAATGGTGCACTGTTTCCTTATCTGCCATTAGTCGAGCAACCCAGGTCAGAGCTTACAAGTTTATTTTCGAAAGTATCTAACGCTAAGAGAAGCAACCATCCAACTCCTTTGTGGTTACATTTTTGAGCTTCTTGACATTTCACAAACACAGCAGCCACCAAGTCATGCAAAGTGCTGCCTTCAAAGAGAACACATTTTGGGCGTGTGTGAAATTATAGGCAAAAGTTTCACTTGCCACTGCAGACCATGGGCTCTTGGCGTCCATGGTGAGATTCTAACTGGAGTCTTAGAGCTTCCTACTTGCTCCGAGGCCACAACCAAATGTCATACATCCTAATTCCCTGTAAGGTTGTTGGGACAACCCAAAGTCTTGATATCCTGGATGCAGAAAGCATAGGTTCGTTCAAGTAATTTTCTATTAATAAGGATTTATAGTAGGGCTACATGTGGCAATACGAGAAGGCAACAGGAAAAATCAGGACTCCTGGGTACCAGGAGACTCACTATGGGTCCACAGTGGTGGAACCCAGAGTCCACTCAGCACCCATGGCTTCTCTAGAGATCAAGCCAACCTGTGTCTGCCACAGAAGCTTCAATGCATGGCTCCTACTCTACACTCTGCCACTGATACAACCCACCTATTCATTCCTGTCTCCTTTTCTGTGGTTCTTCTCACTTCTTTCTGTGGCTTACCGAATGATTCATTCATATCTTGACATTGCTTTTCATTTGAAGCTGTCTCACAGGTCAGTGGAGAATTTATGGATGAGTTGCTCTGGGATGGGACACCAACATCAAGTCCAGTAGCAGGGGCTGAGGAGGTTTGGCAGGGGGAAGAGAGCTGTCTGGTCATAAATCCAGGGCTACTTTCCTCTGCAAGGAAGTGAACATGGCAACATCTCTTAGAAATGGCCACGCCTTATGTCCTGGTCCAGCCACCATGGTCTCTCCCCTGGACCACGGTGACGGTCTCCTGTTTCCCCTCCCCTCTCACCACAGCCCTTTCCTCACACAGAAGCTAGTAAAATACACTTAAAACTCAGCTCAAATCATGTTCCTCACTGAAAATATTCCATTCTGAATCAAATCTAAACTTCTAGGTCTACCCATACGAGATCCCACAACTCTTCCTAAGCTACTTCCTGATGCTCATCTCCCACAGCTCTGCCCCGCCCTCCACCCTGCTCCAGCCACCTATTTTTCCTCAGAACACCAAGCACTCTTTCCACTCAATGTCCTCTCTCCCTGGCATGTTCCTTTCTCAGGCATCCATGTGCTCACTCTCTTATTTCCCTCAGGGCTTTTTTCAGAGAAGTCTTCTCTGACCTTTTATCTAAATTATGACCCTCATCCCATCACTATTTCCTTGAACTCTTCATATTGTATATCTGCTTCTTTGTTTTTTGACTGCCTTCCCTCCTAGAATTTAAACTCCATGATGGCAAGGAACTTATTGGTTTGATTTACTCTTAATTTACTCTTGTATCCCAGTCTCTACAATAATGCTTGGCACATAGGAGGTGCTCAATAAATGTTTGTCAAATAAATGTATACATGAATGAATTAAAATGTACCATGGGCATGAAAGAACCATGATTGACATGTCCAGAACAAGACTACTGGAGGAGATGGATGAGTAATTTTAACTGTAGTGAAAAGTTCTAAGATTTGGGTAAGCAAAGAGTTTTACCATGGCTACTTTGGGCAGTTGGGAAAGGCTTGACTTTTTTTTAAGATATGAAACCTAGAAAAAAAAAAGGCATTTTAGCTGGGGGCATCTGCACAGATCAGAAGGAAATAGAAAGCATGGCATGTTTGGAGCAACTCCTTATCATAACTTCAACCGCAAATAACAGAAAACCCAAACTTAGACTGGCCTAAGCAATGAAGAAATGTATCGTCTCACCTGAACGGTAACTCATAAATAGAGCATAGTCCAGGAGCAGTGTATCAGGTCTCCAACAATGCTTTTCTGAAATTCTTGTGGCTCTGCCCTCTTCCCTTTTTTGGTCTTAACCTTGTTCTTGTAGCAAGATGGCTGCACAATGTCCAGATATCATTTCCAGCCAGGGGAATACCCAGAAGCAGAAAGGAGCTGTCTTTTCCTTGGGTCTGTATTTTAAATGAGAAAATAATTCCTAGAATATTATCAGCAGACTTCTTCTCACACCCCACTGGCCAAAATTGGGTCACTTAGCCTTTCCTAAATATTCACTAGAAAAGAGAATTCAGGACTACCATGACTGGCTTGGGCAAATTACCTGGGGAAAAGACCTTCAGAGAGTCAGTCACCATTACTAATGGAGTTTGGAGGGGAAGGGAGGAAAGAAGTGGAGAGCAAAAGTCAGAAAATAAGTCTTCGATGTCTTGTTATGGAGTTTGAACTTTACCATGAAGGCTACTGGTAAACAATGATCAGTTTTAAGCAACAAAGTTGTAGGTTCAGTTTCCCAACGTATAAAGATCACTAAAATGGCATTGATTAGAGGGAGAAAGACTGATGACTGTGGGAGCCGTGAGGTCACTGCAGCAATACAACTGAGAAACACAGCGCTTGTATGAAGATAACGCTACTAAGGATGGACTGAGAAAACTCAAGGAGGTGCTAGCATGCTGGGACAATTCAGCAGGGTCTGGTGACTGAGTGAATGTTGGGGCTTGGAAAGAGGAAGATTGAAGGATGAGCTGAGGTTTCTGGCTTGGGTACCTGGGTGGAGAGTGGATGATTCACAGAACTAGGCAGTAAAGGGGAAAGATTTGATGGGGACACGATGATTATTGTTTGATGTTCTCAGATAGAGATGTGTAAAAGGTAGCTGGAGATAAGCACTTGGAGCTCAGAGAGAGGTCTGAACATGCGTTTACTCCCTGATCATGGACTAGGTGATAATCGCAGAGCTGAGTATGTGAATGTACAAGATGCATCAGGAGCTGTAGAGCCCCTTGAGGAGCTTACAACTTTATTGACTATTTTAGAAAATAATCATATGTTCCACAGGAGTGCTTGGAAGCATAAATCTCTTTCAGTCATGGCAACTAGCCGACTTCAGTGGGAGTTTTAAGTGGAGTTTTGATCAGTGAAACAGAGAAAGCCCCTGTTAAGAAAGGGGACTGGCAAGAGCCCAGATACGAATTAAGACACAAACTTAAACTAAGAGCATTAGAACCAACAAGGAGCAGGACTGGATGGATGCCCGCAATATTTTGATAAAAGAGTCAATACATTTATGTGACTAACTAAATACAAAACAAGGTGAAGGACTTCAACATATTGGATTTTTTTCAGGATTGAAAGAACCAAGATGGGGAAATCAGTGCAAGGAATTGATTGAGTTGAGAGGAGGTAAAAGAAAATGTCATTTTTAGATATGTTGATATTGAGAAGGCAGAACATTCAGCAGACAGAAAAAACATAGGAGAAAGATCAGAGCCAGGGATGGAGTTCTGGGGGTCCCTTTACGCATGTAGTTGTGAGGTCTGAGTCACAGAGACTACAGCTGGTGCCCCTGGAATTGTGTAGTGATCTGGCGCACATTATAGGCATTGCAGTTGTAATTATTGAAGATATTTTTCTCAAATGGATTTGAACAGATGGTCAGTTAGATAAATATCAAACTGAATTTAATATCCTATGATTTCCCCCAAAATGCTCATTAAAATATGTAAGGATTTCTTACATGAGAAAGACAGAATCTGGGACAGAGAGAAGAAAAGATACTATGGAAGTAAAATAACCAGAAAAAGAAAATAGCTACTTCCACATGACTATGAATGGGGAAGTACACTTGAATTGGTGTACATTGAATCAATCTTCCACAAAACAAAAAAACCCTATATTTTAATTCCACGAATGTGGAGATTAAGTTGCATAAGAACCATCTCTGACAGGGAAAAAACCTGGAAACTCGTAGTATGCAGCTCTTTTGGTGCAGCAACTACCCAGTGCCTAGTGCAATGATGTGCTTAATAAAATCTTTTGACAATAATGCTAGAGGGCAGGTGTCTTGCCTGTTCAACCCACTTAGCCCATAAGCAAATAGATAAATGCTTTAATGAGGAGGAAAGGAAAGAAAAGATAAAAGTATGTGCTTAAGAGAATCAGGATTTGACTACTTGCTGCGTATTTATAAATGTCTAATCATATACACTCATACACACAAATACACACACACACACACACACAAATGAATACACACACAGTACCACACTTCTTGATTTAGTTTAACAGCTAAACATTCAGTTCTGATTTATAAGGTAGTGGGGACTGTCTATGACCCTCAGAGGAAATTCTTTCTATAATGAGCAAAAGAAAATAAATTTTATCCTATAAACAATTACACTAACAGAGACTAAAATCTATTGGAGAGTTATATGAAGACAGAATCCTAATCAATAATTCTTATATTGACAATCCTAACAATGCTCAACAGAAGGCCAGAAGATTTTGTGGCATACTGTATTCTCTGTCAGACTAGACAAGTTTAATATAAATAGATGCACATATCACAAATGCAAAAAAACACACATTAGTATATTGAAAGTATTTCAAGGTATATTAAAGTTAAATATATTGAAGAGAAGATACTGGTGCAGACATTGTAGTAATTAATTAGTAGAAAACTTTATTTATACAGAATGTATGTTCCATGGGGTTGGGAACCACATCTTTTTACCTACCACCGTATTAACACATAGTATAGAACCTGGTACAAAACAAACAATCAACAAATACATAAATTAATTTAGACTTGATTATCCTAGGAGCTACGGTATTAACAAGCAAAATGTTGGGTTGTTGGGTTAATTTTAAAACTAAAATGTAAGAGTAAGGCAAACATACAGATCACATTTAGAAGTGTGTCATTTATCATTTATCATTCACTCACTCATACCTCATTCTGGAAAGTATTTAAGGAGCCTTTAAAAATATAAAACAGGAAAAGATACATGCAAAAAGTGGGAGGAAAAGGAAAAATGGAAGGAGGATAATAGAATGAAAGGTAGAAGGTAGAGTCTGTATACAAGATATATGCCTTAAAAGTCTGGGCGTTTGCCAAGAGTGCCAATGGGGTTCTGTCTGAAAGGACAATGCCGAGAGAAACAAAACATGCACATAGAGCCCACAGTGCCATCATCATAAAATACAGTAGGCCACCATCCAGCTTCTGCTCTCATACATTGAGCAAATACATTATTTAATATTTAATTTCTTGGAAAAATGCACTACAAAAATGCGTTGCTGAGATTACGATATCATTTTCTTTCAAAGCAAAGTGATTACATAAAGTCCTGGTGCTTTCGTACTATTCCCTGTTTGGTTCTCCAAATGAGTAGTAAGTGAATTTTTTAAAATGAAGCTTAACTTTTTTACAGCTTTCAAGGTTTATAATAGAGGAAAATGTGTAAGGAGCAATTTAGATGGTTATATGCTTACTTACATGTAACGTTCAAGAAATAGGAAAAAGAACCACTGGCATAATTAACTTGTGGATTTCCTTGCCCAACATGCACTTAGATTCTATATTGAAAAGTCATATACAGGGTTCATAATGGTCAAGGTGAAAAGAACTACAAGTGATAACAAGGAAGGACTGTGGCTTCAGATTTCATTACTGACACAGAAACTGGACTTGAATATGGGCTCATCGGCAGCCTGCAGAGTGGCAGAGAGAATGAGAGCAAGAGAGACTGAATCACCTGTGACTGGCAGAGAAAATGGAAACACAGTTGGAGAAGTGAGATGCAGAGTGGAGACGTTCTCTTCCTGGAGTAGTGTCGGGATTATATTCTGTTTCCTAGAGCTGGCTCAAATTACATAGAGCTCATCTATTAAACTGAGACAAGAGATGAAAGTAGGGAAGTGCAAAACCTGCCATTGCTTCTTATTTGACCTGCATGGTGGCTGGATTCATACGTCTTGCCATACTTCTGTATTCTGAGGTACTGTGAAACAAATTATCAGGGCCAGGTGTGAAGCTTGGAAGATGAGTATAGCCCCTCGGGGTTTTAAAAGGGAAAAGTAATCATTGGAAATCTCACTGAAAGCTTGTCCTCCTTGGCCGTTCTCCTTTCCTCTTCCAAATTAAGATACACTGTGTTCCTTTACATATTTGAGATTTGCTATAGGCTTGACTTCAGAATCAATTATCTATTTCAAATAAACAAACATTCAAGAACTTTTCACATATTTCTCAAGGGTCATTTCTTTCAGTTCTTTGAATCTTATTCTTGAGATAACATCTAAAGCTCAGATTATCATACTGAGTGAAGTAAGTCAGACAGAGAAAGACAAATATCATATGATATACTCATATGTGGAATCTAAAAAAATGATACAAATGAATTTATGTACAAAACAGAAACAAACACACAGACTTAGAAAACAAACTTATGGCTACCAAAGGGGAAAGATTGAGGGGAGGGATAAATTAGGAGGTTGGGATTAACATATACACAATACTATATATAAAACAGATAATCAGCAAGGACCTACTGTATAGCACAGGGAACTCTACTCAGTACTCTGTAATAATCTATATGAGGAAAGATTCTGAAAAAGAATAGATATATGTATACGTATAACTGAATCACTTTGCTGTAAAGCTGAAACTAACACAACACTATAAATCGACTATACTCCAATATAAAATAATTGTTTAAAAGATAAAAAGAAAGAAAGCTCAAGTTTTCAAACACATATGGACATAAGACATGTCTCTGTAACTCAACTGGACTTGTGCAAAAATACTCCAGGAGAAAAAACAACTTACTTTTTGCTGTATACTTTGCTTTCATTTATTACCTGCTTAAATAGTGCTACAGACTGTACTATCTACTATTATGTGGATTATATCATTTTTATGCACCACACAAACCCTATGGGTTATTATTATTTTATCCATTTACAGATGAGGAAATGGAAAAGCTATGTCAATTAATAACTTTCCCAAGTTCTCACATTAAGTTATACCATCAGAATGTGAACTCAGTTTCCTTAAAACACTAAAAACAGAACTACCATACGACCTAGCAATCCCACTACTGGGCATATACCCTGAGAAAACCATAATTCAAAAAGAGTCATGTACCCCAATGTTCATTGCAGCTCTACTTACAATAGCCAGGACATGGAAGCAACCTAAGTGTCCATCAACAGATGAATGGATAAAGAAGATGTGGCACATATAGACAGTGGAATATTATCCATAAAAAGAAATGAAACTGAGTTATTTGTAGTGAGGTGAATGGACCTAGAGTCTGTCATACAGAGTGAAGTAAGTCAGAAAGAGCAAAACAAATACCGTATGCTAACACATATATATGGAATCTAAAAAAAAAATTGTTCTGAAGAACCTAGGGCAGGACAGGAATAAAGATGCAGATGTAGAGAATGTAGAATACACTACCAATGTAAAATAGATAGCTAGTGGGAAGCAGCCACATAGCACAGGGAGATCAGCTCGGTGCTTTGTGACCACCTAGAGGGGTGGGATACGGAGGGTGGGAGGGAGATGCAAGAGGGAGGAGATATGGGGATATATGTATATGTATGGTTGATTCACTTTGTTATAAAGCAGAAACTAACACACCATTGTAAAGCAATTATACTCCAATAAAGATGTTAAAAAAATTAAATTAAATTTACAAAAAAAAGAATCTGGTGGGAAGCAGCCGCAGAGCACGGGGAGATCAGCTCGGTGCTTTGTGACCGCCTGGAGGGCTGGGATGGGGAGGGTGGGAGGGAGGGAGATGCATGAGGGAAGGGATGTGGGAACGGATGTATATGTATGACTGATTCACTTTGTTATAAAGCAGAAACTAATAAAAAAATTAAAAAAAAAAAAAAGAATCTGAACTCAGACTGATTCCTGACCCATGTTCTTAACCACCAAGTTATAGTTCTTACATTACATTTCAGCCTTGCTGTAATAAACAAAATGCATATCCTTGGAAAGGAAAGAAGCTTACTTAATGCACTGATATAGGAAAGAGTAGCCAACTTTGAATTAGGAGTCAAGATACATAGGTTCTATTCATGACACTAGCTATGTGAATTTAATCAAGTTAATTCACCTCTTTGACCCTCAAATAAAAAATTTCAGGACTCAGAAAAGCTAGCTGAGTTGAGGCACACTTAAGTCCCTTCAGGTTTTGACATTCTTTGTTTTCTAACGAGATGCCTGAGACAATTTCATCCTTCTTATTATGTAGCTCCTGTGAATGACATGTCCGATTGGACAGAAATTCAAACTGTGGCATTTCTGTAGTAAAGCCCCATGAACTCAACATTATGAGTAATAATAATATGTGGGACAGTTATTACAGTAACTAGCAAGATTCTCTTAACTTATCACTTGGCAGATTTTCTTTTCTTATATTCCTCAACCTTTTTTTTCTTTTCAGTATGCGGGCCTCTCACTGTTGCGGAGCACAGGCTCTGGACACTCAGGCTCAGGGGCCATGGCTCATGGGTCCAGCTGCTCTGCGGCATGTGGGATCTTCCCGGACCGGGGCACGAACCCGTGTCCCCTGCAATGGCAGGCGGACTCTCAACCACTGCGCCACCAAGGATACCCTCTTTTCTTATATTCCTTTGTGACATCTCATTTTCACTGTGTTTACAAAGAATCAGAATTTATAGAATTAATTCATAAAAATCAATATTTTGCTGGGGCAAACACTTATTTTTCCTGTCAATCAATATTTCACCACCTTATTTATCCTCTGTAAATGGGAAAGCACAGCGTAGGTGAGGACACTGAGGTAGAGAAGTGTTAAGATTAAGGACACACAATAAGTCAGTTTAAAAAGGCAAAAAATAGAAACAGGGGTTTTCTGAGCCACAGCTAGTCAATGACAGACCCAGTAATGAGGCACAAGCTTACATTAGCTTACAAAATAACGACGGGCACATTTCCCCTGAAACGAGGCCATGCCCTCAGTGCATGCCCTGGTGCACGTGCAAATTAATTGCTGGCAGCAGGAGGCCCTGGTACTTTTCAACCCTGGTATACTAGTAATTAAAACAAACAGACACACATCAATTTTTTTTTCAGGTAAGAAAACCAGAACACAGGTCAAGCCCTGATAATTTCTTGGGTTTTAGAGTAACTTCTAATATGGGGGAAAAGACACTGAAACTTTTCATTTGAAGTATAACATGTGTAAGTCCCCTCCTTCCAGAAATTTCTCTTCTGTACATAGTATACACTCTGTCAGCACTGGGAATATTTGTTCAGCCTATTTTTATGTACATTGGATACAATGCCATTTCTTACTCCATGTGGAAATATGCAAGAATCCTTAAATTGTTGTTTGATGTTTCAAGCCAGAAAGAATGGCTCATTCTTTAAATAAAGGAGTTTGGATGATTAGGGTTACACTTGTAAGTGGAAAGAAAGCTGGTGGGAGTTCTTTGAAATTCCTAGTGTTTTATTTTTACGATTGTTTTGTACTCCTTCCCATAGAATCAACTATAGAGCTGAGTAGTCTAATAAACATGAATTGCACTGGATTAGGGGGTATAAATATTGTCTGGATGGACCAATGGATGGAGATATTTTAAAGGTAGGAGCTATGAGTGAGCTCTGTATCAAGTCCTGAAGCCCAGTGGAGTACTGTACACCCCATGGATGCCAAATTACACCAGATTTTAGCAATAGCAATGATATTAGCTCATTTATTCATTCATTTATTTAGTAAACATGTACCGAGCCCCCATTCTGTAATAGGGAAAGCAGGAGCCTGGAGATACAGAAGTAAAATACATATACTCTGCCTTCAAAGAGCTCACAATCTAATGGGGCAGGTAGCCAAGAAAAAGACATTGCTACCCCAGATGCTAAGAGCTGTATACAAGGGAAGCTCATTATGTTACAGGGACTTGGAGAATGGAAACCTGGCCATGATGAGGGCTAGGCAAGTGGGGAAAGGGGTTGTGAAGGAAGAAGGTGGCACTTGACCTTGATATGAATGAAGAATGGGAGTTATCTAGGCTAAGAAAAGGAAAACATGTTTTTTGAGGCTGAGTATGAGACTGCAAGCATCATGAGGAGGGAGAGAGCACAGAGTTTGGGGGTTTAGGATGAAGTGACTATTGCATACCCATGCATATCCTGGGTAGGCACCATTCCCATCTTAGTCTAAGTGATGGTACTCTGCAGCTTTGTGTGACACATCAACCCTTGCCATTGCTGTGAGTTCAGAACTGGTGAGAGATAGGGCAGAAGAATAGTCACCTCATCTACTAAGACAAAGGAGAGGAAGAGAAGAATCTATGTCCATCCATTTTTTTAATTAATAGCCTTTATTTTTTAGAACAGTTTTAGATTCACAGCAAAACTGAGTGGGAAGTACAGAGTTTCATATACCCCATCCCCATGTATAACCTCTTCCACCCAGCAACTGGTACATTTGTTACAATCAATGAACCGACACTGACACATCATTATTGCCAAAACTCCACAGTTTACATTAGGATTCACTCTTTGTGTTGAACATTCTGTGGGTTTGGACAAATGTATAATGACGTATATCTACCATTATAGTGCAGATGAATGACACAGAAGAGTTTCATAGCCCGAAAAACTTCTGTGCTCTGCCTATTCATCCTTCTGTGCCCCCAACATCTGGCAACCACTGATCTTTTTATTATCTCCATAGTTTTACCTTTTTCAGAATGTGGTATATAGTTGGAATTATACAGTATGTAGCCTTTTCAAATTGACATCTATCACTAAGCAATATGCATTTAAGTTTCCTTCATGTATTTTTGTGGCTTAATAGCTCATTTATTTTTAGCACCAAATAATATTCCATTGTCTGGATTACCAAGGTTTTTTTTGTTTGTTTTTATTTTTTGTGTGTGTGTTTTTTTTTTTTGAGAGGGCAGAAAGCTGAGGAGTCTGTCCCATGAAGTAGGAGGGTAATTTTTTTTTAACATCTTTATTGGAGTATAACTGCTTTACAATGGTGTGTTAGTTTCTACTTTTTAACAAAGTGAATCAGCTATACATATACATATATCCCCATATCTCCTCCCTCTTGCATCTCCCTCCCACTCTCCTTATCCCACCCCTCTAGGTGGTCACAAAGCACAGAGCTGATCTCCCTGTGCTATGT
This sequence comes from Mesoplodon bidens, assembly GCF_964165515.1. Lineage (NCBI taxonomy): Eukaryota > Metazoa > Chordata > Mammalia > Artiodactyla > Ziphiidae > Mesoplodon > Mesoplodon bidens. Next base: position 62,044,650 of record NC_138168.1, read on the forward strand.
GGCTGCTTCCCACTAGCTATCTATTTTAAGTTTGGTAGTGTATATATGTCCATGCCACTCTCTCACTTCATCCCAGCTTACCCTTCCCCCTCCCCGTGTCCTCAAGTCCATTCTGGGAGGATAACTGTGTTATCAAATCTGATAAGTCTGCATTGTCTGCTATATCTAAGTCTGTGATAAAACCAATGACTGAGGTAAAAACCTGTGATCTACCTTTGGGCCTCTCTCCAGCTTGGCATCAACACTCTTTGGATGTCATCATTCCAACAGATAAGAAGGTAACTGATGTCCTGAACAGCAATATCAGATTATGCCCCAAGGTAAGCCTGTGGAATTGGAGTTCTAGGAAACATACTCAAAAATCAACTGCACAAATACAGCCTGGAAATATTCCCAATCATAATTAAACTAGCTTTTTCTACATATCACCATTAAAGGTAATTTTTATTTATTTGTTTGTTTGTTTGTTTTGCTGTACGCAGGCCTCTCACTGTTGTGGCCTCTCCCGTTGTGGAGCACAGGCTCCAGATGCGCAGGCTCAGTGGCCATGGCTCACGGGCCCAGCCACTCCGTGGCATGTGGGATCTTCCCGGACTGGGACATGAACCTGTGTCCCCTGCATCAGCAGGCAGACTCTCAACCACTGTGCCGCCAGGGAAGCCCCTAAAGGTAATTTTTAAATAACATGTTTATCTGGAACAGAGGTAGAACCTGATAAGGGGACCAAGTCGCAGCATGTAAGCTAGTATAGGAAGACTTTTTTTCCCTTTAGGCCTGAGATTCTCTTTCTTGGGCCAAAGATACCAGTGCAGGTAGATAAGGGGCCCAGCAGAAGCAACAGCTTGGCAGCTTGGTCCAGGAAGTCCCTAAGTCTGTGACTTCTCCTGCTCCCACCCTTCAGAGACACCAGGGCAGGAAAGAGGTACAGTAGGGGGATCCCACCATGCCCTTTCCCACTGAGAGACCTCTAGTGGCCCAGCGTGGGGAAACCTCTGCCATCCCCCTCAGGCAGCACCAGCAGGGACCTGTGAGAGCCCCAGTGGCACCTGATGAACCAAACGGATCAAAATAACACCACAAAATCAGTAAAAATTAAACTGCCATTGGAAGAACAGCCCTCAAAAGTAGGCCAAGACCTGCATGCTGCTGCTAAAATATGAGAATTGAATAGGACCCAGAATCTGCTACATAACAGACAATATGCCTAGAATACAATTGAAAATCTCCTGTCATATCAAGAACCAAGAAAATCACAACTTCAGTGTGAAAAGGTAATCAACTAATGTAACACCAAGATGGATCAAATGTTAGAATTCTCTGACGAGGATTTTAAAGCAACCATTATAAAAGTGTTTTAACAATCACTTACAATTTCTCTTGCAATAGATGAGAAAAAAAATCTCAGCAAAGAAATAAATGTTATAAAAGAGAATCAAACAGAAATTATAGAATTGAAAAATACAGTAACAGAATTTTTTAAAAAAACACTTGCTGTACAGGCTCAGTAGAGTGGTGATGACAGAGGTTAGAATCAGTGAACTTGAAGACAGAACAATAGAATTAACCCAAACTTGAAGACAGAAAAATAGAAAAACAAAGAGAAAATAAGTTTAAAACAAAACAAAACAAAAAAACAAAGTTGCAGGGACCTGTGGGATAATAAAAGATCCAACAGTAATATTGGAGTCTCAGAAAGAGAGTGATGGGGGGCGGGGCAGTAAGAATATTTGAAGAAACAATGGCTGAAAACTCCCCAAATTTGGCAAAAGATACAGCCAAGAGGCTGAATGAAACCCAAACAGGATAAACACAAGGAAATTCATATCAAGACACATAATAATTAAACCTTTGAAAATGAAAAAGAAAAAGAAAAATTTGAGACAAAAATCCAGAGAGAAACAATGCATTACCTTTAGAGAAACTCCAGTTCAAGTGACAGCGGATACCTCGCCTGAAACCAAGGAAGCCAGAAAAAAGTGACACAATATTAATCAAGTGCTGAAAGTAAAGAACTGTCAACCATGAATTCTGAACCTGGCAAAGATGTCCCTCAGGAATGAGAGAAAAGAAAAACATTCTCAGATGGAGGAAAAGTAAAAGAATTTGTTTCTAACAGACACACACTTAAATTTTTGATGAAGGGAATTCTTCAAACAGACAGGAAATGATTTTTTTTAAAAAGAAATCTTGGAATATCAGGAAGGAAGAAAGCACAGAGAGGAAAGAAATATGGGTACACACAATAAACTATCATTTTCTCATGAGTTTTATAAAGTATATTTGATGATTGAAACAAAAATTATAACACCATCTGACATCCAAGACAATGATATTTAAAAGTGGGGAAGGGAAAGGAACTTAAATGGAAGTGATATTTCCATACTTCATTCAAAGCAGTAAATGTTGAATTCAGGAGACTGTGATAAGTCCTATATTTATATTGTAATCTTCAGAGCAACCACTATGAAAATCATACAAAGAGATTCACTCAAAATTACAATGAATTAATCATAGTACAAGTATGTTTGGGGAAAACTGAATAATAGAGGTGGGTTTTATCAATGTCAGTATCCCTGTTGTGATTTTATATTATACTTTTGCTAAATATTTCCATAGGGGGAAACTGGGCAAAGTGTACAAGAGTCTTTCTGTATTATTCCTTACAACTGCATGTGATTCCACAATTATCTAAATAAAAATGTCAGTTATAAAAAGGTATGTCAATTACATTTTATAATTTTACTATGTTGTAACACATTGCAAAATATCTGTGCTTAAAAAAATGTTTGTTGTATTCCATTAACTTAAATCAATTCATCAAATAATAAAAACAAAGATAAACTCATATTTTCTGCCATGTACATGGAATAAACTTTTGGCATTTGGAGAAGAAAGGAACAGGATAGTCTCAATTTTTTTACAAGCATTTTGAGATAATGGCCATTGTGGACCCATGAATTGAGAATAGTTGTCTAATCTTTCACCACAAACTTTATACTCTTTTCTTAATGCACAAATGAGCAAGAGTCTCCAAAGAGAAGAATGAGTTGCCCCGGGAAGAAACATTCTCATAAATCCCCAACAAAGTGGTTTGAAATACTCTGTTGCTGTGAAAAAAAAAAAGCCCCCTTAAATTAAACAGCAGGAAAAAAGGAAAGACAGTTTGCTCTTCCATTGAGATTAAATCTTTATTGCCATTGACTTTTCAAATTTGAATTTTGCACATTATTTGCATTTATTTTCAAGTTTTTCCTTAATCTTCAGCCTTAATCTCAATTGATTTAAGAGGGATAATATAAGTTATTGGGTAGAGGCCCACATCACAGAGTAGCACCTGTTTTGGAGCCATCATGGACTCTAGTACATTATGCCTAAACAGGCAGAAAGTCTTCTATTTCTTTGATTGAATCAACAAATGGTGTGTAGCAACGTTAACAGATGTGACTAGACTGGAATCATATTTTGCTATTGCCCAAAATGTATTGAATACGAAAAAATGCATCAAGTCTCATATCTTTGAACATCAAAGAAATGGTCCCTTGTGTATCTACACTTTTTATTGTCTTTACAAAACAAGATGAGTTCACAGTAGGCTCTCTTTTGTCTAGAATCTCCATGAACAGTCTATTACTTTCTCAGAGCTGGACAAAAGCACAGGCTGCCCAGTTCAGTCTTTGAGTCCAGCCCTCAACTGCTTCATGTTTGCAGCACACTTACAAATTCTGAACCTTGTGGTAGTGAGCTTAAAGAGATTAGAAGACTGAAAAGAGTACCAAACAAATTAGCAATAATTGCAGTGGAATCACTATCTCACATAACAGGGCTTCATGGAATCTATAACATCCATGCTTATGCTTGGTTGCCCTTCAGCGCTATATTTCCACTTGAGTAGAATTGTTTACTGCCCTGACCATACCTTCTTAGAGGCCCAAAGGCAAAGTTTTCTTATTTCCCTGGAAACATGCAATTTTTTTTTTTTTTTTTTTTTTTTTTTTTTGTGGTACGCGGGCCTCTCGCTGTTGTGGCCTCTCCCGTTGCGGAGCACAGGCTCCAGACGCACAGGCCCAGCGGCCATGGCCCACGGGCCCAGCCGCTCCACGGCATGTGGGACCCTCCCGGACCGGGGCACGAACCCGTGTCCCCTGCATCGGCAGGCGGACTCTCAACCACTGCGCCACCAGGGAAGCCCTAAACATGCAATTTTTAATATCTGCTTTTCTCTTATCTTGTCCTTGTAGCAGGATGAACCTTACTCTGCACTACCATTATCTTCTATCTTCTCAGCAGTTCAGCCCAACATTCTAACAGTACAGGATTCAGCTTCAGTTACAGTTTTTTTAAGTGATTTTTTTTTTCTGTATTGGTCAAAAAGTAGTGGCAGATGGGTGGGAGTTATCTTTATATCTCTGAGCTGTAGCCCAACAATGATGAACTATCCTAAGACATACAAGAATTTCTCACACATCATCAATGATGGCCAACATTCAGACTTCTCCTTTTTTTAAAAAAATTGTTGTAAGAATACTTAACATGAGATCTACCCTCTTAACAAATTTTTATGTGTTCCGTAGTGTTGTTAACCATAGACACAATGTTGTACAGCAGGTCTCTAGAGCTTATTCATCTTGCATAACTGAAATTTTATACCCATCGAATAACAGCTCCCCACCACCCACTGCCCTTGGCAACCACCATCCTACTCTCTGCTTCTACGTGTTTGGCTCTTTTAGACACGTCCTTTAAGTGGAATCATGAAGTATTTGTCCTTCTGTAACTGGTTTATTTCACTTACCATAATGTCCTCAAGGTTCATCCAGGGATGGATTGCCTTCCTTTTTTTTAAGGCAGAATATGTATATTCTACATTTTCTTTATCCATCCATAGGTGAACATTTAGGCTATTTCTACTTCTTGACATTCAGCCTTTTCTGAAATATTTATAGTTATAGGGAACTCGCCATCAATGGCCACATTCTGAAAGCACTGTTCACTCTTCTTCATACAACTCTGCCAGAAAACTCTTTAATTGGGCTTAAATTTTCTCATGAACTCTAATTCTACACCCAACACAATAGAGAATAAATCTAAACCATGGGCTACAATCTTGAATGACAGTGAGTGATGCTTTTGGGGAGTAAGAAAAAAATTGATAGAGATGTGAAAAATATAATTATCCTATTAGAAAAAGTATAGCTAAAAAATGCTGAAAGATGGCTATAAACTGATGTTTCCCTCAGTTTGTAAGGGAGAATAACAGTGATTGGTGAAATGGAAGACACATGCCCTGTACAAAGGGTAACCGCTACTCCTCTCCAGCTGTTTGCTGATACAAATGAGATAGAATTTCTAATTCTTCAAGAGGTCAGAGAGCAAGATTTTCAAGTGAAATCTTATGATTTTAGGAGTCAGCAGCTAATTAAAAACATTTAAAAATTTTATTTGGGCCAACAATGAGTTGGCCAAACATCATACCTCTGTAGACCACCATCTTGCTACCTCCAGTCTGAAGGCTGAACCACACATCAGCCTCTGAGCCTTTGAAGACAGACACTGAGTCTCCAGGGATATCTTTTCTTCCAGATCAAATGCCACCACCTTCATTAACCATTTGGTATATAAGTGTGCCAAATCCCTAACCATCCTGAATGGTCTCCTGACTTGTTTTGATTTGCTAAAAAACCTTTCTGAAGTACAGGATTGAGAGAGGTACAGAGAACTTCACAGAGGCTCTGATTGGCTGGCCAGGCCAGCTATTCTAGAGCTGCACAGCATCTTAACTTATGTGCCCCTCTTTTACCACCTTCTGGGTATATTTTTAAAACTTTGTGGCTACTGACTGAGATGCTCTCTGAATGTTACTTATTTCTTTCTCATCACAGGAATGATGTGGTCTAAGTGTTATTTATTATTGCCTACCTATCTCCTCAAATCATCTTCCCTTTTAAAATCTCTGATTATAAATTCATATCTATTTTGTCTTGGCAAATTTTAAAATCTATATTCCAAAATCAGAAATGCCATCATTTTTATGCCCAGAATGCAAATATGTATTTTCTGAAGCATGTCTATACCTAGAATTCCCTTCCTTAAGGTTTATTAACCCTAAAAGGATCATTTATCCCTAAATATTCCAATTGCTTCAACTTCAAAACACAAATATGCCTTTTATAGTAAAAAAAAAAAAAAAGTGAACTCGGGCTATGTATTAGGACTTTAACACACACTATTCTCTTATTTAATTGTTCCAATAACCCTGTGAAGTAGTCTTATTATCCCAGTTCCTAGATGAGAAAATTTAGGCTTGGAAAGATTGCATAAACAGCCCAAAGTTGAATAGCCAACACAAATAAAATGAGAAAATTGAGGCTTGGAAAGATTGCATAAACAGCCCAAAGTTGAATAGCCAACACGAATAAAAGCTAGGAATTCAAACTTGGGCCATCTGATTTTAAAGCCAGGACTCTTTACACTACACCACTTGTCTAATTTTTTCTTGTGGGTTAGAATTAAGTCCTAGTGTTAATTCCACTCATTGTTTCATTTATCTTTTGAGACATTCAGTTGTTATAAGATGTTTGGCTTTGTGCCAAACAGGATAAGGCTTCCCACAACTGTCAAGAGAATTAAAAATCCTCCAGGATTTTTGGCATTTACCTCCATGCAATATGATCCTGATCCTAACCTGTATTGGTTGGAACACATTGGGAATAAATGAGCACTCCTAACCCATGTATAGTTTCCCCACAAGTAAATACAATTGGAGTTACAAAGAATAAATATAGGAAATAACATCGTTAGAACTTCAGTCAATCCAGAGTTAGTAATTGCCTGTGAAATATGTGTAAACAAATGAATAAAATGACTTAGAATAATGATCTCTCTCTACCGCAGACGTTGCCAGCTATCTATTCAATATCCATTTTCTCCTCTTTCACAAACAGAAATTCAATTTTTTTCATGGTGAAAATGTATGATGAGTTTAAAATATATTTTTTCAGCCTGTGTTTTAGCTATGCTATGGTCTTGTGACACACTTTATGGCCAATGAGATGTAAGCGGAACTTGCTGGGTGTGACTTAAGGGAAATCTCCTGAAAAGGAGGCTCACTTAGCCTGTACCTTTTGCCCCTTGCCCTTCTCCTCCTTCTGCCTGGACTGCAGCATGATGCTGAAGGTGGGAAGAGCCACCTTGCCACCATGAGGCAACAATCTTGAAAATTAAAGCCACATGTTAGGGGTGCCTGAAATCAGAGTCCAAATCCCTGATGGCATTGTGGAGATGATGGTCTGCCTACCTACACACTTCTTGGTATGGGAAAAAGCACTAAACGTTTATTTGTAAAATGGGTTTTCAGTTATATGCAGCCAAACCCATTCCTAACTGATACCCTGAACAATGACTGACAAGTATTAGATATGGCTTTTTGTATTACCAAAGTGGTAAAATTCCACACACAGATCTTGGTCTTTTTGAATCTCTCCATAACACATCTGGAAACTCAGTGAACAGTCTAGATTAGGCAGAGGTGCCGAGAAGATCAAAGATTCTGGAACCTCTCTCTCTACTGGAAGACTGTGAGAGCAGGGACCATTTCCATCTGCTTCCCAGTTGTCCACCAGGGCCTGTTACTGACGTGCATAGAAAGTTAAATCTTTGTCCAGTGAATGGATGAATGGATGAATTTATAGTCTAGCTGGGGAGATTAACACGTAAGTAGATGATTCCAAGGGAACAAAATCTTCCTTAGCGTACCTGTATAGGGATTCCTGGAGGAGATTATTTTCAAACTGGGGCATGAAAATTGAGGCACTAGTAAAGTACAGGGATTGACTTTCCAAGGAGAGGGAGTAGCATGTGGCAGAGAACTGGGTACAGTTTTGTAGGCTTATAGTTTGGGAATCCAAAAAGACTGTGAAGAGGCTGGGGAAGCAAGCAAGAGTTAGCCCGTGAGGGGCCAGGGTACATACACACCAAGCACGGTCTTCTGGTCTAGTCTAATCTAGCTGCAAGGATAAAATAATTTCAAAGTATTCTCAACCTCCCCATCTGCAATCACAAAGTATAGTCTTTAAATTTCAGGAATTTTGTGACTTGATTATACAAACATCTTCAACCACATTTTTTGACTTGGGCTATTTTCATTTCTGTTCTACAAACCTACAACTTGCACTGTGAGTGCATCTACCAATAGTTTTAGGAAAATCTCTTCCATTATTGAAGTGGAACATTTTGAAGACCCTCCTGTCTTAAGGCATCAGGTGTTGCCTGGAAGTTTTATCTCCTTCACTGGGAAACCCTTTTAGTCATAACTGTCTTCCCCAACCTGTGAATTTTTATCACATGACTGCAGCAGCCAGGGTGAAACATTTTCCCTGCTTCCCATCTCAGTAGGGCATTGTGGTATACTGCATCAAGGTCATATACATATGGCTTTACTTTGTCCCTGTTAGGGCAAGCAAAAATGAATTGAAAGCTGCAGGTTAATATTTGTCCATGATTGGGGTAAAGGTCACATAAGCAAGTCAGCACTTTTCTCCATCTTTGTCTACCTGTCTCTCTGCTCCCCAAACTCATTAACAATCTTTGTAATTTTTCTCTTCTATATCTGGCACCCTTCCTGGAGATTGGGGTTGTTTATTTGTTTAATCTGAAGCACCCTCAACCTTCAGGGAATCTGGGATGCACAGAGCTAGCCTGGTCTTCCTGTGAATCTCATCACTTCACCACAAAGTTTGACAGGGAGAGAAAATGAAAATACTTTGCATATAAACTCACCCTTTCCTCATCTTTCTTATAATTATATTGTCATGTGTGTATTTCTAATATGCTGTCTTTATCATAAACTTTATAGGCATTCACAGGGAGATCAGCTCGGTGCTTTGTGACCGCCTGGAGGGGTGGGATGGGGAGGGTGGGAGGGAGGGAGATGCATGAGGGAAGGGATGTGGGAACAGATGTATATGTACGACTGATTCACTTTGTTATAAAGCAGAAACTAAAAAAAAAAAAAAACTTTATAGGCATTAAAACCTGGCCCCTTTTATTAAGGCACATGGTTTGAATGATAGGAGAAAGGTGAGAATTTCCCATTTAATTTTGCTTTACCATTGGCTGCCGTATAACTTTAAGTGAGCTTTGTATTTTTATTAAAGGGAGTGAGAATCTCAAAGACTTAAAAATTAATAAGTATTTCTGATCTCTTTATATGGTTTCCATCTCATTTTAGAAGTAAAAAGAAAAAATGGAAAGGGAGGTATTGCATGCATAAGTGTGAAATTAATATTTATGAATTAATATCTGATCTAATTAACTGCTATCATAATCAACAGATTTGTCTACTAAATATCAGCAAGGTCATAGATGGGGGTCACAGATTATTTTGGTTTTGTAACAGTGGGTTTTATTTCCTATCTTGATGACAAGTTTGCATTTGACCCTGCCTTATGGCTTAGATTCCAATTTATGTATCTGACTGCAATTTACCTTAGACAATTTTCTAACACATTTCAACAGCTAATAATTTTCTTAATCTGAAAATTTGAAGGTGTGGAACAAACAGCTTCCTGCTGTTTCTCCTGAACATATTTATGGATTGGTCTTTCTGAAAATAATTTATTGGTCTGTTTTTCTACTCCTAAACAATGGTTTTAACAACTCACATGAAGACATTTTTCTATTTTTTCTTGCCGAGTGCAGACTGTGGCATACTTTTTTTGTGCTGTTAATATGTATTATTCAGAAAACAATGATTGGATTGACATGGTTCTATTAGTCCAGGAAGTGGCATTTATGTATAATCCGTGTGTCACTTTTTAAAAATGTAAAATGATGAACCTCAAAACACTTGAAAGTCAAGTTTAGTCTCTCTTGATTGAGGCTTCAGTTTTTGTCATCAAAAAATGTTAAATGGTTCATCTTCTTATCAGCTGAAAAACAGTCATAAAGTATTGCAGTAGCACACTAATGCCTTACAAGCATTACATTTATGTCCATAAGCAGTCTGTGTAATAATAAGAAATATAAATTGTTCTCTGATGCTGGTTCTTGTTAGTACTTGATCTTTGACCCCAATTCCTGATTCAGAGCTTCCAAAACCTTAGAATTTCTTGAGTGATAGGAGTGTCTGAGACAGAGCTCCTAAGTCTCTTGGAATTTCCTAGGTGACAGGAGCATCTTTTGCTCTAATGAGGTGATTCTTTTTTTTTTTTTTTTTTTTTTTTCTTTTTGCAGTATGTGGGCCTCTCACTGTTGTGGCCTCTCCCGTTGCGGAGCACAGGCTCCGGATGCGCAGGCCCAGCGGCCATGGCTCACGGGCCCAGCCGCTCCGCGGCATATGGGATCCTCCCAGACCGGGGCACGAACCCGTATCCCCTGCATCGGCAAGCGGACTCTCAACCACTGCGCCACCAGGGAGGCCCTAATGAGGTGATTCTTGATGGGCTCCTGGTTGTGTTGGTCATCAGAAAGACCAAGGCATGATTAGAAGCTTGGAACTTTCAGCCTCACCCAGAGAGGGAAGGGAATGGAAGTAGAATTAATAATTGATTATGTCTGTGATAAAGCCTGCATAAAGCCCCCAAAAGTACAGGATTGGGGGAGCTTCCGGGTTGGTGAACTCATCTATGTGCCTGGAGAGTGGTGCACCCCAGCTCCACAGAGACAGAAGCTCCTGTGCTTGGGACCCTTCCAGACCTTGCTCTATGTACCCCTTCATCTGGCTGTTCCTCTGTATCCTTTATCATATTCTTTGTTACATAATAAACCAGTACACAACAGTGAGAGGCCCCTGTAATGCAAAAAAAAAAAAAACATAATAAACCAGTAAAGTAAATGTTTGCCTGAGTTCTGTGAGCTGTCGTATGTAGTAAATGATGGAACCCAGAGAGATGTGGGAGCCTCTAATTTGCAGCTAAGTCACACAGAAGTTGTGGGTAACCTGGGGACTCACTACTTATGACTGGCATCTGAAGTGGGGGGCAATCTTGTGGGACTGAGCCCTTAATCTGGGGGTCTATGCTAACCACAGGCAGTTAATGCCAGAACTGCCTGGAATGGAAAACCCAAACATTTGGTGGCCAGAAGTGAAGTACTAAGAGTGCAGAAGTATTCTGTGAGTGGAGGAGAAAATGTTTTTTTCCCAGACATCCTCTGTCTCCTTGACCCTTGGCATTTACTCCCCCACAGCCCTCAGGAAGTCTGTGGTCAGCCTTCTAGCCTTCAGGACCTTTCTCAGTCAGCCAGTCACAGGGTAGGAGCTCCTCCAAGACTGGCTTGGATCCCATGACTCCTAATAATCAAACCTTACAGAGACCTCAACTTGTGTCTTGGATGCATGAGTCATTCATTAACTCATTCCCCCAAAACAGTTATTGGGGACAATTATTAAATGTTTTAATTTAATGACTCATCTTTAGCTAAACCAACTCCAAAAACAGGTTCTGCTCAAGCATTCCTCTGAGAATGCCTTCTTCATCTACTCCCTATTTTTTTCCCCTTCTCTTCATTAAAAAACTACATCCAAGCCTCATCTCAAGTCCTCTCTATAAGCATGTAAGGAATTTACCCTCTTCTGAAACTAACCAGGTCCCTACTGTCATGCTTCCCAAATTCTTTTCCAATTATGTTGGTGTTTATATTTAGGTTTCCTTATACTTAAGATTTTAGAGTTTAGAGAGACTACAGAAAAGTTCTCTGCACAGAGTAATTAACCAGTGTTATTGATTCTCTAACAGGAAGCAGAGGTTGTTATCATTAAGTTACCACTGAAAGATAAAACAGTTTTGCAGCTAAAGTAATCAACATTTTTGTAAAACATGTGTATTCCAAAGCAAACCCTTAAAGGGAGCATGAGTAGAATTTTGATTTGATTATGTTTGCTTTGCTCATTTTACATTCTCCCAGTAAAAACTAGACAAACAACTTGTGTGACATGATAATGAAATAGTTAGCAGCCTTAGAACCCATCAACAAAGGTAGATTGGATTTTCTCATTTAATTTTCTCATTTAACTATTTAATTGGTATAAAATACATACCAATGCCATTATGACTAAAATATGTGATTATCTGCTAGTGTGGGCTGAGTGAAAGCACCTAAGAATTGGATTTAGGCATCTCTACTGTGGTTATGTGAGTCTGGAGGAGAATACAGAGAGAACAGAGCATGGATTGAATACATTAATACAATTTTCTCTATTTTGAGAACCATTAAGCCCAATATTAAACTATCTTTGATAGAAATTCTTAACTGAGAAATATAATCCTTTTCATGATTTACAAAAGTTTAGGAGTTTTCAGGTTATACTTCGGTGACTGAAGATGCACTATAGAGAACAGTATGGAAGTTCCTTAAAAAACTACAAATAGAACTACCATATGACCCAGCAATCCCACTACTGGGCATATACACTGAGAAAACCATAATTCAAAAAGAGTCATGTACCAAAATGTTCATTGCAGCTCTATTTACAATAGCCAGGACATGGAAGCAACCTAAGTGTCCATCAACAGATGAATGGATAAAGAAGATGTGGCACACATATACAATGCAATATTACTCAGCCATAAAAAGAAACGAAATTGAGTTATTTGTAGTGAGGTGGATAGACCTAGAGTCTGTCATACAGAGTGAAGTAAGTCAGAAGGAGAAAAACAAATACCATATGCTAATACATATATATGTAATCTAAGAAAAAAAATGTCATGAAGGGGCTTCCCTGGTGGTGCAGTGGTTGAGAGTTCGCCTGTCGATGCAGGGGACACGGGTTCATGCCCCGGTCTGGGAAGATCCCACATGCCACGGAGCGGCTGGGCCCGTGAGCCATGGCAGCTGAGCCTGCGTGTCCGGAGCCTGTGCTCCGCAACGGGAGAGGCCACAACAGTGAGAGGCCCACGTACAGCAAAAAAGAAAAAAAAAATGTCATGAAGAACCTAGGGGTAAGATGGGAATAAAGACACAGACCTACTAGAGCATGGACTTGAGGATATGGGGAGGGGGAAGGGTAAGCTGTGACAAAGTGAAAGAGGAGCAAGGACATATATTCACTACCAAACATAAAATAGATAGCTAGTGGGAAGCAGCCACATAGCACAGGGAGATCAGCTAGGTGGTTTGTGACCACCTAGAGAGGTGGGATATGGAGGGTGAGAGGGAGGGAGACGTAAGAGGGAAGAGATATGGGAACGTATGTATATGTATAACTGATTCACTTTGTTATACAGCAGAAACTAACACACCATTGTAAAGCAATTATACTCCAATAAAGATGTTAAAAAGAAATAGAATGAAGATTTTATCAGCTAAGAGAGCAGTTATGAGTACAAGCATTCAAAAACATGTCTTTAAAAGATATGTATATTATGAATTATAGTTCTATGTTTGAAAATATAAACAGTTCCTACATACAATGAAGGTACTCCATAATGCTTCAGTAGAATCATACATAAGTAAATGTTTCAAAACATTACAATTCAAGAAAGGGTACATGATAAAAGGTGTAAAGCCCTACTTCAAATATATAGTATGTCTTACCTTGAATAAATTATTTATCTTGCAGTGAAACTGAAAAAACATTTTAAAAAGAAATCAAGTCAGTACAGATGCCCAAAAGGCACATGAAAAGATGCTCAACATTGCTAATTATTAGAGAAATACAAATCGAAACTACAGTGATATCACCTCACACCAGTCAGAATGGCCATCATCAAAAAGTTTATAAATAATAAATGCTGGAGAGGGTGTGGAGAAAAGGGAACCCTCCTACACTGTTGGTGGGAATGTAAATTAGTACAGGCACTGTGGAGAAAAGTATGGAGGTCCCTTAAAAAGTAAAATAGAGCTACCATATAATCCAACAATCCCACACCTGGGCATATATCCAGAGAAAACTATAATTCGAAAAGATACATGCACCCCAATGTTCATTGCAACACTGTTTACAATAGTCAAGACATGGAAGCAACCTAAATGTCCATTGACAGATGAATGGATAAAGAAGATGCGGCACATATAGACAATGGAATATTACTTGGCCATAAAAAAGAATAAAATAATGTCATTTGCAGTGACATGGATGAACCTAGAGATTATCATACTAACTGAAATACGTCAGACAGAATAAGACAAATATCATATGATATTATTTATACATGGAATCTAAAAAATGATACAAATGAACTTATTTACAAAACAGAAACAGATTCACAGACTTAGAAAACAAACTTAGGGTTACCAAAGGGGAAAGGTGAGGGAAGGGATAAAATTAGGAAGTTGGGATTAACATATACACACTACTATATATAAAATAGATAATCAACAAGGACCTACTGTATAGCACAGGGAACTCTACTCAGTACTCTGTAATAATCTACATGGGGAAAGAATCTGAGAAAGACTAGATATATGTATAACTGAATCACTTTGCTGTACCCCTGAAACTAACACAACATTGTAAATCAACTATACTCCAATATAAAATAAAAATTAAATTAAAACAAAGAAATCAAGTCAAAATAAACTCCAACTGCCTCTAAAGTTAACCTTAATGTATATCAGGCTTCATTATATCATTAAGACAGAAATAGTGCAAGATGCTAATAAATAGGAAAACAGTAGCTCCCATGCTCTTTAATTAATGTATATTGTGTAATCTACAATTTTCCTGTGGTTTGCTTCTTTTGCCCTCAAAAGGAAGCCAAGATGTTTTCTTCCTAACATTATAGGATTATAGGAAATAGAAATTTTTAAAAGTTGAAAAAATAATATGAATAAGATACACATATTTAAAGAAGAATTAATACTTTTAAATATAGTGGGAAATTAAAACTACCTTTTAATTAAAATTTATATAATTTTTTATAATATAAAATTTATTAAAATGCCATTATATACAAAAAATAAACATGTTTAAATGTTCAGCCTATTTTGCACCCTATATATCTGTAGGGAGGCTAATTTCTCTTCTGCACCCAACAGAAGCCTGAAGATTTCTTCTCTGGAGAGGATAAAAACATAAAGTTTTTGGTCTGGGGAGCACCAGGTTCATTTGAGGCAGCCCTGCTATAGAGAAACAGGAGGATTAAGTGACAGTTACGTGAAGAAGAGTATACATACATTCAGCCTGAGACTACAGGAGAATTGTCCCAGTAATCTGGTTATCTGAAGAAAAAAACATTTAAGAATACAGACATCCAAGTTCTCAAAAGAATGTCCCAACCAGAACCTGCTACACTGAAGCCCAGAGTTAACAAGCCTTATATCCCTCTAGCCTTCTACTGCTCTACTCTTAAATAAGAGTGGATTTGGAGGATGGCCTCAAATTAGGAAAATAGTGGCCAAAACAAATGGGTCGGTGGTGGGGCAGGGGGGAACGAGTTTGGAAAAATGAGAGTCTAAAAAGAGTGAAAAAACAAGCCAAAAAAAGTTCACAAAGAAGGAAGAATCCTAGTATATGTATGGGTCAACTGTCAACATCATCTATGTGTTCACAATAATGTAAACACTGAATATGAATATAATCAAATTCTGTATATCCGCACTGGCAGGTGAGGAGATTTATGTGTTAGGAGGAAAAAAAGTCTTATCTTCCATAGAAAGTAGTTAATATATTATTCCTAAAATTTTTAAATCCTATTTTTAATGTAAAGATTTGGAAATAAATGCCAAATTAATCAGTGAAAAGAAGTGAAAGAGTCTGCCTCTGAGGAGCAGGAAATGGAAACTGAGGTTGAAGGGCTGCTGGGTTTGGTTTAACAAACCTTATAGGACTATTTGACTCTCTTTGCTCTGCAGCATTTTTGACTTGGGCGCTATGTTTTAAAGTAAATTTAGAAAATTAATTAAATGAAAAAATTTGGTAGCAATAAAAGGAATGGGAAGAACCAAACTACTTCTAAATGAAGGAATTACATTTGTACCTATTCCCTTACACAGGTTTGGATTTGACTTTGGGATTAAAGGGTGACAGGGATGTGGCTGATGTATCAGGTGCTAGGTTTTGAACACAATGTCTTTGAACACACTGTCATGTTAGTAGTCAAGGAACATCCATGGTAGCTTGGGAAGCACCACACACGTCTGTATAGTTTGTTTTAATCAGGTCTGAGGTCCTGGAATATTATCAGTCAGCAGTGTCTCCAAACCACAGTGCAGTGAATTCTGTTTGAAGGGTTCTATAACACATATAAATCAGATACTGCTGACTTTGCCTAAGTCATCTAGGAATTATGTCTATATGATTCTCCAGACCTCAATACCTGAAATAATAACCCATCATGGAGTCGACCATGCAATAAAGGCGGGACAAAAGAAAGCAGACAAAATTTCAACTACCAAACACCGATCTAAGGGCTTTACATACTTTATCTCATTTAATCCTCACAGCAGTACTACTGAGTAGGTGCTTAAGATGAGGAAGCTGAGCAGTTAACTAAAGTCATGCAATTAAAAAAACAAAAAAGTAAGCTAAGATTTGAGCTCTGTGTACCTGATTCTCATGTGTTCCTTCTACTAGCCTTGCATTCAGGGTCTATGGAGAATTAAATATAATGAATATTGGCAAGGATGGAATGCTTCTTGAGGTGATGCTTGGAGCCTTAAAAGTGAATTTCTCTGCACATTAGATCCTTTTATTTCTTGTGGGGAAATACTTCTTTGACAATGAGAAGGAAAATACTGAGTACTTACAGATCTTTGTTTTACACCTTGATCATCAGAAATATATTTAATTGTAAACAGAGATCAACCTCTACCAGAAAACATGTTCGTCAACTCCAAAATAAATTACCAAACCCTGCAGAGATCAGGGATTTGTGTGACAAGTAAGACAGCTTTGCTAACAGTAATTCCTTGCTGATGGGTTAATCTCCCACTCTGACAGACTCAGAGGCCTTGTAGATTGAAAGGAAACAATAAATAATCTTTCCTGATGTTGGTAAAGGCTTTTCATTCCACTCAATTTACACACTTACGGGAAAGCAAGCTTTTGCTCTTATGTTGGTGAATAAAAGTGATGTTGAAATCTACATATGTCATTTGAAATCTACATGTCTGTATCTGTGACGTATAAACAGGGAAAATACAGACTTGGGTAGTTGGAGATGAGAGAGAGAGAGAGAGAGAGAGAGAGAGAGACGGAGCCGAGCAAGAGACGGGAGTTGGTACTCAAGGTTCAGGACCTAGGAATTGTAGGTTCTCACAATTATAAGGTTCATTGGAGGTCAGGACATAGACTGGTTTTACCATCAGAAAGCTTATAGAAAAGATCTTTGGCCTCTTAAAATCTGTAAAAGGACCGTTCTGAAAGAAGGCACTCAGGTAGAGCAACCACATCTCCTGCTCCAACCCGCAACCCAGACTCCCAGTCATACCATGTTGGAGTCCAAACGATGCAACATTCCCTACTCTTACCCACCCCTGTGAATCTTCTTACAGCCTCAGCTCTTATGCCCTCACTGTCACCCAACTAAAAGCCTCGGGCGGAAGTTCATTCTGGGTTTGGACAGCTCTAACTGCTAGCTACGTTGAGTCAGAAATCTTCCTGTAATAACCATTTACTTATCCTACTTGGCAGTCTAAGGTGTATTTCATATACCATGCAGACTGCAAGTATTTGAAGATATTACGTACTTTTCTAGCTGCTTTGTATTATATTCATATGTAGATGAGATCTGGCAAGAAACATCTATACAGGCAGATTCTAGGATGAGTTAAGTGTGCCGTGACCTAAAACGCAAGCAGTCTGCTCCTGATTAAAATTCAAAACAAACATCTGGCTCTAAAAGTTGTTATATAAAACACTGACCCTTAAAAGTATACTCCTTTAAGACTAGTTCATTTGACATTGATGTTTGGTTGACAATACCTTTACACTTCTTGTAAACCTTTTTATTCCTCCTACACAATTCATGCAGTCTGATTTTTGTGACAAAAACAATGCTTTGTCTTTCTAATCCTTTTCCTCCCTGTATTAAGCCTTTTCAGCTGTTTCTATCACCCTTCGTTTCAGCCACATTACAATCCTGATTGGTCATCTGAAAGTATTTCTTTAGTTCACTGGGCATAAACTTTAATTCAGGGTACTTAAAATAAGGGATAAAAGTAGATTAAATAGGAGCTTAAATTCTCTTAGACCGCAGTTCTAACCATAAGCATGCTTCTGAATTTCTTGGGAAGCTTTGTGAAAATACACATGCCTAGATCACTTTCCTGGGGAGTCTGATCACGAGGTGGCCTGTGTATTTGGCAAAAGTTTCCCAAGAAATTCTAATACACACTCTTGGTTGAGAACCATTGTTTAATGTTTGTTCTACCCTTTGTGGCTTCATTTATCATTTTTCTTGACTAAGGACAATTTGGGTGGTTTCACTTTGTGTCAGTCACTCACTGAACATTACAAGTCTGGCTTCACTACCTAAGAGTAAATGGGATTTCTAAGGAAGATAATATGGTAAGAGAAGAGTGGAGAGAGGAAGACCAAACTATGAAGAGCACACACACTTCGACTTAGGACAGGACAATGGCTCATGGCAAGAATCGATTGTGTGGAGTGGTTAGGGTACATGTAAGACCCCTGGAGCTTGAGAGTAGGCAATGGAAACACAGAGGCAGATGAAGCCTCAGTAAATCCACTCTGCCCTGGCACCAGCTCAGGATGCCCACCATGCCTGCTCCATTCTCCAGAGTACGCACATCTTCACCCACAAGCCAGAGGGAGCAAAGAACTTGAACCAAGCACCCCATTCTTCCCTCAGGTCCTTCAGACTCTCTTTTTTAATCCTTTGAATACAAAAGAGCTGATCCCACCCTCTATCCATAAAGTAATCCATAGAGTTTAAGTCTTGGTATGGTGCAGGTCTTTGAAATACAAAGAACAGTTTATGATTACACAAGATCCAAACCTAATTCTGCCTAAATCCAACATCTGTACTGTCAAGCCTGATATTATACTGTCTCTCCTTAAGAAAATTTGGCGATGAAACCAGGAAAATAGGTGAATAGTTAAAAAAAAAAAAGCTTCTGGAAGATAAGAAAGGCACAGGCAAGGTTTGAAGCCAGAGAGCAGGAGGCCAACAGAGAGATCATCTGTTAGATTGTTACTTTTGTTGGTTCTTCTCTCCTCTTAGACTGAAAGATTTCTGGAGATTAGGATCTCTCTCACCACACCTGATATTATACCCTCCATATTTTAAATGCTAAATAAATGTCTTCAGATGGTTGATGGTCTCAAACTGTGATCTCTTTAGAGGCCCATAGTTCAACAGGATATGAGAACTCTAGGGTTAAAATTGATGAAAGGGTGGCAAGCACAGGACAGCGTGGTGAAATACTCTGTGAAGAAGCTCAGTCATTATAACCTGGAATCAAAGGTACTGTGGTGGGTAAGAAAGAGGCAAAGACTGGAAAATAGCTACATTCTTCACAGAGAACACATTGCACATGGCGACCATAGCAAGCACAGGAACAATGTGGGTAAAAGTTCCTGCT
Source organism: Mesoplodon bidens (assembly GCF_964165515.1). Classification (NCBI taxonomy): domain Eukaryota; kingdom Metazoa; phylum Chordata; class Mammalia; order Artiodactyla; family Ziphiidae; genus Mesoplodon; species Mesoplodon bidens. Next base: position 62,064,132 of record NC_138168.1, read on the forward strand.
CTTCAGCTTCCTAGCTAGGCAAAGAATTCAGTGCATTTTTTTCTATCACTTTAGCTATTTGCTCTGGCCAGCTATAAAAGGGGGATAGGTAACTATTGACCTGAATCAGAGAGGTTGTGATGCAATGAGCCTCAATGAGCCTCAAATGCAATGAGCCTCCCATTGTGACAATCTCTGTCTGGCATGACCTCATGTGGGAGACTATGGTACAGTCACAGGATGAGGCAGAGGGGTGAACAAAGGTAGAAAATAAAACTTCTGAGAAGAACTTAAAGGCACAAAGGCAGTAGTGACTGTAGCTTATCCAAGATGTTGAGTAGAAGTGATCCAGATGTTTGAGTACATCTTTGCTCTACTGAACACCAAGTGATTGAACAAGACTGCTGTAACTTATTATAAATTCCTAGAACTTACCTGGTTTAAAAAACCTTTAAGCAAATCTCAACACAACTTGAAAGGGCTCAAGGCACTGGGCTGAGTTTCCTGGTCCTTTGCTGGCTGCCTGCTGGCATTCTCAGATGGAGGGTTGAGGTGGAGTTGGAGGGAGTTAGCAGGAAGGAAGGGAAAGGATTTATTTGTTTATTCATTTAAGAAACATTTCTTGAGTGTCTGTTCTGTGTTAGGCACAGTGCGAAACAATGGGGTACACTTATTATCTGATAGAATAACCCATTAATAATGCCAGACACGCCTTGTATCCTAGCCAAATCTACTAAGCTACCAACTGCAAAGGAGCACTTGTATTGAAAATAGCATATGACTCACATTTTGAAGGTTTTTTTGTATTGTATAGTTAGAAATGAAGAAGAAACTCTAAAAATTATCCCTTCATTAATAAATTATTTAATCCCATATTCTTTTTTAATATTTTTTTGTGTGGTACGCGGGCCTCTCACTGTTGTGGCCTCTCCCGTTGCGGAGCACAGGCTCTGGACGCGCAGGCTCAGCGGCCATGGCTCACGGGCCCAGCCGCTCCGAGGAATGTGGGATCTTCCCGGACCGGGGCACGAACCCATGTGTCCTGCATCGGCAGGCGGACTCTCAACCACTGTGCCACCAGGGAAGCTCTAACCCCATATTCTTTGTCATCCTCTTCTATCAGTGATTTCTTTTTAATATCTATTCACATTGTCTCTTTTGTGAGTGAAAATTAAAGATGAGCACTTGTGCAATGCCTGGAAACATTGACACGCACGATATCAATTATTTCTTATACTGATTTGGTAGCTGAACAATAAAAGTGAAATGTACCCTTTAGATGAAAATTTGCTCTGCATTTTATGTAGACAGTTCAATATTATATCCTTATTTTTTCTAGATCCACAAGGTAAGCAGATTTTTTTTTATGCCATAGACTATACAGATCTCTGTCCTGTAAAACGTTTGTTCTAAACAACTAAGATCCAGAATTGAATACAAGGTTTTTACAATGTTGTATATTGTTGTATTATTAAAACATATTTCAAGGAAGCTAAGACAGTATCCATATGAGATGAAATGAAATAAACCTACAAGGTTACTATATATTTATACATAAACTTTACCTAAGGATATTTATAAATCCACAAAGTAATAACACAGGTATGTTACCTTTACTGACTTCTTAATGTTAGTTTTTAAATAAGGCAGTTGAATCTTTTTTGACACTTGAATATCCTAAGAAAGTTTTACTCTTTTTTTCTTCCAGAGATTTTTTTCACATTGTTAGATTTAAAGACTAAATCTACCCACCCCAAAGATTACCTAATTAATTTCCTCTAGTACTTTAAAGCAGAGTCATTGCTACCAAAATCAATCTCTACAGCCTCACAGTCTTCATTCTTCAAATAATTTTCCTCTTGTTACCTCTTTTTCTAATAACAGAATTCCTTCTATAATATATCACTTCTTCCCGAGGGCTACCATTATCTCATTTGTCAAAAACTCATGATGCTTAATGGAATAATTTGGTAAAGAAAAACCACATGACATCAAAACAGAAGTCAGTCCAACATCTTCCTAGACCAAGTGTAGGAGGTCTTTTCTTGAGTGATAACTCACAATCCAGAATAATAAGCAATGTTAAATAATTACATTTAAAGGGTGTTGTTATTAGACATTTACCAGAGAAGCAAAAATAACTAATACATATGAGCTATCAATAAATGTTTATGCATTTTTGAGCGGCTTTAACTAGAACTTACACAACTAAAAACTCTAGAAAAAAATAAATCCTTCCTGGGAAAACTATGCAACAGTTTGAATCATCAAAAAGAAGGTGGAAAAGATAAGGAACATTTGAGGATATAATCCTATGTGACAAAATACCATAGCCTTAATTTACCCATCTCTGTTTAAGTCTCTCTTCAGAACTTTAAAGAGGATTAAATTTATTTTTGTTCAAAAAGAGATTTTAAAACATTTTTAACTTTCAGAAATATCTTAATCATTCCTAGTGTTTCTTACGAAGAATTAATTAAGAAATGCAGCCTGTATAAGCCTTCCATTATATTTATAGGTTACCGTTGTTAAATATAGAGATACCAACTCTTCATAATATGTAGTAGAAGGTTGTGATCATCTTAATCAACATGCTTGTTTATAAGTAAAATTTTAAAAGCAGTGTATAAATGTGTCCCAATTTAAATTTGGTCTAGTTTCAATGTTCTTTTTGGTAGTTTTAAACAAAAGTTCATACTAAAAGGAAAGTAAGATTTTTACAAATGTAAGAACCTGTTTGGGAACATTTCTTTTTAGCTACATTGTCTAGGAGTAGATTTACATGCAAATATGTTTAGCTAAACTTGAACTATAGAATGGAGGGAATATAAGTTGGGAAGAAAAAAAGTATGCAAAATGCCTACAGACATGTAAAAGTAATCCTATTTAGTTAGAAATGCCTACACTGTAACATCAATTGTGGCACCAGCTAAGTCCTTCCTTCTTTTAAAATGAGAAGGAACAGATATTTCAGTAGATTAAATAGCACACATACTAAAAGGAGGCTAAATTTATGCAGCAACCAGATTTATTCCTTAAAATTCTATCTTGAAGACACAGAGTTGTTTTTTAATAACTCTAAAACAGTGGTGTTTGGGGAGCTTAGTCTGAAGGAAAGTAACAAGAGTAAAGAATACATATGTGTGTGTGTGTGTATACACACACATACGTTTACACATATACATACTTTTACATTATATATTAAAACTGTTAGAAGTACATATATGTGTGTATATCACACACACACACACACACACACACACACACACTTGTAGAGTCAGGGTAGGGCAGGACATTTAAGAGATAGAGAATTTTATTTTTCCAGGAGAAAAAAAAAAGATATTAAGTTTGCGTCTTTAAGTTACATCAGGATAATATAAAAAGATATGTCAAAAAGATATGTCTTAATCCTTGGGAACTGTGAGTGTGATTTTATTTGGAAAAAGGGTCTTTGCAGATGTAATTAAGGATCTTGAGATGAAGAGATCATCCCGAATTACCCAGGTGAGCTCGAAATCCAGTGGCAAGTGTTTTCCTAAAAGACACACAGAGGAGAATACAGTCACAGAGGAGAGGACCATATGAAGGTAGAGGCAGAGATAAGAGTGATGAAGCCACAGGCCAACGAAAGCTGACAGCTACCAGAAGCTGGAAGAGCCAAGGAATAGAATTTAGAATCTAGAGTTTCAGGCAGGAGAACAGCCCTGCTAGCACCTTGTTACTGGACTTCTGTCCTCCAGAACTGTGAGAGAATAAATGTCTGTTGTTTTTAAGCCACCCCATTTGTGGTAATTTGCTATAGAGGCCACAGGAAATTAATACAATATGTATATGTATTGTGTGTGTGTATGTATACATATACATATATATGTAAATATATAAATACATACATTTGTATGCATATGCTCATGTACTAAGACACTACTAGTACACCTATATACATACCATACCACGTATCACATGAGAGTCTATGAAGTGAGGTGAAGTTTTCTGTGCCATACCATGTCTTAAAGCCAAGTTTAGCCTCTGCTAACCATAGAATATAGTTGATGGGCTGAGGACTATGCTACATCCTTTAGAAGGAATAGTGACCATCTCTACTCAAGGAACACCCCGGGGGTGAACACACACAAGTAACCCCTTTAAATGCATTATGATGACACTTGCTAAGCTTGCATGTTGGGAGGCTGAAGAGCTGCTAAAGTTTAGTGTAGGAGGGGCAGGAGTGGAGATCACAGAAAGTTTCCCAGAGGAAGAAACTTCTAAGTTTAGTGAAGCCAGAAAGGTGAGTTAGCATGGTGGTGGTGGCAGCAGAATGGCAGGTGGCGGGGGGGGGGGACCTAGGGGAAGGACAGGGAGGGGGAGGGTTCAGGCTGAGGGAACAAAATGTGTATGAAAGAAGTTCTGTAAGGCTGCAGTGGGAAAGAGGCACGAGCTGAGACGGAGGGCATAGGCAGAGACCAGAGAATGGCATCTTGTAAGTTATTCTAAGGAGTTTATGCTTTACCATGAGGGCACTGGGGGCCACTAGAGGTTTTGAAGCTGGAGAAGGACATAAGAACATTTAGAGGGCTTCCCTGGTGGCGCAGTGGTTGAGAGTCCGCCTGCTGATGCGGGGGACACGGGTTTGTGCCCCGGTCCGGGAAGATCCCACATGCCGTGGAGCGGCTGGGCCCGTGAGCCATGGCCGCTGAGCCTGCGCATCCAGAGCCTGTGCTCCACAACGGGAGAGGCCACAGTAGTGAGAAGCCCGCGTACTGCACAAAAAAAACAAAAAAAAACAAAAAGAACATTTAGAAAAATCACCATCTGTGGTGTGAGCTAATGTTGGGAAAAGTTGGAGCCAGAGATACTTTTTTATCTGGCTACCGCAGCAGCCCAGGCAAAAGATAATGGTGTTCTGGATGTGAGGACCAATACAGGGATGAACAGGCAATTGGCACTTGGGTGAATATGGGTTAGAAGAATAGAACAGAGATATCTGGGTGTCTAACCTGAGTAATTGGGTGGGTAGTGGGGTCATTTCTGAAACCTGGCATGAAAGCCAAGGGGCAGATGTTGGAGGAGGAGATGAGTTCAGAGCTAAAATGTGTGAAGGCCACCCCAATGGAGATTCCAAGGCAATTGGATATGTGGGATGGGAACTCAGACTACAGATTATCTGGGTTAGAGATAGATACAGACTCAGGAGTCATTAACACACAGATGATTGTGGAAGATATAGGAATAATTGCAAGATCTCAGGCGAGCAGGTGCAGTAAGAATTTGAAGGCACACAGGACAGAACTCTCAGGAATACCATGTTGTAGAGATAGAGGAAGAGGAAGCCTCCAAGGTGACAGAGGGGGAGCCAAAGAAAGAGGAGAAAAAACACACAAGCATAGGTTGCAGAGACCCAGAGGCAACAGTATTTTATGAAGATGGGAGTGGCCAGCAATGGTAAATGCCCCAGATAGTGTTATAATGACTCAGCATTTTCGAGTGCATTTATCAATAAAGAGGTGATTGGTGACCTTAATGAGACACATTACAAACAGAGCCGAGGAGACAACAGCTGGATTTCAGTAGCTTGAGATGTGGTGGGGGGAAAGGTAAAATTGTGGCGGTAGTAGCAAACGTGGTCAATTCTTGTAAGTGATTTAGCTGTGAAGGGAAGGAGACAGAAAATGGGGCATGTGAAAATTTGCTTTCTTTTTAAGATGGAAGAGGTTTGAGATGCCGATGGTCAGAGCCATCTTTATTTTTATTTATTTATTTATTTATTTTTCACTTATATATGGAATCTTTTTTTTTTTAACATGAGCCATCTTTATTTTTTTAATCTATATACCTGGCATTCATATAGATTTTAGAACGTTAGAATAATTCTAAAATTGAAAGGAATCTTAAAGGTAAATTAAATTCTTGCCCAATAGGAGCATCCTTCTTATAAAGGCCTCTTTAGAAGATTATCCAGACTCTGCTTGGACACTTTCTGTGGTAGGGAACTCACGACTTCATAAAGGCTCTGGTATCATTGCTGGACAGCTCTGCCACTTGAAAAGTACCTTCTTAAAATGACACAGATAAGCTTTGCTCTGATATGGAGAACACTTAATTCCAGTTCTGCCCTCTTGGCACCATGTGTAAATATAACTATTGCATGTCCTTAGTTTTTCCAGTCTGTCAACCCTCCCCATCACCCTGGTTGCTCTCCTCTGGGTGAATTCTAGTTTATAAATTTCTACTTTAAAGAGTAGTGCACCCAATTAAATAATTAAAAGCAACTTTTCAACTGTCACCTTGTCGATGTTGAATACATCAGGACTGTACTGCCTACGATCTGAGTTTCTGTTAACACAGCGTGAGTCTGTTGTCAAATAAACAGTTAAAAAAAAAAAAAGCTACACTTTGCCCCTTATCCTGTCAGGCATGATACTGCATTCACTGATTCTCCTGCAAAAGAACATTCAGATGATCCTCTTGAGAGAGCTGATTACCATCCTCACAATGACCTAGCTATCATCTTTTCAAAAATGCCATAACCAAGCTGGCTTTTAATAGCATCCTTATCATGACACTAAGCGGTCAACTAGGCCACCCAAATAGTGCTTCGAAACGACCAAAGCCTAATCTTGTCTTTTTCATGGATACCTGTACCCTCAGTGTTATTGCACAGAAGGTCAAGGAATCACCTAACCTGTCATTAAAATACAGTGCACAGGCACTAAATATTTTTCAATGTGCTTTTCATTAAATACTTTATGACATTTTTGTAGAAATAAAATAAAGCTTTTCAATACAGTGGCCTTCTTAGAATTTAAATGTTAAGGCCTTTGGAGTTAAGCACCATTTTCCCAGGAAAGCATCATGATGTGTAATGGCAAGTATCTATAGTAAATTCTGTGGAAACTTGCATGTTCTTTGGGAGCCCATATCTTTGATCATTTTGATGTTTCATTCTTTTATTTATTCAGCAAATATGTAATGAGTGTCTCCATGTGTTGAGTACTGTGTTAAGTCCCAGGGAGAGAGCAATCAACCAAATCCATGAGATTGCTGCCCTCAGAGGGTGTACATCCTATGGAGACATGAACGTTATTACCCAAGTTAACACACAAACAACACTGTTTTAGGAACTAGGATGGAGCAGGGTGATGCCTAATTTAGTTTGAAGAGTCAGAAAAGTGACATTAGGCTGAAAAGGATGAGTAGGTGTTTGGGTTTTTTCCTTGTTGTTTATTTGTTTGTTTCCAGAGAAAGTGGGGGAAGAACACTCCAGGCAGAAAGAACATAAAAACGTTCTACATGAAGTTCTCAGAACTGTTTTTTGGTTGTTGTCATTTTGTTTTGTTTTTTTGTTTGTTTTCCTTCCAGTTTTAGTGAGATATAATTGACATACAGCACTGATGGACAGCATAATGATTTGTCTTCCATACATCATGAAATGATTACCACAGTAAGTTTAGTGAACATCTGTTATCTCATGTAGATACAAAATTAAAGAATTAGAAAAAAATTTTTTCTTGTGAAGAGAACACAGGATTTACTCTCTTAACTTTTATATATAGCATACAGCAGTGTTAATTATGTTTGTCATGTTGTAGATTACATCCCTAGGACTTATTTATCTTGTAACTGGAAGTTTGTACCTTTTGACCACCTTCATCTGATGCCCTCTTCCCCCATCCCCACCTCTGATAACCATAAATCTCACCTCTTTTTCCATGAATTTGTTTGTTTGAAGTTCCTGGAGCTGTTTTAAGCCTTAATTTTTCCCTGTGGCATAAAGACGACTGAGACACCATGGTTTGATCTGTATGTGAGACATATCTATAAATTAGTTAGTGAACAAATTTTGCAGGTGTTAAAAAATAGATTCTTTGGCATGCAAATAAACCCAGCCTCCTCAATCATATGTATAAAAGGAGGACATTTTCTGAAGATGCCAGCTCTTTCAAGCATGATATCAATATTTTTGCATCTGCTAGGAACTGGCACTGTTTTTTTCCATTCAGGCTTACTTCGTTAAACAGCAGGAAATGCTCTGAGTCAGAGGTCCCCTCCAGGTTAGCGTTTGGGGGATCTTTTTCTAAAAAAATTCAGCATTATTGAGGTACAGTGGACAAATAAAATTGTAAAATATTTAAAGTGTATGTTGTGGTGGTTTGATATACACATACATTGTGAAAGAACTCCCTTCATCTAGTTAATTAACATATCCATCACTTCACATATTTCTATATATCTACACACACACACACACACACACACACACACACACACATATATATGGTGAGGACATTTAAGTTCTACTCTTTTTGACAATTTCAATTATACAACACAGTTGTCAACTATATTCACCATGTTTTACATTAGATCCTCAGACCTTATCATCAAAAAGACACGAGATAAGTGTAGGCAAGGATGTGGAGAAAAGGGAACTCTTTTTTGGTGGGAATGTAAATTGGTGCAGCCACTGCGGAAGACAATATGGAGGTTCCTCAAAAAATTAGAAATATGGGAATTCCCTGGTGGTCCAGTGGTTAGAACTTGGTGCTATCACTGCCGTGGGCCCAGGTTCCATCCCTGGTCAGGGAACTAAGATCCTGTAAGCCACGTGGCACAGCCAAAAAAAAAAAATTAGTAATAGTACTACCATAAAATCCAGCACTCCTTCTTCTGGGTATATATCCCCCCCCCCAAAAAAATGAAAACAGAATATCAAAGAGATATCTGTACTTCCCCTTTCATTGCACCATTATTCACAATAGCCAAGATATGGAAATAATCTAAGCATCCATCAATGGATGAATGGATAAAGAAGATGTGATATATATACACAGTGTAATATTCAGCCATGAGAAAGAAGGAAACCTTCCCATTTGTGACAACATGGATGGACATTAAAGGCATTATGCTAAATGAAATAAGCCAGAGAGACAAAGACAAATAGTGCATGGTACCATTTATATATGGAATCTAAAAAGCAAAACAAAACTTAAATTTATAGAAACAGAGAGTAGAAAAATGGTTATCAGGGACTATAGCATGGGGGAAATGGGAAAGATTAGTAAAAGGGTACCAACTTTCAGCTATAAGGTGGGAGACACTTAAAGATGACTTAGAATGTGTGAGCAGTCAAAACAGAATTAATAATATTTGCAGTTTTTCTAAGGAAATACACCCATTGTATTTTCAATCCCTCTTATGATGAGCTATATACATTCCATTCTGTCAATATGAAAGATAGAGATTTTTGAGGAAGACAATAAAAATGGAAAGCTGATTTCATTAAAAAAAGAAAAAAAAACTGAGAGAAGTTTCCCATCTGTATTTTCATTGTTAATTTCACGTAAAAGTACCACTGTACTTCAAATAATACCTGATGGTTGATCCTTCAGAGAGCATCTCAGGAAAGATTCACTGAATAGACATTCTCTGGCAAAAGTCTGAATAGTTTGAGATCTGTCATTAAGACCCACCAATGTGAAGTGGTATCACAGGGCTAGGGTGACTAGTTGTCTCAGTTTTCCCAGGACACTTCTGCTTGTAGCATAACGAGTCCTACGTGCTAGGAAACCCCTCAGTCCTGGACAACCTGGGACAGTTGGTCACTCAGACATGCCAAAATAGACATGGTATTCTTGACAGAAAGTAATTAAAAGTAACTAAAGACAGGTTGACTATTTGCAGGGGCAGGGTAAGTAGGTTAATTAAAAGGGAAGTTTTTAAGAGAAGAGATTTATAAGAGAGTCTCAGGGATGCATTGTACAACATGGGGAATATAGCCAATATTTTGTAATAACTGTAAATGGAAAGTAACCTTTCAAAATTGTATTAAAAATTTTTTAAAAAGAGAAGAGATTTGTACAAAACCGGCATTCATAGGCCATGAAGACCCCAGTACTGTGGGACAACTTGGGAAGTAAAGCGTGTGTGCGCACACACACAAACACACACACACACACACACATGCCCTTACCTCCACCCCCATCATATGGACAATTATGCTGCCTGTGACCAAAATCCTGCAGGGCTGCTATTGATGATTGTGTAAATTAGTTGGGAACTTTTTCAACAAGGAAATTTTAGCAAGACTTTTAGCCAAATTTGGGAGGTGGAATTAACCTTTTCACCTCTTTGTGTAGCATACTTGAATAAAACAAAGCTGTTTCATACATCAGTTTTAGCTGGTAATGTTACATACTCATTGTGTCAAAAGCCATAAAGCCTCTGAACATACATCAGAATCTGAGTGTTAGGTTTTGCTTCCCTCCAGTCCTGGGTTTTGTGGACATTCTGGGGGCTACGTTCATATACTAGTCTAATGAGTGGCTGTGAAACAGCTGCCTTCCCTGTCCTGCCTTTGGGAGATGATTATGCTCTAAGTTCTATGCCAAGAATGCTCTGGATATCCTGATGGAGTGCTTTGCCAAGGCAGCCATTCCCTCTGTCAGCTCACATTAACACAAACCTTCAGATTGAGAGTCTGACCAGCTTATCTGTATGGAGAAGTGGTTGGGAAAAGGTAAAAGATTAGTAGAAAACGCCTGCTAAAATGAGATATTTTAATTGGGTCACTGAGCTTAGATAATAACCAGAAGTGGGTTCTTTTCTTTATAGACAAATGAATATGACAGAACAAATATGGTGATGGTTTTAAGTTTCAGATTTCAGGGTGAAGCAACATCATAATTCCAAGGGGCAGTTGAACTTGGTTTTCTGTAATCTACACACTTCCCCTTGTTCTTTCTTCTCTCTTCCCTAGGGACATATTGTGGCTTACCTAGTGATGGATTGAACCAGACTGGAGAAGGTTGGAGCTAGGAGTCTAGTGAGACACAAATGAACAAGCAAAGGGTAGGTACAAGCCCATGAGATCAATATCTGGAGTGGGTGATTCAAAGGACAGGTTGATAGGGACCTGAATTTATAAGTAAGTCCCAAACTAGAAGGTCCAGCTATAAGAAATGTTCAGGAGGTAAGGGAGATAGCACAGGTGGGTATGATGTGTAATCTATGAGTTCTTAAGGAAGAGGAAATAGATGAAGGTGTTGGAAGGCAGGTGGTTGGCACTGGAATCCAGTCATGAATAATCCAGCATTCATTGGCAGGAAATCCAGATAAACACAGTCACCAGGCAACCAGGTTGGAATTCTATCTCAAAGTGGCAAGGAAAGAGATCAGTTACTAGGAAACCAGTGTACCTAATTCAGAGAGGGATCAGCTTTCTCCAATGGAACAGCAGAGATTATGTACTCTATTCTCATTTCTATGTTGTATGGCCAAGGAAGAAGGTATTTAAACCAAAATCCTTGACATAAAAAAAAAACCCATAAGGGCCCCCTTGTAAAAAAATTCATTAAGAAAACAAATCAATTTATTAGCTCTCCTTATTTAGCTAATTGTATGAATCAAATGTTTAATTGGTACACATTGTAAACTTTCAAAAGAGTTAAGAAATACAACCCTTTATCCCTGAGTAGCAGCTATTCATTATGAAAATGGCCTCACCTCTAATTGGTTGTCATGCCTTAGCTGCTGAGATGCAGAGCTCTACACCATGCAATTTTGATCTGGGGTCTATGTAATCAGTCCTCCTGGTTGTCAAAGCAAAATCTCCAGAGATTTATTCCAGCAATCTAAGAAATATGAAATTCCTATAGCACATAATTGAATATTTTATAGAAACTTCTCTCTGGATTTTTTTCACATGTACTCACTGTCCAACTGAAACTCATTTGCAGGTTATAAATACAAAACTAAGAGTAAAATTCAATAGTGGAATAAAGAAAAAGAAGTTCATTGTAAATCCATAGTTGAGGTGTTGAATATATATGTACCTTATAGAGCAAGGAAATGCAGTTTTCACCTTGTACATTGTTTTTAATTATCTACAACTGTTCCCAGCCTTAATTTTGGTCAATAATTTTAAACATTCATATTCTTTAATGGCTAAATATTTTAGCTCTATGATGTATATATAGTACTAGAGAGAAAGAACTATTCGTTATAATAAATGCTATCACTTTGGGTTTTCTTCTCAATTTCACTCTATACCAGTGGTTCTTGAACTTTGATCTCTGGACCAGAAACATCAGCATCACCCGGGAACTTCTTAGAAAAACAAATCTGGGGTCAGATCTACAACCAAAAACTCTGGAAGCAGGGCTAAGCAATCTGTTTACCAAGCCCTCCAGGTCCAGGCGATTCAATGGATATTTAAGTTTGAGAACCACCACTCTCTACCAGGTGGGTGGCTTCCAAATCTACATCTGTTCCCAAATACCAGATGAGTGGAGACTTAGAGAGATGGCACAATCCAAAAACACACCAAAAACCAAGTGTTTCATCTCCTTGGCATATTGGTTCCTCTTTTCGTATTTTCTATCTTAGCTAAGTAGATCTGCCCCGTTACCCAGTTTATTAGTCATCTATTGCTATGTAACAGATTCTCCAACCTTAGCAGCTGGAGACAACAAACACTTATTCTCCAACACAGTTTCTGAGGGTCATGATTCTGGAAATGGCTTAACTTCACGGTTCAGGCTCAGGATTGCTCAGAGATTGTGGTCAAGCTGGGGCCATATCCATATGAAGCCTCCTTTGGGCTAGAGATATGACTTCCAAGCTCACTCACACAGCTATTGTCAAAAGGTCTCAGTTCCTCAGCATGTGGCTTTATCCATAGGGCTGCTCACTAGAAGTCAGCTGCTTTCTCAGAGCAAATATCTGAGAACGAGCAACCAAGACAGAAGTCACAGTGACTTTATAACCTAATACTGAAAGTCACACACCATTACTTCTGCCATATTGTATTGGCCAAAGAGACCAACCCTGGTGCAGTCTGATAGGGGACTACACAAACATGGGAATGCCAGGAGGTATGGACCATGGGGAGTCATCTTGAAGACTGGATACCACAACCACAAGAAACACCAGGATATTTTCAACTCTCTTATTCTCACTGCCATATACAACCCATAGCCAAGACTCATCAATTATATGTTCAATATCTGCCATGCCTGTTTTCTTCTTTAGAGTCCAGTTACCCCTGCCCTATTTCCCTTTTCTTGCCATCTTGCCTCAAGTCTGTAGCCTCTAGAAATTCCCTTTCATAGCTGGGTAACATTTCTAAAATATAAATCACATCTGCTCAAAAACCTTCAAAACCTCTCTGTTGCCTATGGAATAAAATATATAATCCTTAACATGGCATTTAAAATCCCCATCCTTTAACTTTAATTCATCTTCCAAACTCATTTCCCACTCTGACTCTCCATCATCCTGTCCTCCTGCCAATGACTGCATAGCACCCCTAAGATTCTATTCCTGGAAGAGGTCCTTTGCTGTGATTCTATTCACCTAGAATATACTCCTTCTACTCCAAAACCCAGACCAAATGCTATCTTTCCTTGTACCCTGGTCAGAATGGATTGTGTTCTTCCCATACTATTTCATTATACTTTAAATACAGAATTAGTTGCAATTGTAATTAGTTTTTTAGGAGTCTCTATCTCACAAATAGATTTTTTTTTTTTTTTTTTTTTCTTTTTTTGCGGTATGCGGGCCTCTCACTGTTGTGGCCTCTCCCGTTGCGGAGCACAGGCTCCGGATGCGCAGGCCCAGCGGCCATGGCTCACGGGCCCAGCCGCTCCGCGGCATATGGGATCCTCCCAGACCGGGGCACGAACCCGTATCCCCTGCATCGGCAGGCGGACTCTCAACCACTGCGCCACCAGGGAGGCCCTCACAAATAGATTTTAATCACACCAGGGTTAGGTATTTTATTTCAGTCATCTTTGTAATTATCAATAAAATACAATACAATATCAAGGTCTGCTGAATTACAACATACAGTTTCAACAGGCCTTTGCATATGGGAAATGATTCACTTTATTCTCAAAAATGCAAAGGGGAGATATTAACTATGACTTTGAAATAATCATGACTGTTCCTCTGAAGAGTAATCCTTCCTACAAGCTTCCAACTGGAAAAACTGCCTATCGTATCCAGGTTATATTATCATTTGAAAGACTTTTCCTAAGGACCAATGGAAGAGTCTCCTTCTATGCAACATGGAAACCAGAGTTGTGTGTGGAGATAGGAATGGCGAGTGGTTTATGAACAGGCTAAATAGGGCGATAGATGCTCCTAACGGGTTTTTATCAAGGGGAGTACCCGATCACATTGCATTTGGGGGAATAAACTCTGGGAGAATCAATTGCAGACTGCCCAGCTGAACTGGAGGGGTACAGGAGACTAGAGAACTAGTCATGAGGGTGGTACAGGAGTCAAACCAGGGGGTGATGGTGGTAGATTTGTCAATGGTGATAGCAGAAGAGGGGGAGAAGAGAGTCACTTAAGAGGTAGAACTTGCCAGACTTGCTGATTGATTAAATAATTGACTGATTGTGAGGAGACAGAGATGAAGGTCTAGCATGACATCCAGATGTGGTTTTGTACCTGTGAATCTGGCCTATGTAGCATCACTCAGTGGGAAAAACACCTCAGAGCATTACCTTTATGCAATATGGCACCCCCAGCATCATGTTATATATGGAAGACAACTCATTCTGGAGGAGGCCACAGGAGATATCAGGAAATTACACTGACCTTTTTCACAAATGAATAGGCTAAAAATTAGATTCTTACAGCAACTGACTAAAGGGAACACTATTAAACTCTCAGGCAAGAGCTCACCATGGTTTTTATGAATTACCATGATTCATCTTTCCAGGGGAAGGATCCGAGTAAGAATCTTTTCTGCCACTTCTTGGGAGTTCCTGAAGTATCACATAACTAGAGCATTAGAGCATAAAGAATGATTCATAGTAATAGCATCCAGATTTGATTGAACATCTACACACAAAGTGTACATTCCTGATATCTTATTATCAAGCCTGTGATGTGGTTTTACTAAATCAACCTGATTTTTCTGGTTTGTATTATGAAAGTCCTTTTCATGTGAGTTTAGGGGTTTAGGGATTGTAGAGATCCAGAATATAGCTACCTACATATGAAACAGAATCTTTCTAACTAAACGTGGTCAACTGACACCAATTATGACAGCCTCACACAGTAACACGCTTCATGTGTCATTAAGGAAATGGACTTCTTATATTACATATTACATTCGACAGCCAGTGGGGAAATAGCCAGTAAAATATAACACGTTTTGCACAGCTTTTTGAAACATTTGAATTTGAATACCTTTAGATGGAACAAGTATCTTTCAGCCTGCAGTCACAAATATTCCTCATTTTTTCACCCCCTATCTCACTTTTTTCTTTTATATTTCTACCTTGCTTCTGAGTTGGAAATTTTGAAAGAGAACAACTGGGAGGGCTGAAATGGACATCCTTGAGTGTAGAGGTCACTGAGCCAATTTGAAAGGAGGCAGAAACATACGGGACAGCTACACTGCAATTTATGGGGATCGCATTGCCTGGGACTTGCATTACCTGCCTGAAGCTGTGTCTATCCCTTGTCCTTCTGATTCCCTTCACTAGCTCTTAAGAAAGTCTAAAATCCCTCAGACAGCTTCCAAGGCCCTCTGTAGTCTGGCTCCTGCCCACCCTTCCGACTTCTGTCCTACCCCTCACTCTCCCTCCAGCTTTCCGATGTCCAGCTGCAGAGCCTCATGGGGCCAGCAGCAGTGAAGGCTGTGGCATCCTACTGGCCCCTCCTCCAGGTCCGAGGCACTCTTCCCCAGCTCCCAGGGTGTGGCTTGCTAATGTCCACCACTCCGTCTCATGCTGGGAATTGCTCTCTGCAGGCTCGCCTAAGGTCCCACCCTCCACCTTGGGGATGAAGGTCCACAGGGGGTGCAGGGGTTCAATCTGAGGCAGTTCAGAGGGGTCATCCCAGCTCTACAGCCTGCCTCACCTCCTTACAAGTGTGATTCCTGAGGGCACTCCCAATAAACAGCTGACCGCAAATCTCCATCCCAAAGTCTGTTTCCAGGGAAACCAATATAAGACACAAGCTCCACTCATAACTGTGCAGAAGTCTGATCGCTATTCTTTCTTCTGTCTGGAACGTTCTTTAGCCATCCTCCCCTCCCTCTTCCCCTGACTGTCTCACTTACTCCTCTTTCTTAGCTCTGGGATCATTTCCCCAGTAATGCCTTTCCTGAAAGTCCATCTAATTCAGGATCTGCTGTTACATACTTTCATGAAAACCAGTTCCTTTCAATCAGAGGACTCTGTAAGTCAGAAGGAGAAAGACAAATACCATATGATATCACTTGTATGAGGAATCTAAAATATGATACAAATGAACTTATCTACGAAACAGAAACAGACTCACAGACATAGAGAACAGACTTGTGGTTACCAAGAAGGGGGTGGGGTGTGGGGGAAGGATGGATTTAGAGTTTGGGATTAGCAGATGCAAACTATTATATATAGAATGGATAAACAACAAGGTCTTACTGTATAGCACAGGGAACTATATTCAATATCCTGTGATAAACCATAATGGAAAAGAATATGAAAAAGTATATATGTATAATTGAATCACTTTATTGTACAGCAGTAATTAACACAACATTGTAAATTAACTATACTTCAATAAAATAATTGTTTTTCAAAAATCAGAGGACTTCTGTTTACAATTATATGGGCGTTAATTTGCATGTTTGATTCAGGTCTCACATACTCAACAAAAAATTCCATGTGAGTAGGGGCCCTGCTTGTTCTTACTCACCATTGGCATTCCACTACAGAGCACTAAATTTGGCTCAGATTTGGAATTCAACAAATACACATTAAATTAAGTAATTAATGATTTGGTGAATGAATGACCTCTGCCATCAGAGTTCTTTTCTGAATGGCCACCATGTGATAAACTGTGATCATTGTTTCTCTCAAGGTTACCTTGGAGATGTTTTTTTAAATCTGTTATGTCCAAGGCTAGTCTTAGAAGAAGGTTGAGCTTGAAATCAAGGGGGAAATGTTCCCCCTACCCCGCCCCCAGTACTGTACTTCATGGTAGGAATTTCAAATGGTTAATGGACAATAATAAGGAAATAGTTCAGTGTATAAATCAGCATCAGTATTTCATCATGGTCTTTTAAAGATTCTATAGTGAAATAGTGGGGAATTGATTTCTAAAATAAGGAGGACAAAAGCTCTCTTTGCTTCTATATTCAGAGGTTTTTGTTCTAGAAATTATTTTTAGTGTTGGTAAATTATGCTAATTAAGACAACTAAGCTGAAAAGCAGTATATTTGGAACCAAGAAACTTATTTTACTAATTTTTTTTATTTCCCAAGTAGATTTAAAATTAGATTTTTTTTTTTTAAGATTTTCAGATTATTCAGCTGAAAGCCACCCTGGGGTCAGAGAGAAAGGAGAACTCAATCCCAACCAACACTCCCTGAGCACATTCATGAGAAGTTACTCAAGGCCAGGGTCGTGGGGACACAGACTCGGACCTGAGTGATTCTAGGCTTTGGTTACGGACTCTGAGAAAGAGCAAAGCAGACCCTGGCAGTCAGAAGCCAGCCTGGCATTACCACTTAGGCCTTAGTGTTACTAGATGCTGGCCTGACAGGGCCAAGTTGCAGTGTTCTCCAGCTGGACATAATTTCACAGAACAGCCACATCGGTCATGTACACCCTGTGACTCTGATGGATCATGACACAATCAAGACTACCTCCAAATGATGTCTGAACAATGACACAGACAAGAACATTGTCCAAACACTGTCACCAAAATCACTAACATCCCCTATCCCAGGTGATAGGAGTGCTGCAGCTTTACTAATTATAGCTTAAGCTTGGCTTCATTCCTCCTGCTATTTAGATAAGATTTCATAGGTCATCCCTGGTGGCGCAGTGGTTGAGAGTCCGCCTGCCAATGCAGGGGACGCGAGTTCGTGCCCCGGTCCGGGAAGATCCCACATGCCGCGGAGCAGCTGGGCCCGTGAGCCATGGTCACTGAGCCTGTGCGTCCGGAGCCTGTGCTCCACAGCGGGAGAGGCCACAACAGTGAGAGGTCCGTGTACCGCAAAAAAAAAAAAAGATTTCATAAAGATAATAACATTAAGCCTGTTCTAACACCCTCGTACTGAGTGGCCACACAGTTCCCTGTGGCGTGTGTTTGCCTTTGTTGAAATGAGTCAATAAACCACACTTTAACTAAAGATAATTAAGCAAAGGGGGTCTTTGGAGGCCAGTGAAATCTCCCAATGATGTAGAAGTAAAATATAGAGAGCTATATAGGAATAGTCAAACAGCCTGTATTAAATATTTAACCTTGAAATATATATATATATTTATTTCCACACCTTCACTCTTAGAGCTAACCCAGTAATTCACAGTGGAATAAGCATTTGGGGCACAACCAATGATGAATCAAGTCTTCTCTGACCGATCGATTTATATCTCTCAAAAGAAAAATGATAAATGACAGAAAGTCAAGAAATACAATGAATAGGGCACTGTAAGCAGCAATTTTCAAGACCACAAAAAAGACCTGGTGAAGCAGGCAACTAGCCTGGTTTAGCCCAGTCCCCTAACACCCCTCCTCCAAACTGTCGAGGTGTTTGGTGGGCAGGAACCAAGCAGCCTGGGGTGGGACACAGCCCATGCCCCTGCCGGGGTGCTACTCCCTTCCCTGTGTTGTGAGGAGACCTCCTGCCTGGGAGCTTGCCCTCCAGGGGATGCTGGGCCAAAGATGGCCACAGTCAAGTGCTTCCACCCCACTGGCCTGGTTACAGGATCCTCACATGGGGGAGGAGAGCCATGCCCCACCTCCGTACCCATCCCTCTGGATTTGTTACTCTTTTGCACTCAACACCTGCCAGTAAAGACTGTCTACACTGAGGGGAAAAAAAGAGCAGGAGCAGAGCGGACCCTGGGGTACAGGGTGAGCCCTGACTATTCGGGCAGATGTTCAGGCAGACAAGTTCCTGTGCAGGTGATGTCATTTGCAAAGCTTTGGGCAGCATCC
Source organism: Mesoplodon bidens (assembly GCF_964165515.1). NCBI lineage: Eukaryota > Metazoa > Chordata > Mammalia > Artiodactyla > Ziphiidae > Mesoplodon > Mesoplodon bidens. Next base: position 62,083,053 of record NC_138168.1, read on the forward strand.
TGCTTCACTGTTTATGCCTTTACAAAAACAGCCTTTGTTTTCTTCTCGATTGTGGAATGTGTTATTAACTTGTTTAATTTTCATCTGATTTAGTTTAATGGTACATGGACTTTTTTCTAGTCTTCACATATCTTTAAGGTGCTGTTATCCAAGTCTAAGATTTAAGTCTTAATTTGTCCCTAGAAGATTTCAGAATTATCTACGTAAAATATTCGCGTGAAGTATTTTTAAGGAAGTAGAAATCACTGGGAAATCTGATTTATGCAATAATTTCAGAAAGTGAAAATATGTCCATGTATCTTTTTTATGATTGTGTATTTGAGAATATGAGAGCATTGCAGCAAAGGCATTCCATGCTACAGAGAAACTCAGAATCCAAGAAGTACCAAATCTAATCAAACAGATGTGGTAAAGGTTATGTGGCTCTCATTTGTAGCTCCAAATGGCAGTCACTTGTTTATTATTCTTACTTTCACAAAGGCAGGGTAAAATGTTAAATAACAGCATGCATTAAGAGGCAATATAGTTTGGAAGTTAAGAGTATCAACTACATTCAGACAGACTTGGTTCAGAAACTTGGCTCTATTTCTTCTCTCTGTGTGATCTTAAGGAAACTACTTGACCTCCCAAAGCCTGGTTTTTTTCCTCAGTAAAATGGGAAGGAATAATAGTATCTACACAATAGAATTCTTATTGAGTTAAATGCCATGATGCCTATAAAATATTCAGCTCAGTGCCTGGTACATAGTAAGTGCTATGATTACTGTGTGGTTGTGTTTTTAATAAACAGTATTCAACCAAGTGCAGAAATTCTCATGCTGGAATAAAATGTGAAGGCTCAGATTGTCTTAGCTTTGTGGAGAAACCTATATTTTAAAATACATTTAAATATATTTTAATATTAGTTCTGGAATTCTGATAAGGGAGTTTAATAAATCAAACACTGACCCAATAAACATTTATCATGTACTTGTTTGGTGTTGTGCATAGTATCTGGGTATGTGAAAAGGTAGAAAAGGAAAAACCAAATAAGACAAGATTAGACTCAGATGTGTTCAAAATCAGCAATTAAACATGGCTGACTTTATTAAGTGCTATAATCAATGTCCAATATTATTATTCTAGTAAGAGGACAATTCATTTATGAATAAGACAGTCTGGGAAGCCTCATGGAGTTGGTGATTTTGAAACAAGCAAGGGATTTCCTCAGGCAGTGACTGAGATTGCAGGTCTAGAAGAGCAATCCGGGTAGACAGATGAATATAAACAAAGGATCAGAGGTGGAAAGGGGCAGAGGATGTTGGGGGAATCGGGTGCAGAATCGTGGATGTGCTGAGTATGTGGCAAATGGCTGAGGAACTCATGAAGTCTCCAGCATGGAGGCCCCTTCTGTGCCCTGTTAAAGAGTTCATATCTTGTCTTATTCAGCTCAGGTGGCCACAACAAAATACCACAGACCTAGTGACCTAAACAACAGGAATTCATTTCCCACATGTCTGGAGTCTTGGAAGTTCAAGATCAAGGTGCCAACCGACTCAGTTCCCTGGTGAGGGCCTTATTCCTGGTTTGCAGATGGCCACCTTTTTTGCTTTTTCCTCACATGGCAGAGAGAGAAAGAGAAAGAGAGGGAAAGAGAGAGTGAGAGACAGAGTGCTTCGATGTCTCTTTCTCTTTTTATAAGGGTACTAATCCCATCATGGAGGTCCCACCCTCATGATGTCATCTAAATCTTATTACTTCCCAAAGTCTCCACCTCCAAATACCACCACCTTGGGGGTTAGGAGTTCACCATATACATTTGGGGGCTGGGGGTTGCAACCATTCAGTACATAACAGATTTTAACTTGTACTCAAAGAAGAACTGACATTTTCTGAAAAGGCAAATACAATCATTAGATTGATGCTTTCGAAGGTAAATCTGATGTGAATAGATGAATGAATTGAAAAGAGATACAGAGGCCAGTTAAAATATCACTGCAATAGTTCAATCTAGAGGTACAATATTTCATCCTACGTGCAACAATATCAGTTGTTAGACACACCATTTTTTATATGCCTCTAAGGAAAACACAAAACAAAACAAAAACTGCCATTGAACTATGATCTAACGTTTTCTTGTGTAGAATTTTCATTTTATATTTATTGGAAGAACTTCTTTAGAGGTGTTCAGGCATCAATTTTTATTATATGTCATTCTCTGTATACACATAGAAGGAAAATATGAACAAAACACATTAGTTAAGATATTTGTAAAACTATTTCACATTCACAGTTCATTTCTTCTGAATCACTGTTTTCATTCAGTCATTATGGTGTGTATTATTTCAAAGTTTATCGACACATGTACAGATATGGGGATGATTTTTTTAAAAGTCATCACATTTTATATTCTCTGTGTCATTTTTTTTTTGCTTAATATACTATGGACATTTTTCCAGGTAATTAACTATACCATCAACATCTTAATTATGCCATTATCTTAATTCACTCAACAATGATATTGAGCATCTAGACCTTGTATTAGGAACTAGGGAAACACTGGTGAGCAAAAGCAGGTGGAGCATAACTCTCTTCCCTAAGCAGACATTTTGCTTAGTTCCATATTTGCTTTCTTTTTTACTATCATAATCAATAGCATAAGAAATACTATTGTTAGATTATCTCTTTATGAGTTCCTAGAAGTGTAATGTCTGGGTCAAATGGCTTGCATATCTTTAAGATTTTGATGCATCTTGTCAATGTGCCCTTCAGAGACTAGCACCAATGTATATTCCCATCAACAGTCCCATCACGTGCCTATTTCCCCACAACTCTTCCACCTCCGGTTTTATTATTTTTTTTCATTTTGGCTAATCAAAGAGGTAAATATTGATATTTTATTTTTTTAATTGCATATCTTGATTACTAGTGAGGTTGAATATATTTTTATGTTTATTAGCCATGTAAAATATTTTATATATAATATATATTATTTATAGATATATACAATATTTATGCATACATTCTATCTTTATTAGCTATATATGTATGTAGTGTGTGTATGTGTGTGTATACACACACACATGCATATAATTGTTTTTATACTTTGCCCACTTTTCTATTGGTGTATTTTATTCAAATGATTTTTAAATAACTGTTTCTGCCTTTGAGTTCCAGTGTTAGTATTTTAGAAATGTACAGAAATTCAGAAACATAATCCCTACTTGTAATTGGCACTTTATAGCAACATAGTTTCCCATAATAAGGTTTGATTTATTAACTCAACTGTGAAAATGTCTATGTGATATTATACTCACAGCAGAATGCTACTATTAGTTTTAACTATTTGAATCTATTTCAATAAATCTAAAGACATCTTATGCAAACAGCAAACCAGGATGTGCAGTTGCCATAGAAACAGAAGCTAGTATTATGAAAAAGGAATAAGCCAGGCTGGAACCGTTCCCCTCAGGGACTCTGTTTTGCAACCAGTTCCTTGAATAAGTCATATATGTGAATTATACCACCTGAAGCTAGTTAACATTAGTGATGCCTAATAAAGACTTCACTAGGCATCTGATCATCATGAGGAAAAGATTGATGTAAACTGCATTGTCTGATAACTAATTCAGGGTTTTATTTTAAATTGAAATGTAAAAGTGAAACTTATTTCATCTTAATTTCCTAGGGAGAGTTGTTCGTTTCCATGCTGAAAGTGAAATAAGAACAATAATGTGGGTGTATGATTTCTTTTTCAACTTTGAAAATTCTGGTTATAAAGCAAACATTCTCCATTGAATCAATTTGCCGATTAGCTTAGATATCTAAGTGGAAAAGATTCCTTAAGAAAACAGGCTTGAACAAAATAAATATTTGACACAAAAGTGCCAAAAACCTTTTTGGAAGAATATGAAATAATTATATGACTCAGACCATCAGAGTTTATAATTACGATTCGGAAACTGAAAATCACCCATCCAAAAGAGGTTCCCGTTGAGTCTATATCACCCAGAGAATGATGTGTCATATATGTTACCAAGCTCCACAAATAAAGTTTGTAATTCAGTTTTTCATCCAAAAGTTTGAAAGCTGTTCCCTGTTATATATTCTAGTATGTCTTATTTGTCTATAAAAATCTCCACTTAATGCTGGCAGTGACTCTTGATGTATATGCTCTGCTTTCATAACATAGAGTGTGAATTTAATCCTAATAGGAGGTAATTTACTGTCCAAGAAAGGATAGGCTATCATAAAAAGATTACGAACATGAAATAATTTTCATGCTTGTAATAATCACACTATCACTTGAAAAAAATAAACCTGTGCATCTTCTCATTTGACCTGTACAACTACAATAATGACATTGGTAGTATCTCTAGTAGACTCTCTAAATGATCACTTATAAATACATTATTTTTTAACACTTAATATACTCAATATAACCAGTCAATGTCAAAATTGATCAATATGGGGAGAAATCAGAGTATTTGTTTAGGGAAGGACTTGAGTTAGGCTATACCAGAGGGGTTGGACTTGGCTTGGCAGAGAGGAAGGAAAGGGCAAGTCCAAGAAAGGGGGTCAGCCTGAGCAGGGATAACAAAGTGGGGGGAGCAGTGGGAATGCACACATGGTGGGTGGGAAGGGTGAACTGGGCTGATTAATGCCAAAGACTCCTGCAAACAGATTGTAAGGAATAAGGCTACAGCGGCAAGACAGGACCAGGCAAAAGAAGATTTTGAATTCCATGGCAAGAATTTGAGAATTAACTCAGTAGGCAATAGCTTCACTAGGGAAGAGTCATAAATTCAGGGGAACTTGGCCTAATAGAGAAACAAATTTGGCCTTCCTGGATGTCTTTCAAAGTCAATCAAGGCTGTCCAGAGTACTCTTGTAAAGAGCTCCTATTTAGTGGCTGTCAGTGTACCAGACACTAAATCTATACATTGTCTCATTTCACTTCAGCAACAACCCTGCAGGATAAATAGTGATTTGAACTCTTCTAAAGAAGTCCCGGGAAGGTTAAGAAAATGTCCAAGGTCACAGGACAAGTAAGTAGCAGAGCCAGGACTTAAACTTAGTTCTTTGTGACTGTAGATCCCATTCCTTCTACTATTCTATTCCGATTAAATGGGTCTTTGTTTTATTTTGCTTTGCTTTATCTTGCTTTTTTTTTTTTTTTTTTTTTTTTAATGAATGGTCAATGAGAGAAGCAACAGAAATTAAGAGAAATAGGCAAGGTCATAAAAGGAATATTCTCCATGTGACTTCAAGGATGAGCAGAAGCCTTCACGGGAATGATTATAAAGCAACATTTCTCTTGCTATTAAATAGCTATTAAAATTACAGAAACATTATGAGAGTGTTGGATAGGAATGCTGGTTGCGGAACAACAAAATCTATCCTGGCTAGTTTAAGCAGGAAATAATTAAGTGATATTAAGTCACTCATAGAAATCCCTGGTGGGCTAAAGGGCCAAGCATCTTGGATGGATACCATCCCAGATGCAGGAGCAAGCACACCACAGCCCCCTCATGATTCACAGACAACACTTGGGACTGGGTACCAGATGAACCACATGCCTTGCCCACCACACTAACCAGGCATGTTTCCTGTGCAGGAATGCTTTTTCACGCTGCTTACTTCCAAATCCCAGCCTAGATGCATGTGGTCTGATTAGTGGAACTTAACTCCCATGCCTGTCCCAAGCTGCAAAGGGATCTAGGTTAGGGTGTTTTTCATGGCTTTTCTTTTTAACCTTTAGCAGTCAAAACTCATAATGTGGGAAATTCCCAAAGTATAGGTTTGGGGGCACTCACAAATAATAAATGTCCATTCTTATTAGGCAAAGGGGTTTTGGAAAGTTAAGAATCCACCAGTAAGTGTCTAGCACTCTTCAGGGGAAAGTTGTGTTGATGGACGTGAGTATTTAGTTCTGCTTGACAGGTTCAATATTCTATTCTGGAAAGAGAAGCGTGACTCACCAAATGTAATGAAAATATCCATGAAAGCTATCCAGCTCCCTTGGGTTTGATTCATATCCCTTAGAAATGTTTGTGGCCATTAAATTTCCCAAGCAAATTTATCTACTGGAAAAAGAATGAACTTACTAACTACATAGAATATTCTGGTCTCTTCCACAGTTTCGTTTCATTGTGGGTTGATAAGTTCACTCATTGACAAAGTCCAGGCATCCGACTAGGCACTGGATATCCAATGACATTCAAATCCCATCTTTGCCCTTGAGGAGCTCACAAGCTGGTGAAGCAAACAAATATGTGAATAAACAGTTATGGATTGATGTGATAAATGCAAACCAGGTAAAAATTATAGGAGCAGTGAGAAGGGGCACTGACTCCCAGCCCCTCCCGGTTAAGGAGAAAAGTCATCAGGAACACAGCCTGAGCAAAGCCTTCACAGTTGAGTCAACCAGATGGAGAGGGGCAGGGAGAGAAACATGCCAGGCTGAGGAAAGGCACAAAGGAAGGAACACAAATTAATTCATCCATTCAACAAATATTTACTGAGTGCCCACAATGTGTGCCAAGCACAGAGACAGAGAGTATGGGAGACAGGATGGCAGAGGGCATGCCACAGCAATAAGGCTGAAAGGACAGATGCAACTGACTAAACATCAGTGTGTACACCAAGTTAGGAAGTTTAGAATTTAAATTTATCTTTTTAAATTGATGGATGGATTCAGCTTCTAAAACATCTCCTTCCTGGGTGACTTGCCACCTCACACTGTGACTTAAGTCTTTGTGCTCACGTTAGCAGATGGCCTATTTAAGCCATGTGACTCAGGTTGGTTACCGCTATCTGATTTTTCTTTCTATCTTTTGGCATTCAGGTTTGGTCTCTCTGAGATTATGAGCATGAAGAAGCCAGGGCCCGTCCTCGTAACGCACTTAATAACAGAAGATATCAAAGATGGGCGTTCGAACAAGGTTTCTTGGAGAAGAACAAACAGTCTTCTGGGACTTCCCTGTGACACACCGAGAAGTGGTGATTTGGCTTCAGAAAACAGTAGCATGAACAATAATTAAGGATTAGCATTTGCATAAATATAATGGGACAGTAATAGGGCAGAAGCAAATTAGATGTAAACCTATGTGTTCTTGAGAGTGGGAGAGGGAGAAAAGCACACAGAGACAATAGTGAACCTTTAAAAAAGGAAGTCACACATTTGCGTATTTTAAACACTGCAATTAGATGCAACCTGCCATCATAAAACACATCACCTGCCAGCTGCACTCAACGGGGGATGGGCTCCTGTTACACAACACCTGAAATTTTATATGCTCTCACCTATCGCATGGAGCTCAGAAAAGGTTCTACTTGCTGGGTCTATATTTCCATGTTAAAACCTTATGGCTTTGGAAAAAGAAAGAGACAGAGAAGAAAGGGAAGATATATCAGGAACATTAAATACAGACCCACTGTGCAATCATGACAAGGTAGATTATTTCTTTAGTCTACAAGGTCAAGACAACAGGGCCTCATATGTGAAATTCTTTACACTTGAATGGCTTGTGAAGAGTTGTTCAAACGAGGGGGGATATCTCCCAAATAAAAGAATGACTTTAGTGCTTACAGTCATTGGCTATTGGAAGCTGAGAGGGAAAGAAGGGGAAAGAATCAAGAGGGAAGCTGGCAAGCACACAGAATTCCACCTGTGGTCACCCAGGGTCTGACCCACGGCACTTCCCATCCTGATGCTCCATCATCAACTCGCTCAGGAGTGAACCAGTTCTCACTGGAAGAATTCACAGGAGCCTGGCTTGTAAAGTAGGTTGCTGATGTGTCACTCAACAATGAGGACCCGTCTTATTAAATGATGACATCCTTGTCCTCTGTGCTGCACAATTTCCCAGATAGGTAATTTTAGCCATGAATCTAAATCAATTATTATTGGGGCCTTATATATAGGGTCAGGAAAAAAGCAACTGGATGATCTTATAGCAGCAGTTCTCGAAATTTTAATGTCATAACACATATCATGTCTGACAGTTATCTGCACACACACACACAAATCTCCTGAATGTGGCCAGACATCAACACAAAATAGGCCCTCAAGAAAATGATGTGTTTATAAAACGGAGATTTCTAGGTATCCACCATAATCTATTCTCTACAGTCATTCTCAATAAAAAGGAGTCTATTCAGATACATGGCTAAACTACATTTCCTAGACTTCCTTGCAGAGAGTGTAATTATGTGACTGAGTTCCCACCAATGGATTGTAGGTGGAGATGATTTGAGCCTTTTCTGGGCCAGAGAGTGGGCATGTATCTCCAAAGTCCTGTCCTCCTTCCTACTGGCTGGAGTCCAGATATATCTGTGACCCAGTCCTGACAACTAACAGTGCACCGTTGTCTCCTAGGAAAGGGCAGAGTAGAGCCTCAACATGAAAGGAACAGGAGTTCTAATATCCCCTGTGGGAGAGCTGCCTGCAGCCTGGAATGTGGGCTTTAGGGTGATGCCTGAGGGAGAAATAAACCTCCCTCTTCTTTAAGCCCTGAATTTTGGGTCTATTAGAAAAGCTTTTCCTCTAACTGCTAATAATAATCAATAAAACTAACCTTATCAAGCTTTCAAAAAGTCTTATTTTCACGGAGAAACATGAATAAATATGACTAAACTCTTAATGCTGAATGCCACAGTTATTAATAAAGTTCACATGCCCTCCTCTTGCACTGCCTCTTTGCCCACCTCCAACCCTCAGCTTTCCTGGGTTTTTGGCCCCAAGTCTTTGGAGTTATCCTGGACACCACTCTTCTCTTCCTCCCAACAGGTCAGCTCTCACCTCATGCCACTACGTCACCACAATGCCCTGGGGCCAAGCCACCATAATCCCTGGTCCCCAATCCCATCTCCCTGCTCCACTTCTGTCTTCCTCCTACAGACTCTCCTCCACAACGTAGCCAGAGAAACCCTTCCAGAATACAAATAGGATGATGCCATTCCTTTCTCAACTGAGATGACTAAAACTCTTGGGAAAATTATTAGGGAATTAATCAGTGATGGATTACTATGTATATAAGCACTTAAAATATGTTAAATTTTAACTGTAAGATGAATGTTTTAATTGTATAAGAAAGGACCTGCGGGGACTTTCCTGGTGATCCAGTGGTTAAGACTTTGTCCTCCAATGCAGGAGGTGTGGGTTTGATCCCTGCTTGGGGAGCTAAGGTCCCACATGCCTCGTGACCAAAAAACCAGAACATAAAAACAGAAGCAATATTGTAACAAGTTCAATAAAGGCTTTAAAAATGGTGCACATCAAAAAAAACTTTTTAAAAAAAGGACCTGCGATTATAATACATTTTCACTTATAGTACAAGTCCATTCTGTACCCTTCTACCTTACTTTTATAGCATGGCTGCCAAATAATTTTTTTTCCAAAGTGCTCCCCACATCCTATAGGATAGTGTCCAAGCTCTTCAGCCAAAAGTTGTGATCTGGCCTTAATCTGCCTTTTCTTTCTTGGATCCGATTAGTCCCTTACACAAACATTTTGCTGCATATTGTAGTAAGCAGGGGGAAGGAAGGAAGGAAGGAAGGTGGGGAGGGAGGGAGGAAGGAAGGAAGAGAGGGAGGGGAAGAAAGAGAATGATTAAAGAGAAAAGTAGATCTATTTAATCTGGCATGAAAATATACTCAAGATGTACTCTTAAATTTAAAAATCTAGTGGAACAATACATTTAGTATGATTCAAAGGTGTGAAAATCCTGTCTCAGTCTATGTGTACATATATGAATGTTATTGCATAGAGAAAAAAAAAGTAAATGCAATTTCACAAAACTGTTACCTTTGGGGAGAGGACTGGGATTGAGGGGGGTGGGCTAAAAGGAGCATTACTCTTTAGATTCCATACTCATTCAACATATATTAAGAGGCTATTTTTATTTCAGTCTCTGGACTAAAATTCATATTATAAGCAGTTATTCAAATCTACATGGAAAAGTAGTTATTAAA